>NC_142187.1:21873611-22178796 GCF_026936395.1 Plectropomus leopardus | reverse complement strand
GAAGGCAATAGTATAGTATGTCGAAAAAAGTCAAATTTTGACCGCTCTTAAAATAGCTGAAAACGACCTAGAATATCTTTTAGAGATGCGCAGCCATAGCATACAAAGTGGGAATAAAGGCCAAAAAAGTCAAAAACAGCATAAATGAGGACGTCAAAACAAATGGCCAAGAAGGCAATAGTATAGTATGTCGAAAAAAGTCAAATTTTGACCGCTCTTAAAAATAGCTGAAAACGACCTAGAATATCTTTTAGAGATGCGCCATAGCATACAAAGTGGGAATAAAGGCCAAAAAGGTCAAAAACTTCATAATTTAGGATGTCAAAAAATGGCCAAGAAGGCAATAGTATAGTATGTCGAAAAAGTCAAATTTTGACCGCTCTTAAAATGGCTGAAAACGACCTAGAATATCTTTTAGAGATGCGCCATAGCATACAAAGTGGGAATAAAGGCCAAAAAAGGTCAAAAACTTCATAATTTAGGATGTCAAAAAAATGGCCAAGAAGGCAATAGTATAGTATGTCGAAAAAAGTCAAATTTTGACCGCTCTTAAAAATGGCTGAAAACAACCTAGAATATCATAGAGATGCGCCATAGCATACAAAGTGGGAATAAAGGCCAAAAAGGTCAAAACTTCATAATTTAGGATGTCAAAAAAATGGCCAAGAAGGCAATAGTATAGTATGTCGAAAAAGTCAAATTATGACCGCTCTTAAAAATAGCTGAAAACGACCTAGAATATCTTTTAGAGATGCGCCAAAGCATACAAAGTGGGAATAAAGGCCAAAAAAGGTCAAAAACTTCATAATTTAGGATGTCAAAAAAAAATGGCCAAGAAGGCAATAGTATAGTATGTCGAAAAAGTCAAATTTTGACCGCTCTTAAAAATGGCTCAAAACAACCTAGAATAGCCCATAGAGACGCGCCATAGCATACAAAGTGGGATTAAAGGCCAAAAAAGGTCAAAAACTTCATAATTTAGGATGTCAAAAAAAAATGGCCAAGAAGGCAATAGTATAGTATGTCGAAAAAAGTCAAATTTTGACCGCTCTTAAAAATAGCTGAAAACGACCTAGAATATCTTTTAGAGATGCGCCATAGCATACAAAGTGGGAATAAAGGCCAAAAAAGGTCAAAAACTTCATAATTTAGGATGTCAAAAAAATGGCCAAGAAGGCAATAGTATAGTATGTCGAAAAAGTCAAATTTTGACCGCTCTTAAAAATGGCTGAAAACGACCTAGAATATCTTTTAGAGATGCGCCATAGCATACAAAGTGGGAATAAAGGCCAAAAAAGGTCAAAAACTTCATAATTTAGGATGTCAAAAAAATGGCCAAGAAGGCAATAGTATAGTATGTCGAAAAAGTCAAATTTTGACCGCTCTTAAAAATAGCTAAAAACAACCAAGAATATATTTTAGAGATGCGCCATAGCAAACAAAGTGGGAATAAAGGCCAAAAAAGGTCAAAAACTTCATAATTTAGGATGTCAAAAAAAATGGCCAAGAAGGCAATAGTATAGTATGTCGAAAAAAGTCAAATTTTGACCGCTCTTAAAAATAGCTGAAAACGACCTAGAATATCTTTTAGAGATGCGCCATAGCATACAAAGTGGGAATAAAGGCCAAAAAAGGTCAAAAACTTCATAATTTAGGATGTCAAAAAAAATGGCCAAGAAGGCAATAGTATAGTATGTCGAAAAAAAGTCAAATTTTGACCGCTCTTAAAATGGCTGAAAACAACCTAGAATAGCCCATAGAGACGCCATAGCATACAAAGTGGGAATAAAGGCCAAAAAGGTCAAAAACTTCATAATTTAGGATGTCAAAAAATGGCCAAGAAGGCAATAGTATAGTATGTCGAAAAAAGTCAAATTTTGACCGCTCTTAAAAATAGCTGAAAACGACCTAGAATATCTTTTAGAGATGCGCCATAGCATACAAAGTGGGAATAAAGGCCAAAAAAGGTCAAAAACTTCATAATTTAGGATGTCAAAAAAAATGGCCAAGAAGGCAATAGTATAGTATGTCGAAAAAAGTCAAATTTTGACCGCTCTTAAAAATAGCTGAAAACGACCTAGAATATCTTTTAGAGATGCGCCATAGCATACAAAGTGGGAATAAAGGCCAAAAAGGTCAAAACTTCATAATGTAGGAGGTAAAAAAAATGGCCAACAAGGCAATAGTATAGTATGTCGAAAAAAGTCAAATTTTGACCGCTCTTAAAAATAGCTGAAAACGACCTAGAATATCTTTTAGAGATGCGCCATAGCATACAAAGTGGGAATAAAGGCCAAAAAAGGTCAAAAACCTCATAATTTAGGATGTCAAAAAAATGGCCAAGAAGGCAATAGTATAGTATGTCGAAAAAAGTCAAATTTTGACCGCTCTTAAAAATAGCTGAAAACGACCTAGAATATCTTTTAGAGATGCGCCATAGCATACAAAGTGGGAATAAAGGCCAAAAAGGTCAAAACCTCATAATTTATCATGTCAAAAAAATGGCCAAGAAGGCAATAGTATAGTATGTCGAAAAAAGTCAAATTTTGACCGCTCTTAAAAATGGCTGAAAACGACCTAGAATCGCTTATAGAGAAACGCCATAGCATACAAAGTGGGAATTAAGGCCAAAAAAGGTCAAAAACTTCATAATTTAGGATGTCAAAACAAATGGCCAAGAAGGCAATAGTATAGTATGTCGAAAAAAGTCAAATTTTGACCGCTCTTAAAAATAGCTGAAAACGACCTAGAATATCTTTTAGAGATGCGCCATAGCATACAAAGTGGGAATAAAGGCCAAAAAAGGTCAAAAACTTCATAATTTAGGATGTCAAAAAAATGGCCAAGAAGGCAATAGTATAGTATGTCGAAAAAAGTCAAATTTTGACCGCTCTTAAAAATAGCTGAAAAGCGACCTAGAATATCTTTTAGAGATCGCCAAAGCAAACAAAGTGAGAATAAAGGCAAAAAAAGGTCAAAAACTTCATAATTTAGGATGTCAAAAAAATGGCCAAGAAGGCAATAGTATAGTATGTCGAAAAAAGTCAAATTTTGACCGCTCTTAAAAATAGCTGAAAACGACCTAGAATATCTTTTAGAGATGTGCCATAGCATACAATTGGGAATAAAGGCCAAAAAGGTCAAAAACTTCATAATTTAGGATGTCAAAAAAATGGCCAAGAAGGCAATAGTATAGTATGTCGAAAAAGTCAAATTTTGACCGCTCTTAAAAATGGCTGAAAACGACCTAGAATAGCCCGTAGAGACGCGCCATAGCATACAAAGTGGGAATAAAGGCCAAAAAAGGTCAAAAACTTCATAATTTAGGATGTCAAAAAAAAATGGCCAAGAAGGCAATAGTATAGTATGTCGAAAAAAGTCAAATTTTGACCGCTCTTAAAAATGGCTCAAAACAACCTAGAATAGCCCGTAGAGACGCGCCATAGCATACAAAGTGGGAATAAAGGCCAAAAAAGGTCAAAAACTTCATAATTTAGGATGTCAAAACAAATGGCCAAGAAGGCAATAGTATAGTATGTCGAAAAAGTCAAATTTTGACCGCTCTTAAAAATAGCTGAAAACGACCTAGAATATCTTTTAGAGATGCGCCATAGCATACAAAGTGGGAATAAAGGCCAAAAAAGGTCAAAAACTTCATAATTTAGGATGTCAAAAAAAAATGGCCAAGAAGGCAATAGTATAGTATGTCGAAAAAAGTCAAATTTTGACCGCTCTTAAAAATGGCTCAAAACAACCTAGAATAGCCCATAGAGACGCGCCATAGCATACAAAGTGGGAATAAAGGCCAAAAAAGGTCAAAAACTTCATAATTTAGGATGTCAAAACAAATGGCCAAGAAGGCAATAGTATAGTATGTCGAAAAAAGTCAAATTTTGACCGCTCTTAAAAATAGCTGAAAACGACCTAGAATATCTTTTAGAGATGCGCCATAGCATACAAAGTGGGAATAAAGGCCAAAAAAGGTCAAAAACTTCATAATTTAGGATGTCAAAAAAAATGGCCAAGAAGGCAATAGTATAGTATGTCGAAAAAAGTCAAATTTTGACCGCTCTTAAAAATAGCTGAAAACGACCTAGAATATCTTTTAGAGATGCGCCATAGCATACAAAGTGGGAATAAAGGCCAAAAAAGGTCAAAAACTTCATAATTTAGGATGTCAAAAAAAAATGGCCAAGAAGGCAATAGTAAAGTATGTCGAAAAAAGTCAAATTTTGACCGCTCTTAAAAATGGCTCAAAACAACCTAGAATAGCCCGTAGAGAGACGCCGCCATAGCATACAAAGTGGGATTAAAGGCCAAAAAAGGTCAAAAACTTCATAATTTAGGATGTCAAAAAAAAAAATGGCCAAGAAGGCAATAGTATAGTATGTCGAAAAAAGTCAAATTTTGCCCGCTCTTAAAAATGGCTGAAAACGACCTAGAATATCTTTTAGAGACGCGCCATAGCATACAAAGTGGGAATAAAGGCCAAAAAAGGTCAAAAACTTCATAATTTAGGATGTCAAAAAAAATGGCCAAGAAGGCAATAGTATAGTATGTCGAAAAAAGTCAAATTTTGACCGCTCTTAAAAATGGCTGAAAACGACCTAGAATAGCCCGTAGAGACGCGCCATAGCATACAAAGTGGGAATAAAGGCCAAAAAAGGTCAAAAACTTCATAATTTAGGATGTCAAAACAAATGGCCAAGAAGGCAATAGTATAGTATGTCGAAAAAAGTCAAATTTTGACCGCTCTTAAAAATAGCTGAAAACGACCTAGAATCGCCTGAAGAGATGCGCCATAGCATACAAAGTGAGAATAAAGGCCAAAAAGGTCAAAAACTTCATAATTTAGGATGTCAAAAAAATGGCCAAGAAGGCAATAGTATAGTATGTCGAAAAAAGTCAAATTTTGACCGCTCTTAAAAATAGCTGAAAACGACCTAGAATATCTTTTAGAGATGCGCCATAGCATACAAAGTGGGAATAAAGGCCAAAAAAGGTCAAAAACTTCATAATTTAGGATGTCAAAAAAAATGGCCAAGAAGGCAATAGTATAGTATGTCGAAAAAAGTCAAATTTTGACCGCTCTTAAAAATGGCTCAAAACGACCTAGAATAGCCCGTAGAGACGCGCCATAGCATACAAAGTGGGAATAAAGGCCAAAAAAGGTCAAAAACTTCATAATTTAGGATGTCAAAAAAAATGGCCAAGAAGGCAATAGTATAGTATGTCGAAAAAAGTCAAATTTTGACCGCTCTTAAAAATAGCTGAAAACGACCTAGAATATCTTTTAGAGATGCGCCATAGCATACAAAGTGGGAATAAAGGCCAAAAAAGGTCAAAAACTTCATAATTTAGGATGTCAAAAAAAAATGGCCAAGAAGGCAATAGTATAGTATGTCGAAAAAAGTCAAATTTTGACCGCTCTTAAAAATAGCTGAAAACGACCTAGAATATCTTTTAGAGATGCGCCATAGCATACACATTGGGAATAAAGGCCAAAAAAGGTCAAAAACTTCATAATTTAGGATGTCAAAAAAAATGGCCAAGAAGGCAATAGTATAGTATGTCGAAAAAAGTCAAATTTTGACCGCTCTTAAAAATGGCTCAAAACAACCTAGAATAGCCCGTAGAGACGCGCCATAGCATACAAAGTGGGAATAAAGGCCAAAAAAGGTCAAAAACTTCATAATTTAGGATGTCAAAAAAAAATGGCCAAGAAGGCAATAGTATAGTATGTCGAAAAAAGTCAAATTTTGACCGCTCTTAAAAATGGCTCAAAACAACCTAGAATAGCCCGTAGAGACGCGCCATAGCATACAAGTGGGGATAAAAGGCAAAAAAGGTCAAAAACTTCATAATTTAGGATGTCAAAAAAATGGCCAAGAAGGCAATAGTATAGTATGTCGAAAAAGTCAAATTTTGACCGCTCTTAAAATAGCTGAAAACGACCTAGAATATCTTTTAGAGATGCGCCATAGCATACAAAGTGGGAATAAAGGCCAAAAAAGGTCAAAAACTTCATAATTTAGGATGTCAAAAAAAATGGCCAAGAAGGCAATAGTATAGTATGTCGAAAAAAGTCAAATTTTGACCGCTCTTAAAAATGGCTCAAAACAACCTAGAATAGCCCATAGAGACGCGCCATAGCATACAAAGTGGGATTAAAGGCCAAAAAAGGTCAAAAACTTCATAATTTAGGATGTCAAAAAAAATGGCCAAGAAGGCAATAGTATAGTATGTCGAAAAAAGTCAAATTTTGACCGCTCTTAAAAATGGCTCAAAACAACCTAGAATATCTTTAGAGACGCGCCATAGCATACAAAGTGGGATTAAAGGCCAAAAAAGGTCAAAAACTTCATAATTTAGGATGTCAAAACAAATGGCCAAGAAGGCAATAGTATAGTATGTCGAAAAAAGTCAAATTTTGACCGCTCTTAAAAATAGCTGAAAACGACCTAGAATATCTTTTAGAGATGCGCCATAGCATACAAAGTGGGAATAAAGGCCAAAAAAGGTCAAAAACTTCATAATTTAGGATGTCAAAAAAAATGGCCAAGAAGGCAATAGTATAGTATGTCGAAAAAAGTCAAATTTTGACCGCTCTTAAAAATGGCTCAAAACAACCTAGAATAGCCCATAGAGACGCGCCATAGCATACAAAGTGGGATTAAAGGCCAAAAAAGGTCAAAAACTTCATAATTTAGGATGTCAAAAAAATGGCCAAGAAGGCAATAGTATAGTATGTCGAAAAAGTCAAATTTTGACCGCTCTTAAAAATAGCTGAAAACGACCTAGAATATCTTTTAGAGATGCGCCATAGCATACAAAGTGGGAATAAAGGCCAAAAAAGGTCAAAAACTTCATAATTTAGGATGTCAAAAAAAATGGCCAAGAAGGCAATAGTATAGTATGTCGAAAAAAGTCAAATTTTGCCCGCTCTTAAAAATGGCTGAAAACGACCTAGAATAGCCCGTAGAGACGCGCCATAGCATACAAAGTGGGAATAAAGGCCAAAAAAGGTCAAAAACTTCATAATTTAGGATGTCAAAACAAATGGCCAAGAAGGCAATAGTATAGTATGTCGAAAAAAGTCAAATTTTGACCGCTCTTAAAAATAGCTGAAAACGACCTAGAATATCTTTTAGAGATGCGCCATAGCATACAAAGTGGGAATAAAGGCCAAAAAAGGTCAAAAACTTCATAATTTAGCATGTCAAAAAAATGGCCAAGAAGGCAATAGTATAGTATGTCGAAAAAAGTCAAATTTTGACCGCTCTTAAAAATGGCTGAAAACGACCTAGAATATCTTAGAGATGCGCCATAGCATACAAAGTGGGAATAAAGGCCAAAAAGGTCAAAAACTTCATAATTTAGGATGTCAAAAAAATGGCCAAGAAGGCAATAGTATAGTATGTCGAAAAAAGTCAAATTTTGACCGCTCTTAAAAATAGCTGAAAACGACCTAGAATATCTTTTAGAGATGCGCCATAGCATACAAAGTGGGAATAAAGGCCAAAAAAGGTCAAAAACTTCATAATTTAGGATGTCAAAAAAAATGGCCAAGAAGGCAATAGTATAGTATGTCGAAAAAAGTCAAATTTTGACCGCTCTTAAAAATGGCTCAAAACAACCTAGAATAGCCCATAGAGACGCGCCATAGCATACAAAGTGGGATTAAAGGCCAAAAAAGGTCAAAAACTTCATAATTTAGGATGTCAAAAAAAATGGCCAAGAAGGCAATAGTATAGTATGTCGAAAAAAGTCAAATTTTGACCGCTCTTAAAAATAGCTGAAAACAACCTAGAATAGCCCAGAGAGACGCCGCCATAGCATAAAAAGTGGGATTAAAGGCCAAAAAGGTCAAAAACTTCATAATTTAGGATGTCAAAAAAAATGGCCAAGAAGGCAATAGTATAGTATGTCGAAAAAAGTCAAATTTTGACCGCTCTAAAAATAGCTGAAAACGACCTAGAATAGCTTTTAGAGATGCGCCATACTATACAAAGTGGGAATAAAGGCCAAAAAGGTCAAAAACTTCATAATTTAGGATGTCAAAAAATGGCCAAGAAGGCAATAGTATAGTATGTCGAAAAAAGTCAAATTTTGACCGCTCTAAAAAATGGCTCAAAACGATCTAGAATATCTTTTAGAGACGCGCCATAGCATACAAAGTGGGAATAAAGGCCAAAAAAGGTCAAAAACTTCATAATTTAGGATGTCAAAAAAAATGGCCAAGAAGGCAATAGTATAGTATGTCGAAAAAAGTCAAATTTTGACCGCTCTTAAAAATAGCTGAAAACGACCTAGAATAGTTTGGAGAAACGCGCCATAGCACACAAAGTGGAAATAAAGGCCAAAAAGGTCAAAACTTCATAATTTAGGATGTCAAAAAAATGGCCAAGAAGGCAATAGTATAGTATGTCGAAAAAGTCAAATTTTGACCGCTCTTAAAAATGGCTCAAAACAACCTAGAATAGCCCATAGAGACGCCGCCATAGCATACAAAGTGGGAATAAAGGCCAAAAAGGTCAAAAACTTCATAATTTAGGATGTCAAAAAAATGGCCAAGAAGGCAATAGTATAGTATGTCGAAAAAGTCAAATTTTGACCGCTCTTAAAAATAGCTGAAAACGACCTAGAATATCTTTTAGAGATGCGCCATAGCATACAAAGTGGGAATAAAGGCCAAAAAAGGTCAAAAACATCATAATTTAGGATGTCAAAAAAATGGCCAAGAAGGCAATAGTATAGTATGTCGAAAAAAGTCAAATTTTGACCGCTCTTAAAAATGGCTCAAAACAACCTAGAATAGCCCATAGAGACGCGCCATAGCATACAAAGTGGGATTAAAGGCCAAAAAAGGTCAAAAACTTCATAATTTAGGATGTCAAAAAAAAATGGCCAAGAAGGCAATAGTATAGTATGTCGAAAAAGTCAAATTTTGACCGCTCTTAAAAATAGCTGAAAACGACCTAGAATATCTTTTAGAGAGATGCGCCATAGCATACAAAGTGGGAATAAAGGCCAAAAAGGTCAAAAACTTCATAATTTAGGATGTCAAAAAATGGCCAAGAAGGCAATAGTATAGTATGTCGAAAAAAGTCAAATTTTGACCGCTCTTAAAATGGCTGAAGCGACCTAGAATAGCCTGAGAGACGCCGCCATAGCATACAAAGTGGGAATAAAGGCCAAAAGGTCAAAAACTTCATAATTTAGGATGTCAAAAAAATGGCCAAGAAGGCAATAGTATAGTATGTCGAAAAAAGTCAAATTTTGACCGCTCTTAAAAATAGCTGAAAACGACCTAGAATATCTTTTAGAGATGCGCCATAGCATACAAAGTGGGAATAAAGGCCAAAAAAGGTCAAAAACCTCATAATTTAGGATGTCAAAACAAATGGCCAAGAAGGCAATAGTATAGTATGTCGAAAAAGTCAAATTTTGACCGCTCTTAAAAATAGCTGAAAACGACCTAGAATATCTTTTAGAGATGCGCCATAGCATACAAAGTGGGAATAAAGGCCAAAAAAGGTCAAAAACTTCATAATTTAGGATGTCAAAAAATGGCCAAGAAGGCAATAGTATAGTATGTCGAAAAAGTCAAATTTTGACCGCTCTTAAAAATGGCTCAAAACAACCTAGAATAGCCCATAGAGACGCGCCATAGCATACAAAGTGGGAATAAAGGCCAAAAAAGGTCAAAAACTTCATAATTTAGGATGTCAAAAAAAAATGGCCAAGAAGGCAATAGTATAGTATGTCGAAAAAAGTCAAATTTTGACCGCTCTTAAAAATAGCTGAAAACGACCTAGAATATCTTTTAGAGATGCGCCATAGCATACAAAGTGGGAATAAAGGCCAAAAAAGGTCAAAAACTTCATAATTTAGGATGTCAAAAAAAAATGGCCAAGAAGGCAATAGTATAGTATGTCGAAAAAAGTCAAATTTTGACCGCTCTTAAAAATGGCTGAAAACGACCTAGAATATCTTTTAGAGATGCCATAGCATACAAAGTGGGAATAAAGGCCAAAAAGGTCAAAACTTCATAATTTAGGATGTCAAAAAAAAAATGGCCAAGAAGGCAATAGTATAGTATGTCGAAAAAAGTCAAATTTTGACCGCTCTTAAAAATAGCTGAAAACGACCTAGAATATCTTTTAGAGATGCGCCATAGCATACAAAGTGGGAATAAAGGCCAAAAAAGGTCAAAAACTTCATAATTTAGGATGTCAAAAAAATGGCCAAGAAGGCAATAGTATAGTATGTCGAAAAAAGTCAAATTTTGACCGCTCTTAAAAATGGCTCAAAACAACCTAGAATAGCCCGTAGAGACGCGCCATAGCATACAAAGTGGGATTAAAGGCCAAAAAAGGTCAAAAACTTCATAATTTAGGATGTCAAAAAAAATGGCCAAGAAGGCAATAGTATAGTATGTCGAAAAAAGTCAAATTTTGACCGCTCTTAAAAATAGCTGAAAACGACCTAGAATATCTTTTAGAGATGCGCCATAGCATACAAAGTGGGAATAAAGGCCAAAAAAGGTCAAAACTTCATAATTTAGGATGTCAAAAAAAATGGCCAAGAAGGCAATAGTATAGTATGTCGAAAAAAGTCAAATTTTGACCGCTCTTAAAAATGGCTCAAAACAACCTAGAATAGCCCGTAGAGACGCGCCATAGCATACAAAGTGGGAATAAAGGCCAAAAAAGGTCAAAAACTTCATAATTTAGGATGTCAAAAAAAATGGCCAAGAAGGCAATAGTATAGTATGTCGAAAAAAGTCAAATTTTGACCGCTCTTAAAAATAGCTGAAAACGACCTAGAATATCTTTTAGAGATGCGCCATAGCATACAAAGTGGGAATAAAGGCCAAAAAAGGTCAAAAACTTCATAATTTAGGATGTCAAAAAAAATGGCCAAGAAGGCAATAGTATAGTATGTCGAAAAAAGTCAAATTTTGACCGCTCTTAAAAATGGCTCAAAACGACCTAGAATAGCCCGTAGAGACGCGCCATAGCATACAAAGTGGGAATAAAGGCCAAAAAAGGTCAAAAACTTCATAATTTAGGATGTCAAAAAAAATGGCCAAGAAGGCAATAGTATAGTATGTCGAAAAAAGTCAAATTTTGACCGCTCTTAAAAATGGCTCAAAACAACCTAGAATATCTTTTAGAGATGCGCCATAGCATACAAAGTGGGAATAAAGGCCAAAAAAGGTCAAAAACTTCATAATTTAGGATGTCAAAACAAATGGCCAAGAAGGCAATAGTATAGTATGTCGAAAAAAGTCAAATTTTGACCGCTCTTAAAAATAGCTGAAAACGACCTAGAATAGCCTGAAGAGATACGCCATAGCATACAAAGTGAGAATAAAGGCCAAAAAACAACAAAAACTTCATAATTTAGGATGTCAAAAAAAATGGCCAAGAAGGCAATAGTATAGTATGTCGAAAAAAGTCAAATTTTGACCGCTCTTAAAAATAGCTGAAAACGACCTAGAATATCTTTTAGAGATGCGCCATAGCATACAAAGTGGGAATAAAGGCCAAAAAAGGTCAAAAACTTCATAATTTAGGATGTCAAAACAAATGGCCAAGAAGGCAATAGTATAGTATGTCGAAAAAAGTCAAATTTTGACCGCTCTTAAAAATGGCTGAAAACGACCTAGAATATCTTTTAGAGATGCGCCATAGCATACAAAGTGGGAATAAAGGCCAAAAAAGGTCAAAAACTTCATAATTTAGGATGTCAAAAAAAATGGCCAAGAAGGCAATAGTATAGTATGTCGAAAAAGTCAAATTTTGACCGCTCTTAAAAATGGCTGAAAACGACCTAGAATAGCCCGTAGAGACGCGCCATAGCATACAAAGTGGGATTAAAGGCCAAAAAAGGTCAAAAACTTCATAATTTAGGATGTCAAAAAAAAATGGCCAAGAAGGCAATAGTATAGTATGTCGAAAAAAGTCAAATTTTGACCGCTCTTAAAAATGGCTGAAAACGACCTAGAATAGCCCGTAGAGACGCGCCATAGCATACAAAGTGGGAATAAAGGCCAAAAAGGTCAAAACTTCATAATTTAGGATGTCAAAAAATGGCCAAGAAGGCAATAGTATAGTATGTCGAAAAAAGTCAAATTTTGACCGCTCTTAAAAATGGCTGAAAATGACCTAGAATACCTTTTAGAGACGCGCCATAGCATACAAAGTGGGAATAAAGGCCAAAAAAGGTCAAAAACTTCATAATTTAGGATGTCAAAAAAAATGGCCAAGAAGGCAATAGTATAGTATGTCGAAAAAAGTCAAATTTTGACCGCTCTTAAAAATGGCTGAAAACGACCTAGAATAGCCTGAAGAGATACGCCATAGCATACAAAGTGAGAATAAAGGCCAAAAAACACCAAAAACCTCATAATTTAGCATGTCAAAAAAATGACCAAGAAGGCAATAGTATAGTATGTCGAAAAAAGTCAAATTTTGACCGCTCTTAAAAATGGCTGAAAACGGCCTAGAATAGCCTGAAGAGATACGCCATAGCATACAAAGTGAGAATAAAGGCCAAAAAACAACAAAAACTTCATAATTTAGGATGTCAAAAAAAAATGGCCAAGAAGGCAATAGTATAGTATGTCGAAAAAAGTCAAATTTTGACCGCTCTTAAAAATGGCTCAAAACAACCTAGAATAGCCCGTAGAGACACGCCATAGCATACAAAGTGGGATTAAAGGCCAAAAAAGGTCAAAAACTTCATAATTTAGGATGTCAAAAAAAATGGCCAAGAAGGCAATAGTATAGTATGTCGAAAAAAGTCAAATTTTGACCGCTCTTAAAAATGGCTGAAAACGGCCTAGAATAGCCTGAAGAGATACGCCATAGCATACAAAGTGAGAATAAAGGCCAAAAAACACCAAAAACCTCATAATTTAGCATGTCAAAAAAATGACCAAGAAGGCAATAGTATAGTATGTCGAAAAAAGTCAAATTTTGACCGCTCTTAAAAATGGCTGAAAACGGCCTAGAATAGCCTGAAGAGATACGCCATAGCATACAAAGTGAGAATAAAGGCCAAAAAACAACAAAAACCTCATAATTTAGGATTTCAAAAAAAATGGCCAAGAAGGCAATAGTATAGTATGTCGAAAAAAGTCAAATTTTGACCGCTCTTAAAAATGGCTCAAAACAACCTAGAATAGCCCGTAGAGACACGCCATAGCATACAAAGTGGGATTAAAGGCCAAAAAAGGTCAAAAACTTCATAATTTAGGATGTCAAAAAAATGTCAAAAAAGGCTGTAGTATGGTATGTTGAAAAATGTGAAATTTTGACATGTCTTCAAAATGAGATAAAACAGCTTGTAGAGATCTGTAAAAGTACACAAAGTGGAAATGAAAACTAAAAACGTCATTGTTACAACCCACAGAGGTCAAGTCTAGAGAGAAAAGGAAGCAACACAGCACTGTGGTGTTAAACAGGCAGGAAACCGTTTATTGTTCAGTACAAGTATGAATGACTGACCTGGCCCAGCATCAAAGGGGCAACACACACATAGAAACAAACAAAGGGAGAGGGCGGCAGGTGGCGGCAAATCAATAAAACAAACAAAAGCCCTTAAGACTACCAATCCCACCCCACAGCTTACTACAACTTTGCTTGTTGCCCAAAACACAAAAAGCACAACCACCCCTATGGCCTAGTGTGCTAGACATATAATTACCTGGGTGTGGTGCGACAACAATATGGGTTAAGCATGAAATACAGTGAAAACTATTCTAGAGCCCAGCTCCCTCGTACAGGACTTAACATGAAGTACAGAGTTAACAATCAGGAGTTTACATCGATCACGCCAGCAGCAACACCAAGGTGAACTGCTCATGGGTAAGAACAGCCGCCCCCTGGCAAAGACACAGCAGACTTAAATAGACAACATAAAACACATGATTGGAGGAAGCTCTTATCGAAACGGAGGAAGGCAGGACCACTGGCACCACCCGATTGGTTGGTAGGAAGGCGTGCAGCAGGAGGAGGAGAAACGAGCCACAGGCAAAGAAACACCCCAGGGTACAGAAGGAAGGAATTCCCGATGACATGGAGTACATCCGATGACGTCATCAGTCACGCTGCCTGAATAATGAGACTGCCACAACCCCCAGACAACAAGCAAAAAAAAAACACCAGCACCCGTAACGGTCAAGATTTAGCATGTCAAAAAAATGGTCAAAAAGGCAATACTATAGTATGTCGAAAAAAGTCAAATTTTGACCCCCCTAAAAATAGCTGAAAAGGACCTAGAATAGCTTGTAGAGACGCACCATACCGCACAAAGTGGAAATAAAGGTCAAAACAGGCCAAGAAACCTCAAAATTTAGCATGTCAAAAAAATGGCCAAAATGGCAATAGGATAGTATGTCGAAAAAAGTCAAATTTTGACTGCTCTTAAAAATGGCTGAAAACGACCTAGAATTGCTTGGAGAAATGCGCCATAGCATACAAAGTGTAAATAAAGGCCAAAACAGGCAACAAAAACTCAAAATTTAGCATGTCAAAAAAATGGCCAAAAAGGCAATAGTATAGTATGTCGAAAAAAGTCAAATTTTGACCCCTCTGAAAAATGGCTGAAAACGACCTAGAATATCTTTTAGAGATGCGCCATAGCGTACAAAGTGGGAATAAAGGCCAAAAAAGGTCAAGAAACTTCATAATTTAGCATGTCAAAAAAAAATGGCCAAAATGGCAATAGGATAGTATGTCGAAAAAAGTCAAATTTTGACTGCTCTTAAAAATGGCTGAAAACGACCTAGAATAGCTTGGAGAAACGCGCCATAGCATACAAAGTGTAAATAAAGGCCAAAACAGGCAACAAAAACTCAAAATTTAGCATGTCAAAAAAATGGCCAAAAAGGCAATAGTATAGTATGTCGAAAAAAGTCAAATTTTGACTGCTCTTAAATATAGCTGAAAACGACCTACAATATCTTTTAGAGATGCGCCGTAGCATACAGTGTGGGAATAAAGGCCAAAGAAGGTCAAAAACTTCATAATTTAGGATGTCAAAAAAAATGGCCAAGAAGGCAATAGTATAGTATGTCGAAAAAAGTCAGATTTTGACCACGCTTAAAAATGGCTGACGACGACCTAGAATAGCCCGTAGAGACACGCCATAGCATACAAAGTGGGAATAAAGGCCAAAAAAGGTCAAAAACTTCATAATTTAGGATGTCAAAAAAATGGCCAAGAAGGCAATAGTATAGTATGTCGAAAAAAAGTCAAATTTTGACCGCTCTTAAAAATGGCTGAAAACTATCTAGAATATCTTTTAGAGATGCGCCATAGCATACAAAGGTGGAATAAAGTCCAAAAAACACCAAAAACCTCATAATTTATCATGTCAAAAAAATGGCCAAGAAGGCAATAGTATAGTATGTCGAAAAAAGTCAAATTTTGACCGCTCTTAAAAATAGCTGAAAACGACCTAGAATATCTTTTAGAGATGTGCCATCGCATACAAAGTGGGAATAAAGGCCAAAAAAGGTCAAAAACTTCATAATTTAGGATGTCAAAAAAAATGGCCAAGAAGGCAATAGTATAGTATGTCGAAAAAAGTCAAATTTTGACCGCTCTTAAAAATGGCTGAAAACGACCTAGAATAGCCCGTAGAGACGCGCCATAGCATACAAAGTGGGAATAAAGGCCAAAAAAGGTCAAAAACTTCATAATTTAGGATGTCAAAAAAAAATGGCCAAGAAGGCAATAGTATAGTATGTCGAAAAAGTCAAATTTTGACCGCTCTTAAAAATAGCTGAAAACGACCTAGAATATCTTTTAGAGATGCGCCATAGCATACAAAGTGAGAATAAAGGCCAAAAAACAACAAAAACCTCATAATTTAGGATGTCAAAAAAATGGCCAAGAAGGCAATAGTATAGTATGTCGAAAAAAGTCAAATTTTGACCGCTCTTAAAAATGGCTCAAAACGATCTAGAATATCTTTTAGAGACGCGCCATAGCATACAAAGTGGGGATAAAGGCCAAAAAACACCAAA
Organism: Plectropomus leopardus; assembly: GCF_026936395.1. NCBI lineage: Eukaryota > Metazoa > Chordata > Actinopteri > Perciformes > Serranidae > Plectropomus > Plectropomus leopardus. The sequence continues at coordinate 22,162,754 of NC_142187.1, read as the reverse complement.
ACCCTCATAATTTAGGAATTCAAAAAAATGACCAAGAAGGCAATAGTATAGTATGTCGAAAAAAGGTTAAATTTTGACCGCTCTTAAAAATAGCTGAAAACGACCTAGAATATCTTTTAGAGACGCGCCATAGCATACAAAGTGGGGATAAAGGCCAAAAAACACCAAAAACCTCATAATTTAGGATGTCAAAAAAATGGCCAAGAAGGCAATAGTATAGTATGTCAAAAAAAGTCAAATTTTGACCGCTCTTAAAAATAGCTGAAAACAACCTAGAATATCTTTTAGAGATGCGCCATAGCATACAGTGTGGGAATAAAGGCCAAAAAAGGTCAAAAACGTCATAATTTAGGATGTCAAAAAAAATGGCCAAGAAGGCAATAGTATAGTATGTCGAAAAAAGTCAAATTTTGACCACTCTTAAAAATGGCTGAAAACGACCTAGAATAGCCTGAGAGACGCCATAGCATACAAAGTGGGATTAAAGGCCAAAAAAGGTCAAAAACTTCATAATTTAGGATGTCAAAAAAAATGGCCAAGAAGGCAATAGTATAGTATGTCGAAAAAAGTCAAATTTTGACCGCTCTTAAAAATGGTTCAAAACAACCTAGAATAGCCCGTAGAGACACGCCATAGCATACAAAGTGGGATTAAAGGCCAAAGAAGGTCAAAAACGTCATAATTTAGGATGTCAAAAAAATGGCCAAGAAGGCAATAGTATAGTATGTCGAAAAAAGTCAAATTTTGACCACTCTTAAAAATGGCTGAAAACGACCTAGAATAGCCCGTAGAGACGCGCCATAGCATACAAAGTGGGATTAAAGGCCAAAAAAGGTCAAAAACTTCATAATTTAGGATGTCAAAAAAAAATGGCCAAGAAGGCAATAGTATAGTATGTCGAAAAAAGTCAAATTTTGACCACTCTTAAAAATGGCTGAAAACGGCCTAGAATAGCCCGTAGAGACGCGCCATAGCATACAAAGTGGGATTAAAGGCCAAAAAAGGTCAAAAACTTCATAATTTAGGATGTCAAAAAAAAATGGCCAAGAAGGCAATAGTATAGTATGTCGAAAAAAGTCAAATTTTGACCGCTCTTAAAAATGGCTGAAAACGACCTAGAATATCTTTTAGAGATGCGCCATAGCATACAAAGTGGGAATAAAGGCCAAAAAAGGTCAAAAACTTCATAATTTAGGATGTCAAAAAAAAAATGGCCAAGAAGGCAATAGTATAGTATGTCGAAAAAAGTCAAATTTTGACCGCTCTAAAAAATGGCTCAAAACGATCAAGAATATCTTTTAGAGACGCGCCATAGCATACAAAGTGGGGATAAAGGCCAAAAAACACCAAAACCCTCATAATTTAGGAATTCAAAAAAATGACCAAGAAGGCAATAGTATAGTATGTCGAAAAAAGGTTAAATTTTGACTGCTCTTAAAAATAGCTGAAAACGACCTAGAATATCTTTTAGAGACGCGCCATAGCATACAAAGTGGGGATAAAGGCCAAAAAACACCAAAAACCTCATAATTTAGGATGTCAAAAAAAATGGCCAAGAAGGCAATAGTATAGTATGTCGAAAAAAGTCAAATTTTGACCACTCTTAAAAATGGCTGAAAACGGCCTAGAATATCTTTTAGAGATGCGCCATAGCATACAAAGTGGGATTAAAGGCCAAAAAAGGTCAAAAACTTCATAATTTAGGATGTCAAAAAAATGGCCAAGAAGGCAATAGTATAGTATGTTGAAAAAAGTCAAATTTTGACCGCTCTTAAAAATGGCTGAAAACGACCTAGAATATCTTTTAGAGATGCGCCATAGCATACAGTGTGGGAATAAAGGCCAAAAAGGTCAAAAACATCATAATTTAGGATGTCAAAAAAAATAGCCAAGAAGGCAATAGTATAGTATGTCGAAAAAAGTGAAATTTTGACCGCTCTTAAAAATGGCTGAAAACGACCTAGAATAGCCTGAAGAGATACGCCATAGCATACAAAGTGGGAATAAAGGCCAAAAAAGGCCAAAAACCTCATAATTTAGCATGTCAAAAAAATGGCCAAAAAGGCAATAGTATAGTATGTCGAAAAAAGTCACATTTTGACCGCTCCTAAAAACGGCTGAAAACGACCTAGAATAGTTTGGAGAAACGCGCCATAGCATACAAAGTGGAAATAAAGGTCAAAACAGTACAAGAAACCTCAAAATTTAGCATTTCAAAAAAATGGCCAAACAGGCAATAGTATAGTATGTCGAAAAAAGTCAAATTTTGACCGTTCCTAAAAATACCTGAAAATGACCTAGAATATCTTTTAGAGACGCGTCATAGTACACAAAGTGGAAATAAATGTAAAACAGACAAAAAAAACCCTCATAATTCAGCATGTCAAAAAATGGCCTAAAAGGCAATAGTATAGTATGTCGAAAAAAGTCAAATTTTGACCGTTCCTAAAAATAACTGAAAATGACCTAGAATAGCTTGTAGAGACGCGCCATAGCATACAAAGTGGGAATAAAGGCCAAAACCGGCAACAAAAACTCATAATTTAGCATGTCAAAAAAATGGCCAAAAAGGCAATAGTATAGTATGTTCCATCCATCCATTTTCTTCCGCTTATCCGGGGTCAGGTCGCGGGGGCAGCAGCCTAAGCAGGGAAACCCAGACTTCCCTCTCCCCGGCCACTTCATCCAGCTCTTCCTGGGGGACCCCGAGGCGTTCCCAGGCCAGCTATGAGACGTAGTCTCTCCAGCGTGTCCTGGGTCTTCCCCGGGGCCTCACCAGGGAGGCGTCCTCGAGGCATCCTAATTAGATGCCCGAGCCACCTCATCTGGCTCTTCTCAATGCGGAGGAGCAGCGGCTCTACTCCGAGCTCCTCCTGGATGACCGAGCTTCTCACCCTATCTCTAAGGGAGAGCCCAGCCACCCTACGGAGGAAACTCATTTCGGCCGCTTGTACCCGCGATCTTGTTCTTTCGGTCACTACCCAAAGCTCATGACCATAGGTGAGGGTAGGAACGAAGATCGACTGGTAAATCGAGAGCTTTGCCTTTCGGCTCAGCTCCCTCTTCACCAAGACAGACTGGTGCAGAGTCCGCATTACTGCAGACGCTGCACCGATCTGCCTGTCGATCTCCCGTTCCATCCTTCCCTCACTCGTGAACAAGACCCCGAGGTACTTAAACTCCTCCACTTGGGGCAGGACTTCATCCCCGATCCGGAGGGGGCACGCCACCCTTTTCCGGCTGAGAACCATGGTCTCAGATTTGGAGGTGCTGATTCTCATTCCAGCCGCTTCACACTCGGCTGCGAACCGATCCAGTGAGAGCTGAAGGTCGCGGCCCGATGAAGCCAACAGGACCACATCATCTGCAAAGAGCAGAGACCTAATCCTGAGGTCACCAAACCGGACCCCCTCAACACCCTGGCTGCGCCTAGAAATTCTGTCCATAAAAGTCATGAACAGAATCGGCAACAAAGGGCAGCCCTGGCGGAGTCCAACCCTCACCGGAAATGAGTTCGACTTACTGCCGGCAATGCGGACCAAGCTCCGGCACCGGTCATACAGGGAACGGACAGCCCGTATCAGGGAGTCCGAAACCCCATATTCCCGGAGAACCCCCCACAGGACTCCCAGAGGGACACGGTTGAATGCCTTCTCCAAGTCCACAAAGCACATGTGGACTGGTTGGGCAAACTCCCAAGCACCCTCAAGGATCCTGCCAAGGGTCCAGAGCTGGTCCACAGTTCCACGACCGAGGCGAAAACCGCATTGCTCCTCCTGAATCCGGGGTTCGACTATCCGGCGGACCCTCCTCTCTAGTACCCCCGAATAGACCTTACCAGGGAGGCTGAGGAGTGTGATCCCCCTGTAGTTGGAACACACCCTCTGGTCCTCCTTCTTGAAAAGAGGGACCACCACCCCAGTCTGCCAGTCCAAGGGCACTGCCCCCGATGTCCACGCAATGTTGCAGAGTCGTGTCAGCCACGACAGCCCCACAACATCCAGGGCCTTGAGGAACTCCGGGCGGACCTCGTCCACCCCCGGGGCCCTGCCACCTCGGAGCTTTTGACCACCTCGGTAACCTCAGCCCCAGAGATAGAGGACCCCACCCCCGGGTCCCCAGGCCCTGCTTCCCCAACGGAAGGCGTGTCGGTGGGATTGAGGAGGTCTTCGAAGTATTCCTTCCACCGATCCACAACGTCCCGAGTCGAGGTCAGCAGCGCCCCGTCGCCACCATACACAGTGTTGACGGAGTACTGTTTCCCCCTCCTGAAACGCCGGATGGTGGTCCAGAACCTCTTCGAAGCCGTCCGGAAGTCGTTTTCCATGGCCTCACCAAACTCCTCCCATGCCCGGGTTTTCGCCTCGGCGACCGCCGCCGCTGCCGCACTCCGTCGGTACCTGTCTGCTGCCTCCGGAGTCCCACAGGCCAAGAAGGCCCGATAGGACTCCTTCTTCAGCTTGACGGCACCCCTTACCGCCGGTGTCCACCAGCGGGTTCGGGTATTGCCGCCCCGTCAGGCACCAACCACCTTACGGCCACAGCACTGGTCGGCCACCTCAGCAATGGAGGCACGGAACACGGCCCACTCGGACTCAATGTCCCCAGCCTCCCCCGGGACATGGTCGAAGCTCTTCCGGAGGTGGGAGTTGAAGCTCCTTCTGACGGGAGACTCTGCCAGACGTTTCCAGCAGACCCTCACAATGCGTTTGGGTCTGCCAGGTCTGACCGGCGTCCTCCCCCACCATCGGAGCCAACTCACCACCAGGTGGTGATCGGTTGACAGCTCCGCCCCTCTCTTCACCCGAGTGTCCAAGACATACGGCCGCAAGTCCAACGATACGACTACAAAGTCGATCATTGAACTGCAGCCTAGGGTGTCCTGATGCCAAGTGCGCATATGGACACCCTTATGCTTGAACATGGTGTTCGTTATGGACAATCTGTGGCGAACACAGAAGTCCAATAACAAAACACCACTCGGGTTCAGATCGAGGGGGCCATTCCTCCCGATCACGCCCCTCCAGATCTCACTGTCATTGCCAACGTGAGCGTTGAAGTCCCCCAACAGAACGAGGGAGTCCCCAGAAGGAGCACTCTCCAGCACCCCCTCTAAGGACTCCAAAAAGGGTGGATACTCTGAACTGCTGTTTGGACCATAGGCACAAACAACAGTCAGGATCCGTCCCCCAACCCGAAGGCGGAGGGAGGCTACCCTCTCATTCACCGGCGTAAACTCCAACGTACAGGCACCGAGCCGGGGGGCAATAAGTATTGCCACCCCTGCCCGGCGCCTCTCACCAGTGGCAACTCCAGAGTGGAAGAGAGTCCATCCCCTCTCAAGAAGACTGGTTCCGGAGCCCAAGCCATGCGTCGAGGTGAGGCCAACTATATCTAGTCAGAACTTCTCAACCTTGCGCACCAGCTCAGGCTCCTTCCCCACCAGAGAGGTGACATTCCACGTCCCCAGAGCTAGCTTCTGCAGCCGAGGATCGGACCGCCAAGGTCCCCGCCTTCGGCTGCCGCCCAGCTCACATTGCACCCGACCCCTACGGCCCCTCCTACGGGTGGTGAGCCCACGGGAAGGAGGTCCCATGTCACCTCTTCGGGCTGTGCCCGGCCGGGCCCCATGGGTAAAGGCCCGGCCACCAGGCGCTCGCCATCGAGCCCCACCCCCAGGCCTGGCTCTGGGGGGGCCCCGGTGACCCGCGTCCGGGCGAGGGGAACTCCGAACCATTGATTGACATCATCATAGGGGTCTTGTGAGCTACACTTTGTCTGGTCCCTCCCCTAGGACCTGTTTGCCATGGGTGACCCTACCAGGGGCATGAAGCCCCCGACAACTGAGCTCCTAGGATCACTGGGACACGCAAACCCCTCCACCACGATAAGGTGGTGGATAGTATGTTGAAAAAAGTCAAATTTTGACCGCTCCTAAAATGGCTGAAAACGACCTAGAATATTTTTTAGAGACGCGTCATAGCATACAAAGTGGAAATAAAGCTCAAAAAAGGCCCAAAACCTCATAATTTAGCATGTCAAAAAATGGCATAAAAGGCAATAGTATAGTATGTCGAAAAAAGTCAAATTTTGACCGCTCCGACAAATGGCTGAAAACGACCTAGAATAGCTTGGAGAAACACGCAATAGCATACAAAGTGGGAATGTGGGAATGGGGAATGGGAGAGGGGGCGAAATGCTGCAAAGGGTCGAGGCCAGAATCTAACTGTATGCGGGACGCTGCTCTATCCACTTAGCCACCAAGCTCACCATTTTATTATGGCTTTTTTAAATTCCACTATACTATGATAATTGTATTAATTTTATTTGACCGAGAATTCTATGATGTTTTTATGTCATATTCTTAATGTATAATTCTGTAATAATACTGCCATTACTTTCACAACAATTCTTTTCTAAGCTATTGCTATAGACATACCGTGATGTATTACGTAATTTTTTGTTAACGTCATACTGTGATTTGTTATGACATTTTTTTCCAACATACTATATGATGAAAATGATGGTTTTTATTATTTTTTTTCACTTACATACTATACTATGACTACATTACATTTTTAACAACATACTATGGCAATATTATATTTTTTACAATACTGTGTTTTTAAAAATATTTTACCAAAATACTATACTATGATCTTTTAAATATTTTCAATGATATACTATAATGAATTTTTTTTTCAAATTTTAATTTGGATATTGTAGTATGCTACAATATTTTTTTAAGGGTTAGGTATAGAATACCATACAATAATCTGATAATATTTGTTATGACATTTTTGTGGCATATTATACTATGATAGTATTTTAATGACATAATTGTAACATACTATAATATGGCATTTTAATAGTATATTTATATTTATATAGTATATATATATATATATATTATATATATATATATATATATATATTTAAAAATTGAAATTATTATGAAATTATTATAATATTTTTATAGCAAAAAACACTAAAGACTTTTTTAAAAATTATATTTATAGGTAATACTATTCTATGATACTGTTACACAATGCTCTGACTTTTTTTATAATGGCATACTAACATTGTTTTATAAAATTTTGTGGTACGAGATGTTTTAAAATTGATTTTCTAAATATGTGAACCTTTACTTTTAGTTGTTTAGCTGGCACATTTTGGAGTTTTGGATCAGTGGTCAGTTTTCTCACATATTATAAACTCAGTGGTTTATCAGTAAACAACAAAAAAATGAATATCAGTCGTTAATGAAAATAATGTTAGATGCAGCTCTATATAAATCCTCTCCTGTATCTACAGATCTACCCTGACGAGGGACACTTTCTGCACAGTGACGGAACGCAGCAGCACCTGAGCCAATCCCTAGTCAACTTCTTCGAGGTTTGCTTTCGGGAGCCGGAGGTTATGACGGACAACCAACAGGAAGAGGACGAAGACGACAGTTAAACCTCTGAGCAGCCCCCAGCCAGCTACTACAGCACAATATGCAACAATATTTCTAACCTATTCTACCCACACCACCTGCTGTCCAATCAGATTTTAGCTCTACTCTGAAGTACAGCACTTGCATGTGCAAAAGGGGCCTCGGCTTACAACCCCTCTCCTCACCTCCTGCTGGCTGATGGTCAGAAAGACAGAAATAAATCTCAGACTTGAGCAGTCACACCTCTCTCTGCTACTGGAATAAATGGACTAGTACTCCCTCTGGTGGACAAATAGAGGATCAACATAACGTCCATTGAGCAATGCGTCTCCATTCCAAACCAGGCACATAAATCGAGCGCTTTGCAGCACAAAATATCCCCCAATGAGAAGATCAGTTCATTACGTTGACATTTAACATTTGAAAGGCTGCCAGTTTCTGATAACCTTGCCAACCAACTTACTGATTATTGTGTTCATGAGTATGATTACTGCTACTTGTTTCTCAGACTTTCTCCGTTCAGTGTCGTGTCTATGAGTGGATGTCTGGCTGCATCGGTCTGTAGTTGCTTTACAAAACGAGGGCACAATGTTTTACTTGTGTTGTACTCTAAAAAACAAAGTGTCTATACAGAAATGGTATGAAATCATATTTTCCCTCGTCATATTTCTGAATTGAACTCTTGTTCTTTTGGTCACTGTGCCTTACTGTGGGTGAAATGTTCGTGTCGGGAGCCCACGTGACACTGAAGACGAGTAAATATGGATAGGTCTTGTTAGAACTGTGGACTCAAAACCAGATGATTTAATTTTCCTGAAATAACAGCCAATTATTTGAGAGTGAATTTTAAATCAGAAGGTATGGCACACTTTTATCTTAAACATGGGAAGAACTGAATACAAAATAATTGTATGTCTGCTTGAAAGATGGTATGATACTACAAAACAGTGTAAAGAGTATTTAGTTTGCAAATACAGTTCTTGATATTTACCTTCCAAACTAGCATACTTGTGAGTTAACCATGCTGAATTTTCATTATTTTGTGAATTACTTTGACAAGTGTTTAATGGCTTGACTCTCTCCCCATGTCACTTCTGTTAGTATTGTCAGTGGTTTCTAGTCAGCTGATGTACAAAGTGTATAAATCTTATATTGTTTAAGTCTTTATGTTGTATGTGCAACTTGTATATAAAGCATTTTGAAATGTATCTTTGGTTGGCTTTGTCACTTTACATTATTTTAGCCCTGTGCTGCAACATTTGATGCATTCTACTTACGCCAGTGTGCCCTCTTTGTGCAGTGGTAAGTATTGTAGTACCGCTGAGGGCCGAGCATCTCCTTTGGAAACAACAAAAAAAAAAGTATTAATTAAAATAAAATTTTAATGACACAAAACTTGGTTACTTGATAACCTAAGTTACTTAGCAAATTAAGACATCTGCACACAAACCTTACAAAATTATCCAAGTGCAGATGAAACAATTAGTCTACTGATAAAATGAATTGCCAAGTATTTTGCTTACATTTTTTATTGCAAAAAAGTTTGTGGTTCCAGCTTTTCAAGTATGCACACTTGCTGCTGTTTGTTTTGATTATTTTAATAAGTTAAATTGAACAAAATTTTTCTGCACTGAGCACTTTTTTCTTTGCATCGTAAATCTATTGTCCTATTACAATTTGTTATTTTCTTTCTTTTTTTTTAAAGATTATTTTTTAGTTATTTTAGCCTTTAATAAATGGGTAAGACCAATAGTGTGAAAGGGGGAGAGAGAGAGAGAGAGTGGGGACAACATGCAGCAAAGTGCCTTGAGCGGGAGTTGAACCTGGGGCTGCTGCAGCAAGGACACTGCCTTTATCTGTGGAGCGCCTGCTTTATCCACTCAGCCACCGATGCTCCATAACCTGTTAGTTTCTTAAGTACCATTTCAATGTAGAACTGTTACCCGTAACAGTATTTCTACAATTTTACTCAAGTAAAGGAATTAAGTACTTCATCCACCACTGAATGTTATTGCATTACATCTAAAAAAAAAAAAGTAAAAGACAGTGGTAAAGAAAACTATGATGATAATGTTATCAGATAAACTATTAACTCAAATGACACATTTAGGCAACAAATTAAAGTGCATTAACATGCCAATGTTACACACACATGCACAAATTCCTTTTTTCTAGAGGGCACTGTGCAGCCTTTACACACAACTGATCACTAATTACACAACCTAACAGGACAAAACTCACACTATTCAAATGACAGTCAATAAATAAAAAGTCTTCGGATGCAACAATCAATATTAGACTACAACGTTTTAAAAAAAAAAAAACCAAAACTGCCACTTCCACTAGAATTAACTGCAGAATAAAAACCACCAAGTCGGACAGCTCGGACAGGTATAAACAATTTAAACGCCACAGCGACTGCAGCCACAAACAAATATGTCAAAAACAAAGACAGCTGCATGTAGAGCACACACATGCACACAATGCTGCGTTGCCAAGCAACCCTGACGTTCCCCTCAGTACGTCTCAGTGTGTTGTTGTACTCACCTGTCTGATCAGATTTGTGTGAGTGCACCGCGCAGCCCTCCACAGTCTGCTCTAGATGCAATCTCTCTTTGCTTGTTTATTTTTAAGGCATAATATAACCACTCCACTCAGCCTTTCTGTCGCATTGTTCCTCTTTTTTTTTTAAACATGTCACGTTAAGGATTATCGTCAAAACAGCAGAAATACCTCACACACCTTACAAAAGGTAAATGTTCCTCTGTGAAAGCAGAAATGACCCCTGAGAATCCACCGTGAACATTTTAGCACTTAGCATGGTAGCCAGACCCTGCATGAAGCTGCTGGTGACTCAGCTTTGAGAATGCCTGGTGGTGAATTAAACCAGTAGTTATAAAGTTTATACTTTTTTTAAATAAAGGTTGATTAAACTTTATTTCATATTGCCGTGAAAGGGGGAAATCCAAACCATGTCAATTCAAATGGATAATTTTCAATCAGCCGGATGAAACTTTCAAGAGGTGTAAATTTTACATGTATTTCTAAATGATCCGTTTCTGAACTGGAAATTTATATTAGTCCCAAATTATCAGGTTGGTAAAATTGGATGAAGAAATCATACCTCCATCCGTCACTTGTTGTGGCGGATGTTGTTACATGGTCCAGAAGTCGTCGTCGTCATCTAAGAAACTGGAAAATTCACACGTGAGCTTTTCTACCTGAAAGAAAAGAAAAATCAATTAGAAATGGCAAAGCTTAAAATAATTTGTCATTTTCAAGTAGCACAATTTAAAACAAAACACTTAATTGCAAGGTTTTTATAAGGGTTTAAAAATTCAGACAAAAGTTCGTACCTGTTTAATGTTGAACAATTTCTCTGGTTGTCCAAATTCAGTTGGTTCTTTCTGAGATCTTCAAATTGAGGTTCACACATCAGGTTGCATTGATTGGACTGGTAAAATCCAGACACCAAAATTTAAGATAAAAAAAACTAACAGGCTGCAGAGGAAAATCAATCAACATAAATGAAATCATCAGGTTTAACTGTCAAAAAGCATTCAACTTTCTAAATGTTTAACTGTTTACAACATTGAATCAAAAATACATTTAATGTGACTTTTTTTGACCAACAGAAAAAAAAACCTTGAATGTAAAATAAAAACACATAATGTGATCTTACATATAAAACACTGTCAAAAAAAGTCACATTAAATCTGACCGGATGCGGCTGATTCCATAAACGCCTTTTTTGCTCACATAATACTCCTGTGACACTTCCAATGCTGCAAAAAAAAACTAAACAAACACGATCATCTGCCATTGACAAAATTTATTTCCAGTGTTTCAGGAGTCTGTGCACACCCCTCTAACAATCAGAGGAACACAGCATTGGTACAAACGGTCCAGCTCAATGAAGTGTTTCCTCACGCAGGGCCCTCCCTCCTCCCAGAAGTACCAAACCGCCCACAACACCCACACAGGCCTCATGAGCATCGCCATCATCATCTCACAATACTGTACTTTAATCCTGCAATCTGATGGAAATGAAAAGTAAAGCAGCTAAAACATGGCATTTATATGTACATTTAAGTTACTTATTTTACAAGGAATATTTAAAATTCAAGTTCTGTTAAAATCAAAAAAAATGAAAAACAGGAGAGAAAAAAAAAAATGTATAAAACATGTTAAGACCAGAGTGGAATGCCTAAGGAATGGAAGCTCGGCATTTTGTTACATAACCTGTTGAATGACGGAGAGTCGACAATAAAAATGTCATTCACAGTACAGAACATCTTCGTGTATCTCAACAAAGACAATATGGCACCCTTGACAATTCATTGTGAGGCACTTCCTATTGTGAAAAACATGATTTTCTGATTTGAATACCCATTTTCTTTTTCTTCCAACATTTTCTTCTTTGTGATCTACCGTCAGCCCCTGACAGATGTGTGAACCACAAACACTAAAAACACAACATTTGCATCAGAGGGATGTTGTTCACTGCTCTTTAAACCACATGACTGGGATGAATAAGATTTGTATCTCCATTTGCATAAGTCCAGTGTCTCCTCGTCACTTTTTGTACCTTTGGAAAGGCCCCTTTGACAGCAGAGAGCTTGTAGGCAGTCCACACACAGGCTGTACCAAAAACACATTTCAAGTACACAGAAAAATAGGGATATGTACACTTTAGAGTGAAACACAAGCATCTAAAGCTTTTAGTCAGTATTACAGCAAGCATGTCTGTACATTCTTCATTTGGTTACTGAGACTCACTGACTTTGTAACTTTCTTTACAAAAAAATAGTTCCTCTGCAAAACTAAAAACTTTTTCACTACTTCCTATTCAATCTAAAAGTCAGTTCATCCTTAAAGCCACTTAACTAAACCTTTAAATCTTAACTCGAGTGTCACTGTTCACACTTCCTTACACAAACTTCACAGGCTCATCGTTTGATGAGTGACAGGTCCTCTCAATTTTCAGCATAACAGGGATTTGTGTCAGGAGGGAGGATAATCTCCTGCTGCGCCATCCCAAAGTCATTTGTCATAAAAAAGGAGAAATTAAAAGGTATAAACACCGTTTTGTTTCGTGCGTTATACATGAGCAAGATCAACGATCCCTGTGTGCAGTATTTCTCTTTTCACAAGCACGCACGCCAGTTACAGACACACACTCGCACACTTGAGACAATTTTGTACAACATGCTCATTCACTAACATTGGTCACACAACAGACGTGATACTGACGGACTCCCGAGTACGTACACATCTCACAGACGGAGAACTAACACACGTCCAACACTTCTCACAGGTACTGATAGAAGCGCGAATGGACCACCTGGGAGTTGGTGAGTTTATGTGGGTGAGCGGTGGCCGAAAGGCTCAGATTTTTACTCTGGGGGACGTCCCCGTTCACCTCAGCTGGACGATGTGGGAGCTCAGAAGAGGACGAGGCTCCGAGGTTCTGGGAGCTCGCGCTGCACAGCGCCCCCGGCTGTTCAGAGAGGTCCAGGCTGACCTCGGGATTGCTGGTGCGGTGGCGCTCGCGGGCAATCCAGTCCCCAATGGAGAAGTCTTGAGAGCTGCACTTCGGCTTCAGCTGGTCCACAGCTGACAGCTCAGAGCGAGAGCCGGAGCCCATGCCCACATGCTGCGACCAGTCTCCCAGAACAGACAGCTCTGCAAAGTCCCTCTGGCCGCCCATGGTGTGTCTGCGTCTGATGTTCTTCTTCTTGCTGCGGCCCTCCGGGGACCTCTGGCTGCCAACGCCGAACATGTCGTCCACAGACATTCGCAGGCGCACCTTCAGTCTGTCAGTGATCTTTAGCCTCCATGCAGGCTCTGCCTTATCCAATTCGCTGCGAGACGAGGAGCTGAGGCTGCCTGTGGAGCGGCCTTTCACTGACCCCAGCACACGCGACAGTCTGCTGGAATCTTTATCGCTCCAAGCGACATCCAGTGACGTCTCGCTGACGGTTTTCTGTTGAGCGGCTTTCTTTCTGGAGAGCGTGTCACACTCGATGAGTCTGTGGGAGGGGAGGGGTCGAGGAGCTTCCTGCAGTTCTTGCTGATCAGTTTTCCCGACTGTAAACACCGACAGGTCGCTCTCGCTGTCCGTTTCCATCGGCCTTCCCTCGCTGATGAGCTCGCTCCTCTCGTCGTCTGCATCGTCTCCTCCCCTGCTTTCCGCCACAGACTGCACTTCAGGACTGAGGGTGCTGAGCTCAGCTCCAGTTAGGAACGTCATGGAGGAGGTGGTGGAGTAGTCAGAAGTGATGGAGCAAACCTCCGCTCCGAGCCCGCTGGGGCCGGCCTCTGGACCCAGAGCCGCCGTCCTGCCTCTCCTCACTCTGGGCACCGACGCCTGGGAGCTGGTGCTGTTCATCGTACCGAGGTCCGACACTGTGTCGTCGTAGTTGGAAGGCGGGTCTGACAGAGACGACTGGTGAGCCATCGGCATGCGGTAGCTGAGATTCGGAGAGTGGGGGGGTGAGGCGTACGGGGAGCCACTTTGGAGAGTTGAGGAAATGTGTTCTGGAGGCAGGGAGGGAGAGGGCTGCGATGTCCGGCTGCTAGAGAGAGACTCTTTCCTGTTGTCGAGCTGTTCCTCTGAGCTGTTCCTGCACTCATCTTTCTCGCTGGTTTCATCCGTCTCCCCCTCCTCCTCGGTCCGACTGTCTGGAGACCACAGAGGCTGCTGCTGGCTCTCCTCGGGGAGCTCCTTCTTGGGGAACACAGCGTCCAGGTCGTCGTCTGAACTGCTGGGATGAACTTTGTCCTTGGGCTTCTTTCGCTTGCGGCTGGCGAAGAAGGAGGAGCGCAGCATCTCTTTGCTACACTGATCCTTCCCTGACCCCCACAAGCCCTGCTGACACAGAACCGAGACTCATCAGGACATGAGTTAGACTGCAGCTCACCCCCAAAACCAAAAATACACTTTCCCTTTTGCCTGTAGTGCTATTTATCAGTCTAGATTGTCTTGGTTTGTGTTTCCGATTGTTGGAGGAACCAGCTGGAGACGTGTCAGCAGTCTCTCAAAAACGATGAAAGTTGAACCCTGAGCAAATTGGTTTGATTTCTTTCAAAAACATGTTAAAAAAAAAGTAAATGAGCAACTTGAAATGAAAAGTCCCACATATGGTAAAAAATTAGTGTATATAAAAAAAATATTTTTAAAAAGCTAATAAAATATGTCCAGAAAACAATATTTCCAGTTATCATAATTATATATTTAAATGCATTTTTTACAGAACTATCATATTTTTTAATTACTTTTTTCATGTCAGCTCCTTGTTTTTTTTGTGGTTGCTAATTTTCAGGTGATTTTTCTTATTCTTTGATTTACTGATTCATTCATTTATTTACTTACTAAATTCCTGCTAATTATTAGGTCATTTCTTCTCAAGTTGCTCATTACCTTCCCTCCATGTTTTTGTAAGAAATCAAGCCAACTGGCCCAGGTTTCAAAGGGCAAATCAAGATAATCCACAGACCGGTTAAAAAAAATCTTCCTGTGCAAAGAGACTTTGAAGAGACAGTGTTATGAACGGAAAAGTGAGTCAGTCATGTGTTTGTTTGTGTTGTAGTCAAACTGTTTGTGTGTCTGTATATTTTACATGACATTTCATATTTAGTTATATTTCATACACATTTACATCTTACATACATTTTAAATTGACTATTTGATGTAGTCGTTATCAGAAATGCATAAATGTAGATGTTATGGTAATTCATGATGTATTTTCGTAACACTGGGTCCCAGTGAGACACCAAGTTTTCTTGTCAAGCTCAAAAAGATTGGGAACCCCTGATCTTGAGTAAGCTGGTCACGATTTCTAGAAAGGGACATTGCTGTTAAGTTTTTTTAATGATTTTTTTGGCGCTTTGAGCACCACGAGGTGAGTGCCATGTAGTTTCATTATATCGAACAGGACGCAAACATCTCTACAGCCGATATCTCCGACACTCTGACACCGAAAAGGATCTAGACTGATAAACAGCACTAAAGGAAGACTGGGAGTGAACTGTCTCTTTAAGAATAAATAAACAGCGGAGAAAGAAGGCAATAAGGTGAAACATAACAAAATAGGAGGACTTTACCTTTGATTTGGAGGAGTCACTACATGCTGAATCTGTATCAAAGAGAAGAGAGTCATTAGTATAAGTCTGCCAACCCTCTGACTTGCTAAAAACAGTCAACAAGATAAAGAAAGAGAAAAGGCAGATTAAGAGTTTGTTCAGATTGAAACTGACGGACATGATCATGAGTATAATGAGAGCAGCTGAATGAAAGCAGATGACATATTTTCAGCTCAGAGAGAGACAGAGAGAGCGAGGAGGACGAGTAACTACAATACGCAGCAAATATGGATAAGTGGATAAAGCTGCAGAAGAGGCCTGACATGAAAGGTGAGAGGAAACAAAGTGAAAACCCAGCGGTAAACCAAGACACAAAAAGCAGCTCATGCTCATGTATCAATGGAACGACGGCACATCACGGACAAACACGTCAGTCACAGAGCGTCACATGTGGCCACCAACCAGCTGTAGGCATTCTTTCCCAACTCAAAGACATCACAGAGGAGAGGGAGTGATGAGTTTGCTCTGACTTAAAGGGGCCTGAGCTGAACAGATCAGTGAGTGTATGTCGCGGTTGATACAGATGGCGCAGGCAAAGCCTTGGTATAACGGAAAGATTGCTCTTACTCCAAGCTAGATTAACTCCTGCGGGGCCCTTTAGCAATGTAACCTGTCATTCTCAACAACATAAAAGGCAAATCAAAGAGTTCACAAAACTTTCTTGTCTCACTTAACAAAGGGAAAAAACACTGCAGCTAACAAAGATAAGCAGACTAATAGCCCTTTTCGACCAAATAGTTACAGGAAGTGTGGAGCCACAAGAAACTAAATTCAGGAACTTAAATTCCCATTTTGAGCACTTTTGTCTGTATTTTACCAACACCTGAAACACCTTGAAGATCAAGTTTGTCCGTCAACAGATTAAAAACAAGGTCAGGAAGGCGATAACTTAATGGTCAATGCCAGACAAAAAATGTCTGACCCTGGTCCAACAGATGTTTACAGACTGAACAGTTCTGGGGACTCTCTCCTTGAGAAAAACTGCCCACTGGGGAGCTCCTGGAGGAGCTATATACTTTAAAGTTTTTTTTCTGTTCCCATTCATACTGCCTATAGAATGGCTGAAATGTCGTAAGCTGAGCAGTGGTTGGCACCATAACTTTTCTTCCGACACATTATTTTATCTGTGGTGGCCTGCTATGATTAAAACATCTGCTTCCATGTATTGATTTTATATTTTTTCCAGCTGGACTGTTAATGGAGTGCTATTGGAATATAGTATATGCCATTTGGTTACGGACTGCAATGGAAGGCAGAGCGTACTCTGGGCACAGACAGAGCAGCTGAATGTCAGGCTAAGTGAAAGTGAAGGTTAATTGTTCATTACGCTGGATCTAAAAGTTTGCTTTCACTCGCCTCTGCAGCAGCTCCTCCCATCCATCGATCTGATCAGCTCTGACAGGATCAACAGATCAATTATCCACCCCCAAACTCAAACTACTCAAAATGCTGCTGAGGAAAAACAATGACAAGTTCCACCTGTGAACCCACAAAAACATAAAATTTAAAGAGGGGGGGCACAGAATGATAAAAAATACCAGAGGGCAGACGAGCAACGTTCAGCACTGATAGTTCACGGCCATCAGAGAGCATTACTCCTGGAAAAGGGACTTTTTTGACACCAAGAACTACAGCAAATTTAGTCCCTTCATCTTCTGCTCAAAATTTCCTGAAATGTTTCCTGGGCTCCTGAAAGAGTTCCTGTGGTTGAAAGGGGCTATTATTGATCTAATTTAGGTTAAGAAAATGTGTGCATCAGTGTGTATCGCAGGTTTAGGAAGGGAGACAATGTGAGGGACACATTAGTGATTGATGTGGGTGTTATACGTTTATGTAACAGTGGGAGATGATGGAAGTATGTGGGGATATTTGTCTGTAGTTGAATGAAGACAAAGATTTTGAAAAAAAAAAAAAGACATCAAAGACAACAAATCAAACAAAAAGACACAAGAGGAGGCACCTGAAACAAAAAACTACCTGACGGGGCAAATACCACTACGTCTGCATGCCAGAACCCACTGCTACATGACTGCATGTGTGCCTCTGCAACAAGTCACTGCGTATTTATTGGCTGTATGTGTGGGTTTGTTTGAGTGTAAACGCATGTGTGCTGGGGAACATCCAGCTCAGTCCCACCACTACGACCCCACCCTCAGACATCATGACAGATTATGCCACATGACCGGGAGAGAACCTGAGGTTGACCGTACCATGCTACTTGTCCTTGCGATCAGCTTTAGAGACAACAAGAGACAGCAGAAGGGCTTTCAGAGAAAGTACAGCAGCATCGCTCTGTATCCCCTCAATTTAGGGTATTGGTTTAAATATGAGACGTGCACACCACAGGAAAAATGACAAACATCGACTTCTCTTTCTTTCTTTTTTATCTTTTTTCCTCCTTTCGCCCAAATTTAAAAGAGCTGCGGGTTTCTGCAGACTAGGCAGCTACACTGGGCACAACACTCGTCCTTCTTCCTACAGTCCCAGCTGTCCATCACTGACATAACAGAGTCCATCAGTGACATCATCGAGTGATAGACGCCGCCCACTTGGCCTGTGTCAAGATTGGGTAATGTGTGAGTGCTGGACAGGAATAAGGGAGAAAAACAACACACTACACACAGAAGGGCAGAGGTCAGAAGGGTTAAAACTTCCATCGTTTCTTTTTGTTTGTTAGATTTTCTTTGGGAAAGAACATGCCGGGATTATGTGAGAGACGAGGAGGAGGGGAAGAAAAGAACTGAAAGAAAAGGAGTCGTCGTCTCAACACAGGTAAAGCACAGGGAGAAAAAATGACTTGAGCAAGAGAAAATAAAGAGTAAAGCAAAGAAATGAACGGAAATAAAACTTGAGGACAATTTTATCTCTTTGGGCAAAAAAAATGTCAACAGCAAAACAAAACAGACTCCTATTCAAAAACAAATAAATAAAAAAAGGCTCAACATACTGCAAGGTATTTTTCAACAATTTTCAAAATGAATTCATTGAAAAATTACTGAAAAAGCTTGCTTTAACAGAAATACAAATAAAACTTGTTTTGGCTCAAAGCATTTAAAATTATAAACAATAGGCATGAGGTTCATTGTCTTAGCATCAAAAATGGACACTAACATTCAATCTTAAAATAAATCTATTGCACAAATAGTTTTAAACTTTATTCTATTGTAATAATATCATTAATGAAATATATTAATGCTGCCATGATAATATCTTTGCTGTGGTGATGCTGTAGCGCTGCTCCTACGAGATAACTCTCTCAGACTTACCTGAGACTTCCCCCGGTGAAGGTGCGGTCCGTCCAATGTTGGAGAGCAGGTGGTCAATATTGGGCACAGGCTGAGATTTCACTGTGCTCTCCTGCTCAGCTGTGGTCTGGAGCCGAACGTGGAGGGCACCACACAGTTTGAATCAGGAGAGAAGACAAAGCAGAGAAAAGATAAGAGACTGAACACAACGCCGAACTACAAAAAAGGGACGATAACCATAAAAAAGGCAAGGGTTGCATTTAATTTAAAGTTGCATTAAAGGAATACTTCACCTGCAAAATCACAAAGTGAAATCATGAAGAAGAAAAGTAAGTCAAAACATCCATTTACTAACCCTCACTCAACTTGTGCAGTATGATCCAAATTTCATGCTCAATACTTAACGCATACATTTTCATTAAAACCTTAGTATCTTTTTAGAACAATTTCATACTAACAGTTTCATGCACGGACGTGTGCATGAACTCTGCTTTAGCAGAGGTCAAACCATACACTGTATGAACGACACATCTCCACTTGCTCCCGCTGTACAATAATGAAGCCAAAGCATCCTGGATGTGGCCATCTTGCACTTGTGAAATCATTTGGAGCCAGAGTGCGCAGTAGTGAAGCCTTTTATGGATTCTCCTTTTACCAAGCAGGCATAAGAGAAAAACAGGGTTTTCTTTCCGAATTCCTTACGTGGTTAAGTAATGGATATTCAAATGATTGGGGCTGTTCAACATGAATAATCGACTATTCGTTCCTCTTTCTACAAAGAGTTGGAGAGTGTGAACAGGGTTCAGCGGGATGTTCAGGGTGACAGCGACGTTCATGTCATAAATTTAACAAGCCAAGCTGAAGGTAACAATAGTCAAAACTACTATATCATCGCAATATATATTGAGGTATTTGGTCAAAAATATTGTGGTATTTGATTTTCTCCACATCGCCCAGCCAATACATTATACATAAATATCCATATGTGTAAAATAAACATTAGATTAGGGTTATCTACAATAGGAATGATTATTGCTTCAAGTCAAGCAGCCATTCTTTGGGTTTTTTTGCTAGCGAGTTTGTTGTGCAGTGTGCTTCTAGGGACGATTTGGTCCCCATACTTTTGCTGCAGAGTGAACGCTTTTGACTTTCACGCTACTCTTTGTTACAAGCAGCCACGTGCATGTTGCCGTGCCACAGAGGAGAACGAGACTCTGCACATTGGGCTTCGAGATAACATTATCTTCCCTATTCTGCTTAGAAGTGGTGAATTTAAAGCTCACAGCAACTTAATACGACAGTCTCTGGCCTTTGTTTGATATCTAGTGTCAGCAATTTTTTTTGCTGCGCATATCAGCTGTTAGCTTGTTTACATAAATGCAACACTGTTTACATATCTCACTGAACATCCCGGTGGACCTCTTCAGACTTCAAATCTTCATATGGAATAAAAACACATCGCCGAGTATTCGTATTGAACAGCCAAATATGACTTTAGAGGCATAATTTATCGGGTACAACCATAGTTATTTTTGAGAAACCAACAACAAAGGAGGGAAATAAAAATTAAGTGCCACATACAACAGGGTCCTCGTCACCGTCATCAGTGAAGAACCAGTCGTATTGCTGGATTAGGTTCTCAACTATCTTGCACTGGTCTGGCATGTGATTGACCATGTTGGTCATGTTGTCCTCAGAGGTTCTGACCAGCGTAGGACCAAACACAATCGCCAGGTTACGAGGCTCCATCTAAACAGATGAGGTTAGGACAAATAAGGTTTAATGGAATTATCCTCAAAGGGACACTGGATTTACAAAGGATTGGAGGGTGTTAACTAATGACATTAACACTGACAGATCCTGTTAGCTGCCATACCTTGTTCTTTTCACAGTTGTCAGAAACCTTCTTGAGATGAGCACAAAGGAATTTCAGAGTTTCAAAGTGATGATCAGGTAATTCTTGTATCTGCAAGAATAAAAAAAAGGGACAGTTTCTGGTTTAATGGTGCGCCTTAACGTAATGCTGTTTAAATAAATGCTTCCGATATTAGATATTTTCACTCACCAGCCTCTTGAGCTCTTTTAATCTCTCCACTGAGTCCTCTATTCTGTTGGCTTCGATAAAATCAGCATACTTTTCTGTGAATAGAGCAGAAAAACCTTTACTCAGAGTTGCAAAAGGAGGAATCATGCAGAAAATCCAATGGTAATCAAGTTTTTGTTTGTTTGACTTGCGGTGTATTTACAACATCTCACCATTTGTAAACATAGGTTCTGGAAGTTTTCGGAAAAAGGACTTAAGTAAACTACTGATAACGTTGAGGTCCCGCCATTTCTGCAGAGAAGTGAAAGATCGAGAGAGTGTTAAGTTCAAGCTTAGTGTACAAATCTGTCACTGCTAAAAGCAACTCGACTGTCAGTCACTTACATCTTCCTGGATGTCGATGTCAGTCATGCCTTTGCTGTTGAGCTCCTCCTGCATGCTCGAGATGGCAGCGTTGTTCCCAGGCACTCTGTAGATTCCTGTGTACTCCAGGCCTCTCTCCTCTACCACTTTACAGCACACCTCCACGATCAGAGGAACAAACTGCACAACACACAACAGGAAGACATTAGATATGACAAATTACAGATGTGATGGACGTGCAGTTATGTGTCACACACATCAGTGTCTCCAACATCCAGCTAAAGCGAGCTACCCTCGCAAGAAATAGTGACTGCTTTGGCTGACAGGTTGAGCCAATATCAATACTTTGTGTAAGGAAGCAACATGTTATAAGCATCATCTGAATGCTAAACTACAGGAGAAAATACATGAATCCAGCGACCACTTTGTCCAGCGACTACTATTAAAATATCATTACAAAGAACAAAATTATATGACCTGTGTGTGTTTATAAAATTCCATAAGTGTTCCATGTTTTCCATGACCGTGGGAACACTGCATAGTGTCTGCTACTGCCTGCTAAGAGTGACTGCAGCAAAAGCTTTGGATTTTGACTATCTGCTTATTAACAGTTTTAAAAAATGCTCCTAAAAAACTGGTGACTTTCACCCAAATGCACCCATAGCTCCACATATTAACTGATGTAAGTGGTTGGCCTTGATAATAAACAGATGAGTATGCATTTTAAACGTATTAGAGGCTTTTACGCTAATACCTACATATTCTGTTTTTGTTTCAACAGCTGCCGTCACTGCAAGCAACCACAACGCATGTGGCTGAGTCATCAGTTAACACTTATTAAACTGAAACGTAACACCAACACAACGAATCTTTAGGATGGTCTTTTCTGTATCAGAGGAGAAAAATGCACATTTTGCTATTTAATTGCCATGACATTATTAGGTAAACTACCTACTTTCCAGCACTTTATGTTTTCATACCAGCAACTACTGCACTCATTCTACAAAACAGATTCTTTTAAATGTCCCCAGGGTGCACTCAGAGCTTGGAAAAAAACTGATTTCTTTTCTTATGATAGCGATCCAAAATGGATTTCCTTTCTTGAATATTTTAAAGGTCTTTTATGAAATGCCTAGGTGGAATGTGTATGGATCTCACTGGTGTTGCATGTATGCTGCTCTTCTTTCACTATGTTCCCTTGTGTTGTTTTATGTGTCTCATTTGTTTTACTTTTACAAAGTTTATTTTTAAGTGAAACTGGTCATGCTGATTGCGACTCTGTCTTAACCAGGACTCCCTGGAAGAAAAGACCTTATATCTCTATGTGACCTTCCTGGCTTAATAAAGAAGAATGGAAATAAAAATAAAATAATTTCTGGTGTTTGCTCTGTTTGTTATGACAACCGAATTATTTTGTGGTCATTGCCTTAACAAGAACAACTAACGTCGTACTTCACAATACCACAGACCACCGCAGCCCCTAGATAGTAACATTAACTGACTTATGTTAGCTACATTAACTAAGCAGTGTTAACTTATCTGAAGTCAGTTTTTACCCAAAGTTGAAGTTTGCAACTACTGTTGGATCAACTGAGACCTGAAAAGGTCCTTCCCAATGACATCAAAAGTAACATTACATAGAAAGTAAAAGTAGAAAACTGCACCTCTAAGGACAGCTTCTCACTAAAGAGAGACTGAGACTCACCCTGTTAGTCTGTGCAGGTGGACAGTCATCAAGCCGCACCCCGAACGTGACCCCAGCGGGAGTCTTCTTTTCAAAGGGCTTCCTCATGATCCCTGCAATGCCAATTTTCCAAGCAGCTCTGTCCCGTGGTGGACTGGAGTCATCTGACAAACACAAATATATGCACATAAGTTAGCCATCAGAGACAAAAAAAAATGTCCCTTGAACACGCTGAACACAGCCAGTGTCTTTACCTCTCAGTGCCCGCCGATCCTCTCCTGTTTTGGGCGAATGAGGGCTGTGGATCTTGCCGTCTGTTTTACCTCCTAGGAAAGCTTGTTTGATACTGAGGGACTGGCGGGAGGTTTTGGGGGAGGGTTCAGACCTGCTGCTGGACGTACTGATCAAGACAAATAGCAAAAAATACCCAAATATTAACATAGATTGAAATGCAATTAAAATGGGTAGGTATGTGGTTGAGTGCTATAGTTGAGCCCCAGGGGGCAATGTGGAGTCTCATGTATACCTCATCATGTTGTACTCTTTGATCTTCCGACTGATCAGGTCCTGACTGGTTACAGCAGCATCCTGTAAAGACAGCAGAAATAGATTAAGGGCAGTCATTAAAAAAGTTACACCTTAAAAAAGTTTCTTCTACATTAAATTCAGGTAAAACTAGATTTTTTCAAACAAACATGATGGGCAGGAAGAACTGTTAATTTTTGCACCTTCTTTTACAGAAAAGTTACAAAGCAAAACAAAATGAATGGAGATGCATTCATGAAGACTGTTTGAACATGGACTGTATACATTACAGTTTGGGTTGGAGGTGAGTAAATTCTGAGTATTAAACCCCTTCTCAGACCTGCGGGACAGCCAGCAATCCTCTGTGCTTCCCCCTCAACAGGTTAGCAGATAGCAAATAGTGAACATGTTAAATATGTGCAATTTGAAATCGTCAGGAAGGACTTGTGAGCACATTTTTAAAAAACGCTTTTAACATACCTCATTCAGAAAAATCTGGTAAGTGATCTTAAGAACCATCAAAAAAAAATCAAGGCTTTGCTGTCGACTGTCAGGAGGAGAAATTGGGCCCAAAATCGGCATAATTCTGCCGTTTCTGATTTAATGTGTGCCTGGCATAACTGACAGCAAACAGGCCAATAACTGTACAAGTGACACCTGTTCGCCTTGTGAGTCAGCATCTTCTGAACATAAGACATGGCAAAAAGTAAACACATTTAAAAGGCTGCAGTGTGACTGCAATATAATCAGAAAAATATGCATTTTTTCTGCATTACAGATAATATTGTTTTGATCAATGGTAAAAAATAGTCTAAGCTTATGATAGGAGCTTACTAAAGTATCGCTATATGTACACTTAATTCCCCCGACCTTTTCTAAAACATGTCCAATCCAAACTTATCATGTGCTGCTGAATCTTCATCAAAGGTATCAGATATTGTCAGGAAATATAATTTAACAAAGTCTTGATGAAATACAGCTGATTGACTCTGAAACTTTCCTCTCAAACCTCAAAAAGTGCTGCTTGTACTTTTTTTTTTAATTGTTCTTCCCAATTAGAACAAGTTTCTAAAGACACATTATTTTAGCTTTTGTTAGGTGATTTATGAATGGAAGCTGTAGTCTTCTGCATTTCACTGGTGCCATCACTGAATTTCATTTACAATCAGACTTGCCTGATATTTCTGTCAAAACTAAAGTCTGGGTTTTTCCTGTAACTGTAAACAACTGACCACAAGCGCTCTGCCCTGCTGACACTGTACTACATGACTGATGATGTCCCTGTCCTTTTGGGACTTCTGACAGATGTGTTTATGTTTCTCCAGACCTCCATCATGTGGCTACAACCCACCTCTTCATCTGGGTTACTGTTTTCCTGAATGACTCTGATCCAAGACAGCATGTGGTCCCTCCCCTCTGCCTGGAACAAATACTCGCAGTCTGAGGTGGTGAGTCGCAGCACATTCTTGCGTCTTGTGTCGCTGTAAGAGATGTCAATCAGACAGGCCTTGATGCTGATTCGCAGTGGGTCCTCATCAGATGGGGTCGAAGCATGAGTCAGACCGTCCTTCCTGTCTTTGAAGAGGGTTAGGGTGTGACCTTGTAAAACAGCATACATCGGCTTCCACGATCTCATCCCTCCACCAACACGCTACAGAGACGGAGAGACAAGAGAGACAGAGAAATACTTACACATGGAAACATTTGTGATATATATGGCTGATAATTAAGACATGAGTGTCAAGGCATACCTTATTTTTATCTGTGTTAAGCTGCCTAAAATTGAGCAACCCTTCTTTGGAAGAATCTGCGAAGATGTCTGAACAAGAATCCCTTCGAGATCCAGAATCACCAGAAGATTTATGTCCATCCAGAGCCTGCAAGTGTGAAGTAGTTTTTCTGTCATTAGCTCAGTGTGACATGAAACATGCAGGGAGTGAGAGAGATAGATGACATGCAAAAAAATCTCTAGGGCAAATCAAACTGGGGATGCCACAGTTACACCGTCACCAGGACATCCCAATGCCTAAGACACTTGTCTCTCAAAACACTTCCCAAGGAAGTCAGTGAGGGTAAACTGAAAGAGCATCAAAGCCTAAAAAGAGCTACTAAATAAAAACTGTGTCAAGAAACACATCACACACCATGTCAATGAAATTAAAGGAGTGTTCTAATTTGTGAGAGCAGCACATTGTATTATAAAAAAAGACATGGGTGCATTAAAGCTGGAGTAAGCAGTTTCATTTTGGCATGGTCAAACCATTGGTGGTTGCAACAAATTAGGATCCACATGCACATCTCAAAGGTGAAAGCCCGATTCAATGGCCAAAAATCTTGCACAGAAAGTTGATATTCCAGCAACAGCAACAACTGCCATCACTGCCAAGCAACCAAAATAAGGAAGACAGACTCATGGTAGAGAGAGTCTGTATCACATGTTGATATCAGTGAAGCATTTAAGAAATGGACAGTGTTGCTAATATTTTAGGGTTTTGCTAACTGGAGATAAAAGTTCACGGCTATGGCTTCAATTTCACATTTACATAGCTGACGTGAGCTAGAGTCTCGAAGCACAGTGTTTCCTTGACTTCCTTGACAAACCACCCTGCCTGGAGGAGCAGCTCCAGAGGCCGACCCCCAGTCAGCGGCCACAGCAATCTGAATCCAGCCAGCGTAAACCCCAGCCCTGGGGGACTGTACAGGTGGATCAGCAAACTTTCTGCTGCCACTACACAGGTTAGACCTGGTGCTGGGGAATTTGCACTGGTCGAAGTTAAGCCACTAAAAGAAACAAATAGACGTCTGGTCTCCAGAGCTGCTGCCTGATCTCCTGCTGATGAAGCACAGAGGCAGGGAGCAAGGTGGAGGGACCATAGCATGGCTAACTAATCTTATCTCATTTGCAATAAGATAAACAGAGAGAGAGGGAGCGAGAGACAGAGAGCTGCTCAAGGAGTGGCTAAATGAGCTGCAGGCAACACAATGAATTGACAATAAATACGTCAGTACTGTATAAAGTATATGCATAGGCCTGTGGTGGTCTGGTGGAAGGGGCTTCGGACAGAGAGAGGAAAGCTACAGGAGTAGGGAGTATTATCAAATTCTGACATTCCTTTTTTTTGTACTTTTCCAGATTTATGCCCTCCCCAGCTTTAAGAAATAAGTTATGATTCACCCAAAAGTTACAATGATCTGGTTCTTCAGTCTGTGCTGAAGGTATTTTATCTATAATGTTATTGCATATACTTCCTCAAATATGCGGAAATCAAATCCTACTTCTCTTTCTCTTCTTAATCAGTTTTATATATATATATATATATATATATATATAAAATTTTATTTTTTTCTAAATTAAATACTTGGTCTTTTTCTTTGGTACCATTACAGATGGATTTCTGTTTGCACATAGGTTTATAGAGTTATCTAGTCATTCCAAATGCCAGGTAAAAGACAATATCACTAGTTGTATGATGACTTCAGAAAGTATTGCAGTATTGCATCACATAGTTCCTTACCTTCCTCAGGCCCCTGAGACCGGGCATATTCTTACTTGAAGATCTCCTACAGGAGTTAAAACACAGAGAAATGCAGATTTTAATTTAGAGACTAGGTCAGTCATATCCATAACCCAATACAATACGAAAAAAATGTAGTTGTATGCACTGACCTCCTGCCCTCGTCCTGATAGTTATCCAGACCCTCATCGTAGGATTTGGACCGCTCCGTTTTGCTGGCTGTATCAGATTCCAGTAAAGCACTTCTCAGCGACTCTATACAGTGATTTTTTTTTTTTAAGAAAAGGAACTTTGTTATTTATTGTTTATAAACCAAGTTTTGAGTGTTCATGAGGTCTAAAGAAATGTTAAAAAAACAGTGGAAAAAAAAAAAATCACCATTTGGTGACTCATCTGTATTTACTGAGCATGTGAAGGTGCAAGTGTCCACACTTGCACCTTCACATGCTCAGTAAATATGAGAATTTTCTGAAGAGTATCTAAAAACTGCACCCAAAATTTTAAAAAGTAGAGCTAAAGCAATGTGTCTATTAGTCAAATGAAAGAAAATAAATTAATGACAATTGAGATGAGTTTGTAGCAGATTGTATTTCATGGAAAAATAAAACAAAGTATGATGTGCTGTTCTTTCTAAATGCATTTTGTGAAGCCGAGCCCTGACTGACATATCCATCATCCGACCAATCCAATGCCGTTTACCTTGGTCATGTGACAGCTGACGACGAATAGGAGGGCATGGTGAGCCTGGACTGGAGGGACCTGTAGTTATGGATTGTGCAACAGATATCACAGCGGAGGGAGGAATAGGAGCGGCTTCCCGGTCGACACTTGGGCTGGTTGGCTCGTCTATGATGACAATAAAAAAATCAGTGTGGGCACAGAGATGAAAAACGTCATATATTTCTGCTCTATTTTATCACTGGACAAATGCAGGCCCCCTGAATATTAATCTTCAACATCTGTATATCAAAGACAACTTCACTGACTATCATCTGTGGAGTTTAGGAACAATTTAAAAACAATCTTTCTTTGACTCCCATAGCTTACATGCCTCACCACAGCTGAGAGTCTGAACAGATCATCTTCTGACATGTTTCTTGAGGGAAAAGGGAGATCTTAACACTCGAGTACCGCCCACTCCTGGCACTTCAAGCCTGAAACAGCTCAGAGTACAAAGCTGCTCTCTGCAGCCGAGGGGCTTTTGGAGCTAAATTTAAAAGCAACTGTCCTAGTTCCAGCCTGTACCCAACTTTGAAACGGGGCAAAGGAAAAAAGGATGTCACCATCTCCCCAACAAGGTCTGTTAGGCTAACTTTAGTTACGTTTATTAGCATAAAGGAAGTGATGAAAACAAAAGTATGACAACAAATGTAGCACAGACTGTGCAGGAGAGGTAAAAAAACTCCAAATGGCTTGTAGTAAAACTTCCCCTCTAGGACTTACAATTAATCGTAATGCTATTGATATTTGTTGTCTTGTTGACATAACACATATACACAAATATCGAGCACAGTCACTAAGGTGCAGGTGTTACTTTCATATTCAACCTAAATATTGGCAGTGATGGACAACTTTTGATAAAGAGAAGACTGATATTTTAAAGTGATAGTCCTTTGGATTTTATGGCATATTGTCCAGCAGTAGACTGAAAACAGGGAAAGAGTCTTGCCATCATACATTCTCATAATTTAGGGGAAACAACTTTTAAGTCTTCCGTGTATATCTACTCTCTAAAATATATGATGACCAATCTCATCTACTATACTGCACATATATCAAAGTCCACAACAAACCCAAAAGACCTGAACTCAAAAACCTGCAGTGAACTTTTGCATACGAGACAAAAATGCAGCAAAAAGAACAGAACAACTCAGGTCTCTTGAGTTTTAAAGCTAACTCTCCTGACAGGCCAGACACCAGGCAGCCTGCTATAACATCCGAAGGGTTCTGCCTCGGGCAGCAAAGTCTGGCTCGGGGGCCAATTGTGGCCCTCAGACCGATTTTAAATAGCCCTTAGCCTGTCATTCAAAATGTACTTTATGATTAACACTGGTTAATCAAGCAAGATCACTGCATTTTTTCCCTTTTACCTCACAATGGCAAGCCAATCATACAGTTTGGAGACATGCACCCAGTAGGAACTACATAAGTGAAACTAACTTGTTTTCATAAACAGATGGTGAAGAAGCAAAATAACAGTTACCTAACACCAGACAATTCCTGCAACGCAGCAGACATGGCCATGGCAAGAAAGCACAAAGTCGACTGCGAGGGCCGCTTTCAGGAGTGGTGGGATGTTGTACACTTTTTCACTTAGAGATAAATCCATCGCATATGATGCAAGAAGTGCCTGGTCCAGGTATTTTCCCATTATTTAATCTGGCAAACTTTTTCTTTTAAGATTACTCTTTGGGAGCATCTTTGTCCTTTATTAAATAGGACAGCTAATGCGTGAAAGGAGAAAAGAACGAACTCATGACATGCAGCAAAGGGACGAGGGTGGAATCAAACTTGCCGCCGCTGTGACAAGGACGTAAGCTTTGTTCATTTGGTGCCCTCTCTACCAGGCTAGCTAGCTGGCCTTGGGTTGGGTACTGAACTCTCTATATTTAAGGTACTGACCAAATAGCATCTGTTGTACTGAGTACCAATTAACATTCAATAAATCAGTGCCAAATGTTGGTACTTAAGAGCCCATCTGGGTGAGAAAGCTGGGTTCAGACAGAAGGCAAAAGCACCACAAAGTGCCCCAAAGCTGGTAAGCTTTCTTCCTAAAGAACTGAGATCTATTTTATTTTAGAACTAGCCTAGTATCACTGCTGTTTGTGATTATGTTTTTTAAATTACATGCTTATTTCATATATTTGTCAGTTGTGTCTAAAAAGACAGTGAGCGAGACAAGCAAACACACACACACAGACACAAACAAGCTGACAGGCAAATGTAGATCTATGTGTGATTAGAATAGAGCTGAGGAGCAGAATCGGTTGTTGACTGCAGCTGATTCAAAAAACACATTTTTGTTGTTACAGAGAGGGTGAAAAAAGTACTGCTGGTTACCGTTGCCAAATTCAAGGTATCAGCACCGGTATCAGTTTAAATGTGAAGCGTATCCAACTCTAGCTCTGTCCAGCGGCCAAAACTGTTCATCAACAACATCATGACGCGTTTTCATCCAAAAAAAAACTCTCACACACACAGTTACAAAAAGTGTATCCAAAATTAGACTGCATAGCCATAAATTAATTTATATTAACATGAAGGACCAAAGTGACCAGAGTGAGCCATACCAGCAACTGGCATTTCAACTTCAAAAAACAAAATATATGACCTGACTGGGCTATTGGACCAAATTACCTCACACGACTAAGGCCTGGACCAGTGGGCTTTCAAACACGGCATTGATGGCGGCCTCACAGCTCACACAATCAGGGCACTGTTCTCCTGTGCCGGGGCACCAGGCCCAGAATGGTGGTGTTGCAGCATCATCACTGTCACTGCCTGCCTTGTCTGCACCTGCACCTGGCCTGTCAGGACTCCTTATCAACCAACATTACATGGACCGCTGAAGGACCAACACTGTTGGGAAGCCACAAGTTTTTTCTGAAGACAT
The DNA here is from genome assembly GCF_026936395.1 of Plectropomus leopardus. Lineage (NCBI taxonomy): Eukaryota > Metazoa > Chordata > Actinopteri > Perciformes > Serranidae > Plectropomus > Plectropomus leopardus. The sequence goes on along the minus strand of NC_142187.1, from coordinate 22,132,182 downwards.
TCATCCAGCCCAGCCCATCTGAAGATAGCGAACAAAAAATTTACAAAACGACTCTTCGTATAATGCTGCACAATTCAACTGCACCAAAAACTGCAGCCTAGCCTCAAAGCCTAGTGTGTAGGACTTTGTTGTATATAGCTGTGAGTTTGGAGAACTGAAACCTCCCCCATGTGATAAGCGTGTAGGAGAACTATGGTGGCCAACGTGAAAATGCTAAAATTGGAAATCGCGAATGGCTCTATCTAGAGCCTGTATTTTTTATTTTCTGGGAAACTGTAGAACAACATGAAAGCATCCGAGGAAGAGAACCAACTCTGTATGCAGATAAAACCATCCATACAAAGGTAACGAAAATACAACAATTCATATTTTAAGGTGATTGTAAACCAATGAAAACGTGGTTATGAATAAGGGATGTCAGTTTTGGTGAAATTTATTCACTACTGGTAACTAACCCGTTATTTTTTAAGGAAAAAAAGATGTAAAATTAAAGAGGCCTTTGCTTACAGTCTGATGATCCATTGACTCAGTGAGCTTTAGTACCTCATTTCAACGTGCTATTTATTTAAAGGAGGTGAAATTTTAATGTTTTCTGATGTAAACTTCTAACTTTTTTGTTGGCTTTGCTGACAGACAGCTGGCCATCCACATACACATGTGGAAACATGCCCACTACCCAATCTTTAACCTATTTCCTCCATATAGTATGCCTGTAAAGTACAAAATGTTTCCTTTATGTTCCTCAGAAACATAAGCAGATCAGCCATCAGAGACAATATACTAAGATTAAAACCACCGAGGGTATACTGACTTGGGTCTTTTAATTTAAAAGCAAATCTGTCTAAAGTTTCTTTTCACTCTGAGGATTTCTGAGGAAACCAGTCTAATTATACAGAAGTAACACAAAGAACTAACAAATACAGCAAAAATTAACTGTAAATAACAGGAGATCCATTCTCACAGAGTCCTTACTTTCCCATTTTAGTACATTATGTGGTATCACATTAACAATGGCACACAGACAGATGGATAGACAGACAACCAAACATACATAATACATATAATATATGAGGGCAGATGGAACCAGACAAACAGAGAGAAACTAAACTAAGACCTTTTCAGTCCGAAAGAAGATTTAAAAAAGGTCCTCCATCTGCGCACTCAGTCTCGCCTGAAGCAATGTAACTTTAGCTATGTTCTCATCAAGGCACACCAATAGACATGCTGAGAGTTTCTATCACTTATGTATTTTTTCTCGCTACTGAACTGATTAAGACAGATTATTTGAAACAAGACTGAAAAAACTGAAAATTTCAGCTGTAAAATTCAGATTAGATTCAGAGATGTGAGATGTGACCCGATACAAAGCAGCTAATAACAAAACACACTAATAACCCAACTTAAAACATTTCTGGTGTGTGCTTTTCAGAGCACTGATGATGAAAACTAATCACTGGTAGATGCATTATGGGACTACTGAACCACAGTGCAATCCATCCTGAAGAGAGACTATCCAAGAAAACAATATATTGAGAGGAGAAATTCAATATATTCCAAAAGGCTTAAGCCATTCTTCACTCCGCCCCAGTTAAGCCGAATATCCCACAAAACCTCTCTGAATGCCACAAAACCTGATTAATAACATCTTACCATGAAGATTAATTTATTTGTGAACATCTCCCCAGTGCTGTATAGGCTACACACACACCAATACCATGCTGAAATCAAATTATCATAAAAACCACAGTGGTGTATGGGCTCTGCAGTCATTTTCCATCCATTTATTTTCTATTAGCATCTACAGCAGAAGTCCTTTAACTACCTACAGTATGTCTGCCTCATGTAACTTACTACTGCCTGCTGCCGTTGCTATGACAACACTGGGTGGCAAAGCTTACAACTGATTATTCACTTACCAATGAATGGAATGGAGTCCAGAGACTCATCCAGGTTGCTGGAGCAGGAGGTGTGACACTGTTCCCCAAGTCGGCGTATGCGTATCTCTCGACGTGCATCGTTGGGAAGCCAGCATGCTGCCACATCTGCCGTGGAATCTGGTCCGTCATCATTTACCGCCAGGATGTAGGATGGTTGCCGCAGAGGGCTGGGGTTCTTTCCAGATGGGGGCTTCTCCCTTAGAATGACTCCAGACTCTGAGAGGCTTCGCCCGTTCACCTGACTCTGCGAGTCTGGCTGGGGCGGTTTGAGGATGCTGGACTTCGGAGGCATCTGTTTTGGGGTGGAGCATGATGAAGACCTTTGTGCGACCACTGCAGTGTCTCGGCCTGCCTCAATAGTCTGCATGGTTTCAGCCCGGACCCTGCTCTGACCTTGTTGGGTTGTGTGGGCTGCATGGTTTCCTTTGACAGCAACTCTTTGGTCAACGAGAGGATGTTCAGCACTTGTGCTCTTTCCGAAATGTGAGTGTCTGTCTAAGAGCATGGGTGAGGAGCGGCTCTGAAGAGAATCTGGTCCTTTAGAGTAAAGAGAAGGGTTAGGTGGCCCCCTCATGCCACCGCTGTATCCAGCAGAAGGCCTGTAGAGCATGGCCTGTCTAGGGACAGACTGTCTGCTGGGCCTCGTACCTTGGTCTGCCCTCCCGTACCCTCCTCTCCTCTCAGTGGGCCGAGCCAGCTCTACAGGGTCAACATAGTCTGTTGAGTGTGCCCGGGCTTTGTGCATTAGGCCATCTTGCGACGCGCTTCGAGGAGGCCAGTTCCTGGTGTGGCCCATTCTCTCTGCACTGGTCATGCGGTCCTGCGAAACACTGCGTGGGGCAATTTTAAACTGGGGTGGAGGTCCTTGGTATGACCGTTCATGGGAAGTACTCCTCCGTCGTAGCCCCTTAGGGGCCCAGTCTCCCCGGGGAATGTGATGTGGAGCACCAAAGGTGGTCTGATTGGAACCTCGTAAATTGTCCAGCCTCTCCTGGATAGTCCGGCTACCGTGGGAATGGATTCCTTTGTTGTCAATGTACTCCCTGTACGTCTGGTAAGTACGCCAATCAATGTTTTGATTGTTGCCTGGGTAGTGAGGTGCCTGACTGCCATATGGAACCATTCCTGGACCACTGGGATAGACGTCAGCCTTTCGAGGGTGAGGATACTGGGCCAGGGATCCAGGCCTCCCCCTGACAAAGACAGGGTCCACGTAATCTATCCTATGTGCTGGACCCATGCGCCCCAATTGGGCTGCATCGGGAGGAACCACCACAGTCCTCACGCTGTCGTTGCGCATGCACACTGCCATCTGGCTTTTTGGATATGACTGAGGAGGAGGAGGAGACGGGGGCACTGTGATCTCCTTGCGGTACCCATGATCAGGAGGCCCTGAGGCTGGCCCTCGGCAGACCTGCCCTGCGGAGTCTGTCGCCTGGGCCATGCCCGTAGGCTTACAGTCTACTCGGGGGTAGCATACTGGGGGCGGATCTGGAATGTGACAGGCATTTCCACTGTAGCTGCTGCGGCCACGGAGGTAGGCATCCTGGGAGTAGGCCTAAAGACAGAGCAAAGCAGTGTTACAATACATATAGTACAAGCTGCATTTGCAAGTGTGTGTAATATTCAACAGTGTGCTACGATACTTGCAGAGAAGTCAAGTGTGATAATACAAATGCTACTGGATGCATGTGTGTGGGCAGTGCATGTTGCAGTATGAGAGAGCGGAGGCGTTAGCAGTTCAGGGGTGTCAGTGGTCTTCATCTGCTCCTTATTTAGAGTTCTCATGGTAATGTTCACTGCTCCGGATGATAGTCTAAATTGTTTTTCACTAAGAGAGAAAGATGGTGCTTTTTATGATACCGCAGTCTTTCGCTTGTATTTCTGCTTGTGTTCTCCAGATTACAATCTTACTGTGATTTTCATTATGAAGAAAAAAGAATTCAGAATTGTGTTTATTTGAAGTGAATCCAATGTTTAGTCTGTGCTGTGACATTTTTAGCAAAGATTGTGTAACGATCATTACAGTTAGATAAGGAAACCAAGCAGCTAACACTCGACATATTTTAACAAACATAATAACATAAAAATCAACAGTGAAAAATGACAGATGATGACAGGTAGCCAGTGTCTTCATTTTCCCACCTCAGACTGATGGACTGTAACCCCAGACAGAGAGGAAGTCGCCCATCCCTCATAGGAAAGTGCTATATTTAGCCTGCCTGATTATCGTCCAAGGTTTGACAGCCTACACTATTTCACGGCAGATACTAATAAATTAATTTTCAATAAATACACAAGTAAAGCTAAAGCTTTCTACAGGCTTGTTTGCCTTACTCCCAGCTACTCGTAACATACTGCACACACAATAACCAACAAGATGTGTAAAGGTATGAGGACTTTGATCCTGCTACCTGGTATCAAATTCTAGTCTTACATAAAGCTGTGTGTGCCACAGCAATCAGTGCCACCCTCTGATCCTCCCTTTGTAAGCATGAGTCTGCAACAGAGTTCAGAGGTCACTGGCCTTTATCACACTAATGACATCTGGCATAGAGGATGAAGACGGGGCGAGGCTTGGCTGAGATGCCAGTTGGATGAAACTCGAGTGCTCAATCTAACAGGTACTGCAGGCACAGTGCATCGGCCATTTCTACGGTCTACACATCTGAATCACCAGCACAGCCTGACCATTAACCACTCAAACACGGCAACTGAACAGCAATAACGTAAAATGTGAAGACCACATCCTGTAATGACGATGCTGACATGCATGACATATGCAAAACGAGACAGCAAGCATAACATGTCAACGTCAAGTGGGTGCCCAGTCTGCTGTTTGCTTACCAGATTAGTAGTTTCCAGAGAAAAAGGCTGCCGTTACAGCATGTGAAAACGAGAGTGTCAAGAAATCAAGGGAGGTAGGATGGAAGAGAAAAAGATGCAAGCAGAGCAAAATGCACATATTATAAAAAACAGCCACAGCAATGACTGGGCTTGACATGCTAAAAATATACTAGAGCTGCAGCAGCACTACAGAGGGATGAAGAAGCAGAGATGGAGCAGGGGTTGCCACGTTACGACCTGCCTGTGCCAGTCTGTCCTGGGTGAGGCGGCAGGAGCAGAAGCTTGCCTCTCATGCTGCTGTTAGGTCTCCATGGTTCTATCCATCTTCAGCCAGAATATTACGCTAACTGAACAAGGTGCCTCCAGTCTCTCTCTCCCTCCCTCTCTCTGCTTTTGCTCACATGACAGAAGCAGCAGCTGCTGATTATACATTCAGCTGTGATGGTACAGCTCCCTCCTCCCACTCCTTCCTCCTCTCTCCTTTTCCCTTAGCATCAACCTGTTCCAAACACAGGGCAGTCAGCTGATTTTATCTACTGGTTTCAGCTCATCATTCATGCTTTTCCCTCAGTTTTTTCCCTGCACTGCATTTCCTCTGCTTTCCTGGCGATCAGTTCCCTCCCTTTTCTGCACCCTGAATGTACACTCTCTCTGTCTTTTTGCTAAGCAACTGCTGCCTGTCTCCAAGCAGTAAGTGTGTGCTGCCTCCTACAGTGTAATGTCATCCTGCTAGCGTCTCAGATAATCCTCTTGTTCTTATGGACAGCCCTCATCAGTTTTCCTGCCTACGTTATTAGATTTTTTTTTTTTTTGCGTGGCTGCTGGCCATTTATGATGCAATACTGTGGCCAGTGTTTTCACAACACACGTGTAAGATACAGTCGTCTGTGTAAATGGGCAGAGAGGAAAAAATGGCAAGAGAGAAGGAGGACCGAACAGGGAGGAGGGGAGGAGTAACAGTCAATTGGAAAAGATCAGAAAGGGAAAGATATGACCAATAATAGATACAAGAAGAGGGTTAGGTAGATGTGAGCAATGTTTTACTTTTCTGTGACACAACATTTCGTTTTAGTTGACTCAATGATGATTGTGTTAAATTTAAATAATATATAGCATTGATAGCACATTTTAAGTATTTCAAATTCAGCAGGGTTTGGTGCTTAAAGAGAGATGACTGGTTGTAACAACACCACACATTGACATCGCAATACTGAATACCATTTTTACAAATGATTTATTGACCTTTACCTATCAAGTCAATTATGAGTATTCAATCTGGATATAGAGGGTCCACAAGGGAAAATTCCAGCTAAAGCTAACATCCATCCTCTTCTGTTATATAATTCATTAACAGGCTGTCAGATAACAATAGGCCCTTGGGAGAAGATTCAATAGCATCCTGACAAAGCACTTAATGTTATTTGCTATAGATATTGAATACATGAGTGCACCTTCGCTTTACCCTGAATGTGCAGGATGCACAGTTGCTGCTGCTAACAGCTGCCTGCAGCATGCATAAAAGGTTAATGATGAGATATAAAGTGCACACAGGTATGAAGGCTTATCTCTGTGCAGGAAATATGAGGGACATGCAAACCAAATCTGAAATTATAATTTTCTTGGCTAAACTCGGTTTCGACAAAAACAGAAAACAACATAATGTCATTATAAAGACATTACCTTTTATTCTACTTGGGTTTAAAGTTATCTTAAGAAAGCCAAAGATTTGAATACTAATTTTCAGAGATGATAATTTCCTTTTGTAATGGGACAACTGGCTTAATATAACGCTAACTATATAAAAATTTTAAAAAAAAACATTCGGGTGACTTCACTACACTTAACATTCGACTAAAAAAATGTTAGCGTAGCCTAACTAGACAGGCAACATTTGTGTGTGCACCACACAATGTTCTCTCCACTCCAATTTAAAACTGCCTGCTGAAAATATCAAGCTAATATTTAAGGAGTTCCCACCACCGCAGAATGATACTGGGAACAATGAACTCACTAAAAGCACATGTGAAGGCACCTTATAATGTTGGCGGGACTCATGCTTTTTGACCATTTGCTTTAATTTGGCATTCTCTACGACGTAAAATATATGTAAACGTGGTCAAATGTTTGCAGCGATAAACACTCTTGTGTAAGTAATTAGTCTGACACGTCTGCACCTGCAGTGGGTGTCTGAACGCTATGGGGAGACAGAGTCGCCTGCCAATCTGTTTTGTCTTATTCCGCTTATCGAAACATTCGGGTGATGCCTTCGTAAATAAAATCTCAGCAGCCACCCTGAGTGCTCTACCTCAAAATATAATAGGAGCTTAATAGGCTGTACCTGCAGTGGTCGACGTGGCAGTGGGTTATTTTTTAGAAATTAAGTCACTAAATGGTCTGAAAAAGTCGTTAAATCTAAAGAGAAAGATGCCAGTTTGGCAACACTGAAAGCACTGCTGTAAGGGAAAGGGGTGTGCTGGATTTATAAAAAAAAGAGAAGAAAAAAACAAAGATAAAACAAGAGCACCATCACAAAATCGTTTTCATTAAACGAGCATTCCTCAAGTAATGTAGCCTTTAATTTATATTATATACAAATTGTCATCTCCTGCACAGAAGACTCAACTTTAGTTCTCTTTTTGATATCCTTTAGCTCTGAGGAACACAAACATTTATGACACTTACACATTTTGTTCAGCAAGATAATCATCACTAATGAACACCACTTTGTTTTAAAGCTTAAATGCAATTGCCAGAAGTAAAAAGCTATTGCTAGGCTAAAACGAACTACATTGCGGTTGCAAGACTTCAACATCGTCACCGCAACGAGGCTGTAAAGTCGTGTTCAGAGTGGTGCGATGATGTTCTGTGGTCTCATTTAGCCATTTATTTTTTAGACACATAAAAGCTTCATAGTTCGTAAATGGGATGTTTACTGACAAGTTTTATATCGTAGACCAAAACATGAAAGTCTCCACCGACCTTATTTCAGGCAGCTATTTCAGGATTCTTTCCTGGGGTACTCTATTAGCTTCCACCTAAAATGCTTACTCTCTAAGATTTTTTTTCTGATGAATAATAATCTTAGTTTAATCATTTAACATACTTTATTTTATGTGCACATCTTCAGCTATTTATGAATGTTGTGGGTGTTGAGTGTCATTTGCACTTCTCTTAAATTATGTACTCTGATGTCTTACACACAGCAACTCTATTAGCCAACTGCTTCCTTTAAAGCAGTCATACATATTATAGTCATAATGGAAAGAGCATGTCACTACTGGGTCACCCTATGATTACACAAAACATTAGTTACAAGAAAAAATATATTTCTATTATTTCAGATGCAGGTTGTCTGTAAATATACCTCATTTAATTCTGATGCTTCTTTTAATAGTAGTAAAGGTGCCACAAATAAACCACTGAGGCTGTCACATGTAGCTCAGTATGAGTGGCAGAGATCCATATTGTCTAAGTATGCTGACTGATGAGCACAAAAACTTTTCTACAACTCAGCTGTTCGATGTTAGTCTATTCTATGTAAAAAAAATCAGACTGAAGAATACACCCTTACCTTTAAGCCTTAAACAAATCAAAATCAGTAAGCATGTAGGTGTGTATTATACTCTGTGATAATATGTCGGTATATTATACTATGTATTTCAGAGAACGCTTGCACCACCAATTCAATTAGGCCATTTCGACAGTAGTTTCTGCAGCAGTTTGAGGACAGAAAGGCCGCTCTGGCCTGATTAAGAGGCCTAGATAGAAACTCTGATGGGATGTGCAGACTGCCTGCATCTCATGACTACTGTCCCAACACGAACTTCCTAAACTAGAGCAGCTCTGTGAGATCAGGTAAAATGTAAAAATATTGTGGACCTGGACAAACAGTGAGCAAGAATGTTAGACATATGAAGTGAAACCCCATTTAGAAAACAGGACTGAGAAACTTACCAGTTGCAGTATATCCTCATCTTTTGGCATCACACAAAGTTCAAGAAAGTCACCACTGTTGGGGAAAAAAAATGAGATTTTCTAACACGGAAAATACAAAGGCTGACAGGAATCATCAAAACTAATTCATAAAAAACCTCACCTGTCTTGGATCAAGGATATAACCTCACAATAGGCTTTCCCGATGATGCTTGCTCCATTCACCTTTACTATTCGATCACCTGAAAGGGGTTAGAAAAACAGCAGCAATGACATTAGTAACAGAGAGGAGCAGTAAGACTGTAGGCAGACAAAATCAGTCATCTCTTATTAAGGATTACAGTAAGTATGCTGAAGTTTCTCTGTATCCACTAAAACATAAAATCACTGGTGTGTCTATCCAATAAAGGAGCACAAAAAGCATTTTCCCAAAACTATATGGCCTGGCTGATGTTTCGCTTCACAGCAGGAACACTGTCAGACCACTTCTGAAAACTGCACTTGTGGCAGTTTTTTCCGTTTTGCTTGCAACACTCTACAACGTCAGTGCATCAGCTTAGGGGAAGTTTTCTGTATGACATCAGTTACAGGATAATGCCTAGGTTCTTGTAATAGCATGCCTTCTGAGTAGTTAGATAACCAATCAATTTCTTTAAAAAAATCTATTAATTAAGGAGACTGATTGATGATTGGTTATTACCTGTGCAAAGACCAGCTCCATGAGCAGGGCCACCTTCCTTGACTTGCTTCACGAAGATGGTGTCCATGGGCTCTAACCTATTCCGCTGTCTCCCTGATGAAAAGAAAGAGGGCAGTATACATTCAAAAACAAGTGTGTAATGCAAACACATGAAAGTATACACATTGTAAATAAAATGTCAACATGATGAAGGTTGCACATGCAAACAGCAGCACAGAGTATTATTTTAAATGTGTCTACATTTGGGGTTTTACGCTACAAAGGAAGCAAGGAAGTAAAACTCCAAAAACGAACTACTTCATATTCTGGTAAAAGAAGTATATACTTAAAACTGAACCTAAAATGTGAAAAATATCTAGAAAGCCTACCAACAAGAGCCTGACTGAGCAGTAAATTGTTGCATGACATTTAGGTGAGAAGAGAGAACGGTTGTGTATGAGAATGAGAGAGAAACTGGGAGGTTTGTCACGAGATCTGGAGACATGTGAATCACCACGATGACAGCCCAGTGCTTGCCCAGATTACAACAGTTTTGAATAGACATGATCATTAATTGGTTCAGAAAAGAAAAAAAATCTCAATAGGGGGAAATGGTGTGATTTTAGGGAGTGGATAAAAGCAGCTAAAGAGAGGAAACCTGTTTGCTCATGCTGCTCCTGTCTCCTAGCAGCTGCATGGCTGGAGAAAAAAGGAAGGAAAGAAAGGAAAGAAAGAGGGGGTGAGAGAAAGAGAGAAGGTAGAGTGACAGTGTGCTCAGCTGCAAAAACTCCCACTCTTTCCTTATAAACGGAGAAATAGCCAGAAGAGCCAAAGAGCGGCTAAAATCCTTCACCAGTAGTTAACATTCTGATGGTGAGTCAGCCCACGATGGCTCACAAACTACAATGGATGGGAAGGCCAGCGAAAAAACAGGCGGGATAGTTGATAAAAATGTACTGAAAGTCATTTTAAAAAATCCTGACATGATCAAAGGATGAACAAATAAACATATTTAGTGTCAAACACACATTTATAACAACATGACTTTTGACTTTGTGACAGACACAATATTTCCAGCTAATTCTTAATGTTTTGAGTTTAAGTCACTGGAAAAAGGAAAACGAGTAATCATGCGCCTTCATCTTCCTCAGCGGTTAAATCATCAATAATAATCAGAATTAATCTGTGAACCTGTGAAAACCTCACAAACACAGACACACTTGTGCCTCCATTTTTCTCTCTTCCACACACGAGATTACTCATGCAGAATCACATCCTGGGGATTCACATTATGTAATACTGCAACAGGAGTCCCATACAACTACAGCTGCAAGACATGCACCCTCTGGTGGTATACTAAAGAACTGCATCACTTTCTCCACAATGGAGCTGTTCATATATACATGCATGAGCTACCATAAATATTTAAAAGTCTAGTGGAATCAACTCTGCCTTTTGTACCTTGAAGAACAAAACGTAATACGGACAGCCCATGATTGATTCTTCAACATTTACTCTACAAACAGTAACTGTACAATGTGTACCCAGTACACAGTGTCTTTGCTCTACAACACAGCTCGGGGCAATAAAAACACCTTGATTCTTTACTCTCTGAAGCACCACCCAACCATAGATATCATACATAAGCACGACCTAATTAGTGCTTCTGGCAAATAAAGGAAATGCCTTTTGTTTTCTATAATACCCAAAGGCAGATTGAATCAACATTTCATCTTGAGACAATAAATGTTGAGTGTTTCTTCACACCCAGAAAGAACCCTGTCCGAGCAAATAAAAACACTACCAGGTTTCATTTGCACTATTTTAATCAGCTGGTGACTAGAGAAAGAAAAAAAAATTAATATGCCTCAAGTGCCTACAGTTGGCTCTAATTAATGTTCATTTACTGAAAAGCTATTGAGGAGTATTTAAAAATATATATTGCAGAATGATATGTGAGTAAATATTAAACTTAAATAAGCAAACACTCAACAAATACCTCATAACATTAGCCTGACGTTTCAAAATGAACACTAACAACAATGTCTGTACACACTGAGCACTTGCAGCAAAACACAGACTTCATGACAGCTATGATTTAGGTAAAAGGCAACCTTTCTCGATGTGAAAGAGTCAAGAGTTGACAAGAGAACATTAGATCACAAGTGCACCCAAACTTGACCCCAGAGTTGTGACAGAGGAGCTTTGTCTTGAGAAGCAGTAGACTCTAATACAATAAGGGAATTGATGTTGCTGCAGCGCTTTACAGCGACACACTCATAACTCTGATGCAATGTTTTTATTCATAAATCAATGTTTTGGCACATATTGCCTTCTTCAGAATAAAACCACGCTTCATATGAATGACCACTTGTATCAAAGGGCGATCAACATAATGATGCCATTAGTCCTTCCAGCAAAACAATAGTAAAAGCAAGAGGTCTAAATTTTGACCCCATGGCTTAGATTGTAAAATACAAATAGAGCTGCTTTCAGTTTTGTGGATACAAGAATTTTTCTGCACACAAAGGTCTGATATCAAATGTGATAGTAATGTTTGGCCATTAACAACCCCAAAAGAAGTAGGTCTGATTTTAAAACCTACATTGCTGGTGTCTTCACAAATGTGCTTTAATGTTAGGCAACTTATAAGATTGATTTAAGACGGCAAGTCTCTTTTTGCTATTGTATAAATAAGGGGTCTTCAACGTTTTTTCGAGCCAGGGACCCCTTAGCTGAGAGGGACGGAGCCAGGACACCCCCCACTACATATATTGCATAAAATTGAGCCGCATATTAAACTAAGACAATAATAAAATGAAATAATAATTATTGGTAGATTCATATACATCAATTTGTTAAAGTTATATCGTCAATGTTGTGTACTGTTAATGAAATAGGGTTTTTTTTTATCAATAGATTTATTGCTAATAATTCATGGATTCATGTTAATGTGTTATTTCAGACACATTTTAATTAAAACTTTTTTTTATTAATTAAAACTTAAAATGTCAAGCAACAATTTGGCAACCTCCGGGTCGTGGACCCCCTGTTGAAGACCCAGAATAAAATCATTAATATCGCAGATACAAATTAAAGTTTTGGTAGCACTCTACATTAAAAAAATTAATCATGTTTTCAATCAACAAGAAACATTTTGCAACTGAGGTGAGATGAACAGATTGAAAACTTTTTTACTGCAATATGTTATCGCAATACTTGATGTACAGATTATCATCATAATGATCATAATCATGGTCTTTACTTTAATAAAACACACTCCAAAAGCATGGCTCCTTAAACATGTCCTCTAACTTAAGCTAATTACACACCAAAAAAAATGTATCTGCAAAAAAAAGCGGAACAACTTAAATGTGGCGCTTTCATGCGGCTGCCTACATGGATGCTACTTTAAATTTGAAAGGATGTCAATCTTGTAAATAAGCTTGTAATAAACTCACTTGTGCTTTTTCACAGAGGGAAATATCTAGATGCAATTTCAAGTTAGGTTGAGAGACTATTCATTATTCATATCCACTGGCTGAAAATGCTTTGGAGAAAAATTCAAGTTGTCCTTTAGACTAAATATATGATAGAGATCAAGTGTACTTTTAATTCTGAAGAGGGCATCAAGTGCCAAAAAAAGTAATTAGGAATGAAGAAGACTGCATCAGAGGTATAATTATGTGCCCTCTCCTCCCTCCTTTTGATTTATGCCTATTGCCTTTTTTTTGATGTGTTACTGTGACCAGGATAGCCTAGTCTGGACTAAAAATCATCCCAGGTTGCCTTTTTTTTCCCCCTTCCCCAATTTTGGCTTGCTGCCTGTGAGCCCCTGTGTGCACCATTATGCAACTGCCAGGGTTCTTTAATATTCTCTGGCTTACTCAGTCAGAAGCAACAAAGCTGCAGACTAAAGGGTCTTCTACAGGGTTTTGGTTTTTGGGTGTATTAAAAAGTCATGACTGCTTTAATGGGAGCTGGCTCTCCTGTACTGTTACATGAAGTTTAAATTTGGACGAGGAGCAGGCTGTGTGTGTGTGATTTCCCGTATATCCCTGTTGTTAAAGAAATCACAAAGTGGGTCACAGCAACAGTTCAAATTTGGAACTGAGACACCACAACAAATTGTATCATGTGGTTATGGGCAGCTGCAGCAAAAAGCATAATTGGACTGCTATTTAGAGCAAGCTCTATCAAGATGAGGAGCTGTGTTGTGGTTTTTAAAATGCCTTGCTGGCCGTTCGTGTGCACATTCATTATGTACATGCGTAGCATACAGTCCATTCAGGATTTTAATTGGATGAAAGCAACCATCATCATTAGTACAGGGCTGTACATGGCCACGTGACTATGTGCCCTCTGCTTTCTAATCATTGTTGTCTCCATGTCATATAACACAACAGCCCACATGATCTGTTGCACCATACAGTTAATCAACCCACATCTACAGCTAGGTGATGCAGAGTCACAGCATCAATACTGCAATAGGATACAATAAATCTTTTAGTTATCGTAATATTGCTTAGAGTCTCACTGACGTCAGAAGGCTGCTTTACAGTCTTGTGACATAAATGTCTGAGCTTGACTGAGTGTAGTTTTGTGTGTGAGTAATGAATTATGAATGCCACTAACTGTTAGGTCACGATATCAAATTGCTAATGTTTTTCCTTCATCAGTTTTTGTGTGAGAATATCTCCTTAAAACCACCAATACTCCTAAAATCATATGGTGTCAATACATATTGTGGTATTAGTTAAAAATTTCTAGTGATATTTGGTATTTTTCTGACACAATTGTCTGACTCAAGGGATGTCGGCTCTGGCTATAAACCTGCCTTTGCTGTGTGTTCCTCTGAGCTAACAGCGTACACACTGAAAATGGTAAATTTGGTAAAGATAGTGCAGTAAGCATGCCCGCTTCATTGTTTTGGTGTATTGCTGCTAAGATCTACAATAACTAAAATGAATCAATCAATGAACATCACCTCTGAAAAGCCCAGACTCATCTCGCAGGACTCTCATGCCTGATGTTTATCAGTTTTTTGACACCGACAGTCGGAGTTGTTTTGACATCTTTTTACCCTGGCAGCAGCATGCGCCCAGACATTGGCCCATTTTACACAGCCTATTAAAGACAGAAAGATCACACCTCTGAGCTACCACCCATTGTGAATGTGGGGACAGAGTTGTCTTTCCTTAGTAACAGCTCTGAATCAAGGTCTATGTAAAAGGGACAGGCGGCGGGACAGGACGATAGGGGATGACGTTCTGACGATGTGTTATGTGTATGACCCACTGCGGGAGTTTTAAAAAGTATCTACCAGCAGTTAGAGGCTGACTCAAAAAAGGAGAACATCTACCAAAAATGCAAATGGGAAAACAATGAGATTCAGGAGCTCCTTGGCCTCCAAGCAGAGGATAAGATCAGCCGCCTTGTTCATAGAGCACTGCCAACGCAAATGTCATATGTTACACTAGAGGCAGAAACTGTTGTGATAAACTTAAAGCCCATCGTATCATGTTTCTTTTGCTTCCAGGATGCCGACATGCCGTCTAAAGTCACCCACTGGAGCGGCACAATGCTGCTGTTCTTTGGAATTGTGAACAAATGTGAAGAAGGCACAGAGAAGAGACTTAGTAATGTCTCTATAGTGCGATTTCTGATTAAAAAGGGTTATTGACTTCACCTATGTGCTAATTAATTTCACTCAACTCGAGCTACTGTGATATCAGTGTAATAATGTTCTGGGAGAGCCGCATGCAGATAACTCTATGTCTGTGGTGTAAACAGGTCAGTCAGGCCTCACTTTCAGGGCACCGATTATCAAATTATGTTTGTCTTTTTTATAAAAGCAAGGCATGCAAGGTAAGTTTTCTTATATACCACCATTTAGACACAGGGCAATTCGAAGTGCTTTACAGAAGCACAAAAATATAATACATTGAGAAAACAATTAAATTGCACTGCATAAAAACCAAACCAAGTTCCCCCCAACACTAA
The DNA here is from genome assembly GCF_026936395.1 of Plectropomus leopardus. Taxonomy (NCBI): domain Eukaryota; kingdom Metazoa; phylum Chordata; class Actinopteri; order Perciformes; family Serranidae; genus Plectropomus; species Plectropomus leopardus. The sequence continues at coordinate 22,116,783 of NC_142187.1, read as the reverse complement.
TCTGCAAGAGCACCATCACTGCGCCCCGAGTTTAGCACCACCAAAGACGATTGTGATTTGTGTGAAAATACACACAGGCCAAAGCATTTCTTTCTCCAATACTTGAAGGATAATGTGTGCTTCCAGACCTTTATTTAACGCTGCGGAGATAGGTATGGTTACAAGAGCCTTGTAACCCAACTGTATATGACGAGCTCTGAGGAAAATTAAAACAGATTTATGGGCTTTCCCCATGTGAAATGAAAACAAAGAGATTACTTATGCCTACAGTGTTTCACTTCCTCAACATGCTCACAATGAATTACAGTGGTGCTTTCCTGAACAATTTTCCTCTCCGAGGAATATAAACATCTAATGGAATTTCTGACTTCGACATGGATTAATTCCAGTGACAGCAACCTCTACACGGACAACAGAAGGCAACAGTCTAAACATAGAGATAAGCCCACAAACACAACTGGGATATCACAGTGATCACACTGAAATGGGACAGCAAGAGTTAACTCAATCACAGAGAATTCCTAACAGGAAAAGCTAAATGAAATATATTCTAGTTGAAGAAGCCAGAATGAGTACAATGCGTCTTTCTCTTCTTTCATTAAGAATTGCACGCAAGATTTCTGAATTTAAACTTTCCTTCTTGGCAACAATACAGCATTTAAAATCCAATCCAGGCTTTCGAATGACTAACATAGCCTTGCTTGATAAAATTAAGAGTCAACTGTGATGTTTTGGAATAAGATGTGACGCTGGTCAAAATTAAACATCACAGGCATAGCACCAACATATCTCCTCTGAATGTAAATTCAGGGTGTCTGCAGGTATCAGACATTGTAATTTAATGCTTTTTAAAACATTTTCAAGACATTTTTAACCAAATGTAAGATTGATTTCTGGACCAACATCTGTTTGTCTTATGCAAGCATTGCAGTAAACAAAGGTAAATAGTATATACATGATCCCATGCAGAAGTATGTTGTATGTAGGAATATAGTTATTAGAGTGCTACATGAATCTAGATTTTGCTAACAGATAAGTGCAAGTATAGAGTACAAAAACAGTATAAGGTTTAGTGGTAGATTTAAAGATTTGTAACTTTGTTGAGATGTTGACTTTCACACAGAGGAGCTCAACTAATTTTGACAAAAAATGAATTAAAAGATGGATAAATACAATTACATAAAATGTTCGTGGCAATTGAGACCACACAAGTTCAAATTTAGGACTATTAATTGACTTTTAAGGCATTACATTTAAAAAGTTGAATTTAAGACTTTTTAAGGCTTTTTAAAGACCTGCAGACACCCTGAAGCTAAAACCAGACTGATTATTTTTTGTTTTCAGCAAAAATTGAATATGTATTGTATTTCTACAGAATAACAAATCCTCAGCACTTTAAGGCCATGTTTTTTCTCAAATCTTTAAACTCCAGCATTTTTAGAGTCTCTCATATCTCTTTACAAAATTTGTAAAACATTACTGCTGGTTATCACTATTGCTTACGTTTTTTTTTGTGAAAAGATAACAATGGAGTAACAACCAAAACATTTGTAAAGGTGAAATGTAACGTAAAATGTCAGGGTGATATTGGGCAGGCCAAAAATGTGAGCGGAAAACAGGGATTTGGTAATTATCTTAAAGTTATGCCTGAGTAAATAACTTAGTATTTAAACAAATAATCATATAAGTTAGACCAAAAATTGATGTGAGGCCCTTCCCAGATAAGGGAGACAAAATAGAGAGGTAGAACAACCAGGGGAAAGAGGGTCAAACACGGAAACACAACCAGTAAAATTGAGGCCATCTCTTTCTGGCAGCCTTTTTATGGTGAGGGAGAAAAACAGCAAGAGAAACAAAGTGAAAACAATATGAAGAGGTGGGTCGGTGCGGGACAGAAACAGGTGGTGCTGACCAAACCTTTCATGCCTTCACAAAGGTCAGTGACACACAGGAGCTACATTGTTCTCATCGCATAAGGAAGCAAAAAGAGCCAAAGAGTGGACGGATTAAGAGTCATTAGAAGTCAGAGGCGCTGCTCTGACTCAGCAGTGCTGAAGGGCGGGCATGAAGAGGAACAGCTGAGTTTTTCTGCTTACCTCTACGGCCATGGTCCTCCTCCTGTAAAAACACAGAAACACTCAAGTGACTTTGTTGTTCACGGTCACAGAGCTCAGATAACAGGCTTTTGTTGACTCAGTGTTATCTCACGTGATAAGCAAACAATAATCAGGTGTATGAAACTCATGACAGCTTCTGACAAGTTTAAGAGCAAACACAATCAGGATATTTACCGGGACGCAGTGCATGGACGACTCCGGCGGGTACACGATGAAGTGGCGCAGGGTGAAGCCGAACCCCTGGGAGGTGCGCCGCAAACGCACGGTTTTAGGTCTCGGCCACGAGAACGGCTCGTCTTCTGTTGGGTATTGCGCTGTAGAATCAGCCAAGCCTCTCCACTCTGAGGATTCATCCTACAGAGAGAGAAAAGTGGAAGAGGGAATTTAAATTGAGAAGCTCCACTTTCACATTTACACTGATAAGATCTATGAGATTTCTGCTGAAAAATGTAGCTATGAAATTTTGAAACTGAAAGTTTAACTGTTGGAAAAACCCGGTGATTAAATCCAAAAACAAAGTTACCAGGGTCCCCAGACAGAGCAGTTACAACAAATAAAGTGCACAATGCTGCTACGGGTGACAAATGAATGCCAAAGGTCCCCGTGTCGTTTTCGCTATCTTATAAATGTAGCACAATAGTTGGGCGTAGGTATGGAAATGTTTTATGATACTGTCACAACAATATTTACTTGCCCTGCTTTATTCAAACATAACAGATCCTTTTCAAAGATAATTCCAGCTGTCTGGCATACATGTAGAGAGAGAGGGAACGTGGGGAGATGGATTTAACCCCCTGAAACCCAAGAAAATCTGCTTGATTTCTTAAAAAAAACACGAGAAAAAGAAAATGAGCAGTGAAATAAATTATTCAAGGACATTGTAAAACTGAATAAAAAGTACAAAAAAATAACCCAAGGAAAGAACAAACAAACAAGGCAAATAAGTCTTAAAAAGGGTGCTTTTAAAAGTATATTTAATTCCATATCATAATTTCAAATATGTAATTTTAACAATTAGAAATAGAGTTTTTCCCTAGCTCTTCTCATTCCTAGACATTTTCTCTAGCCCTTTTTAAAATAGTTTTTTTAATCTACTAATATCTTGCAATTTGTTGAACTTTTCTTTTTCCCGTGTTGCTTATTGCCGTTTTTCACATTTCTGAAAGAAAGCACACTAATTTGCTCAGGGTTCAAAGGTTTAAATACTTGTGAAAGACATCTGAAAGCAGCACAATAATCTCAAAGGGTTAACTAATTCCATGACTTTTCCAGGTTTTCCGTGACTGCCAGAACCCCGTGCTACTAAAACTACACAACTAAAGTCACTCCCAGTTTACACAAACAAATTACCTTTTCAGCTGAGTGCACTCAAGTTAACAAGAAAAGGTCAGTAATTTATTATTGCTAGACAATTTTTTTGTCAATGGGCATTTGAAAACATTACTAGCTGTCCAAGGTATACTGTAAAGTCATCGTATCCCACTTTCACAGCTGGAGAGCAGAGCACGTCAGGCTGCAGGGCTTTGGACACCTGCCCCCGTGTTTACTGGCTATTTATAGCCTGACACCTTTGTGAAAGCGACGAGCAGCAACACCCCCCTCTACACAGGTCTCCCCATATCATATTCACCGTTACAGTAGAAGTTTCAGGAATGCCTCACTGCAGTCTTATATTTCCAAACTGAAAAAGTATTTTTCCTCACCATGTCTCAAACAAACCCTCCCCCTCCCCCCCCGAAGCACAGACTTTCCTCCACAATGTGAGGAATTTGATGAGCTTGCATTCACGCTATCTCTGCCTGGGCAGATATGTTGAGTAAAATGTAGAAGATCACAGTGAATCACCTGCATGTTCAACCAGTATTTAACTATGATTAAGAAAGAATTTGCTGTTTGCCTACTTGTGATTAACACAGTGGCAAAACTAAACAAAAATCTGGATTATCTGACCTGTTCAGTATGTTTTGATTAAGAGAGAAATAAATAAATCCAAGAAGCTCTCCCACTTGATCCAGCTGTTGCAGAGAGCAACAAATGGGCAAAACCACATTTAAAAAAAAAACTAACACGAGCAACAGCTTGTTCACACCAACTTAAAACCAAAATCATCCCATCCAATTGCGCTTAGTATGTCACAGGATGGGCATTCAGCCTCACGCTCAATGGTTCATTAAAAATAAATTGTGTGCCTGGAGGGGTGTGCCAAGTTAAAGCTTGTTTCTCTGTCTTCTTTGCAGTATGTTTTAATGATTCTAACTTACGTTTTTTCTGCTTTTCTTTCTTTTGAATACATCGTCTCTATTGTTTTCATGTTATAACAACGAAGGGGTTGAATCAACAAAAAAATGCACAAACCTGTGATTAGCATAAGTGCCTGGTATAAATAAAGAAAGAAAGAAAGAAAGAAAACATAATAATAAGCAAGGGAGTAAACAAAAACAGTAGAATTTTTTTATTTATAATAATAATGAATTACATTTAAATAACATTTCCATCTAAATAATTATTATTAATGACTTATATATACATAGCAGATTCAGGACTTATATGAGTAACAAGAGTTCTATTGTGGGCCCTGTCTCCAAATACATTAGAAACCATCCCATATCCTTTTAAACTCTCCAGGTTTGTACCTCAAGACATACATTATTTTTTCGTTTGGTATGCATGACGCTAATTCATTAATCCCTCTCTTAGATGTAGGTGGTTGTTCATCTTTCCATTGCATGGTTTTACATTTGTTGGCTGTAATAAGGTCATTTCTAATACATTTTCTGTTTTCAACCATATATTTCTGAAAGAGACAGTTATATAAACTACTTGGAACAAAATGTATTTTAAGTTGGCACCCAGAGCTGTTGAACACATAAGGAGTTTAAACGTGCTCACTGTAGATAGTGAGGACTCATAGTACTACTGCAGCTGGCTGGGAAACAGAGCCGCAGGTGCAGCTGACACCCATGTATTTTGATGAAACTAGCAAAACAGGTTTTACTCTGCATAACCAAGCTTTGGCTGTTCTGTGATACCAGCACTTCCATGTTGTCTGTGTCTGAGCACTGGGTACGAGAAAACATTCAAATCCATACCCGGAGAGGGGCTTGTGGTGATATGACAAAAGATCAACTGGATGTTTGAAATGCCTGCATTGCTCCCCTCAAGTCTCAGGGCAAGCCAATCCCAGTCAACTGGACCTGATTTAGCAGCCAGTGCACGGGGCAATTTCCAATCCTCTGATCTTTAGATGTGGATGACAGAAGGGGGTGTGGGCCTCCTGACAGACACATGCCAAGCATTGCTATCTTTGCCACTTGCATAGTTAATACTGTTGTGACATTCCAGGTTAATAAATTCCAGACCCACATTCCCCTCATGGTTTCCCCTTCCTCTTATCTAAGAAAACAAAAATAAAAACGTTATTATTGAAGAAGTATTTCACCGATATACAGAAGGCCCTCACATATGCCTAGGTCGTTTCTGCAGTAGAAAGACGCAAATACTTCTGAAATTGGTGCTACATGACTAGAGACAACAGAGGAAAAGGGTGCTTTTGCTAAAAAAAGTAGAAAACCTACAACTACCAGAATGCATCTGGTGGATGACATAATGCTACCTTGTCTGTTCTACACAATTCCTATTTTTAAGCAAGAAATAGGCATTGCAGTAATATAATCTTGATTTATATTCGATCAGTTCTGCCTAGTTGTACCGTTTAAGTGGATTTCGCTACAGCCTTTAGTTCAAGTAACACCTCCAAGAGCCAGCGAAACACCGCAAAATTAAGTATTTTAAGTCGTTGACATATTTTACATCATTTGGCAGCGTTTCGCTGTGGGGTACGGAAGGATATCTAGGTACTGGTTACACATACTCCCCACATTGTTTTGATACAAAGCTGGTGGAAAATCGGTCAAACAAAGCAAGACTGCCGTGTAAACCTGATAGACCAGATTAATAGTGCTCTCAAATAAATGTGATGAGAGGTCAAAAGGAAATCAACATAAAGGAGCAAATTATGAGATTACTTGTCAAAAAAGGGGCTACAAAGAAAAGGCACATGAAAGGGAACACCCACATCAAAACGCTTTCTCTCATACCCACAAATAAATGCCTCTCACCCATTTCTGAATCACCAGTATGCAGGGCTGGTATTTGCACTGGGTGAGGCACCTGGAGGAGTTTTCAGTTGGCACTAGTTCTTCTTCTGGACATTTTTTCGATTCAAGCAGCGACCAGGCCTGTGTCTCAGTGGGAATATCAATTTCAGCCAACAGATTAATGAATTGATAATTCAAACAAGAACTGGCTGTGTAGTTAAAAAAAAACCCCAATTTGTTGTGGCCTATTCCACTGTGTCAAAGATCTCTATTTTTGTCCCAAAAAATTAAAAACACAATGATGAGACACACCATTGCGATGGTGGACTTCCTTCATTATAACGTACATGGGCATTGCAGTTTATTAAGTTGATTCCCTAACACCATCCTGCTGCCATAAATATTACCTAAGGCACCAGTTTACTCCTGTTTGAGTGACACTTGCTAAAAACCACAGTGCCCAGGTGTTTTAGGGAATTACCAACCCTTATTGTTATTGAAAGTCTAAATGCATGACTTATTTCTTAAGAATTTCCATCTCAAGTATGAATGAAGGCCACATCCAACCTGATATGTTTCCATTTTTAAAATGGCCTTTTTAAAACAAAATGATCTCCATACACAAGTGTTTTAGCACCACTTCAGAAATTATCTCCATCCATATAAACACTTCTGAAAATGTTTATGATAAGACAAATGAAAACAGGAAGCAGATTGCCGTTGTTGTTAGAGGATATACTACAGAGATGGCAAGAAGTATGAACAGACATTTATTTGCTTGGACCAACAAAGAGGTGGCATTGTTACTGAGGGTAACATCAAGTGGTCAAGGTAGCGCAGAAAAGATTTGTTGCACGGAAGATATAGCAGAGTATTAGAGCGTACCTGAAGCATTAATGCTCTCCATCGGCAGAGTAAGTCATGGCAATGGGGTAACAAAATAAGAAAGATAAAATCACAAGAGGTATGTATACCTAGCTATAATGATAGACATTATCAATAAACAAACATAGTTGTCTGCGTTATTGTTTTTCTTAAATCTTTGTTTGCGCACATCCAGGCTAAAATGCAATGCTGGGGTTTTCAACTTAAAGGGGGTCAGCAGTTTTTTCAAAGGTCTCCCTTTCAAGGGTTACAAACACCAGAGTAGTGACAAAGCTGGGTGTAAATGTAGTAATAGTTATACATTTTAAAATTATGACATATTAGTGTGGCTAAGCCTGGTCTGTCACTGGCATCCTTATCCTGTAAACACATGCCCCAAATAATGAATGAACACACACTGGTAGCAGTGCATCACTATCTAAAACTGGTGCTTTTAATAGGTTTCATTCATGACTGCCATAAAATTATACTGATGTGCCTCCCATGGACGGCATCAGACAATTTCGTAAGACATTTTCTTACATTTGTTTCACAATGCAATGGTGAATGATGGCTATAAACCCAGACCGATTCTCATGCATTTATAAAAAGAGCTCTTTTAAGGACAGCATCTCTTATACATAATGTGTATGCATAAAACAATTGTGTAATGCTCTTGAAATCTGTTCTTGGTTAATGATTGTATGCATAAAACAATTGTGTAATGCTCTTAAAATCTTCTTCTTGGTTGACGAATGGTAAATCATTTGTACCAGTGCATTAAGTAGCATGTCAGAGTACAAGTGGTCATTTTCTGAGAGATTGTAAGGTGGCTACATGAGCAGTTCCCCTACCGCAGAGATTAAAGGGCAGGCAAACCAATACCACCCACTAACATCAGAAATTTTAGGGTGAAACTGCACATGCACAGCTGTTTACACACCACAAAGGTTGATATCTAGAGGCTAGGTACAAACTGAGGAAAACTGGAATTTCCACCTTGTCCATTTTAACAAACACAATAAAACCACACTGTATGGCCTATATGTTTAAAATCCTCTGCTGACATCACCAAATGACACATTACAAGCACCACATGACATCATCTCTAAAAACATCAGACAAGAACACTGTCTTAAAATGTGAAGAAACCTAGTTCTCTGTGGGCTGCCAAATTCTACACCACATCCCGTCCAAACCAAGCACTTAACTGTGAAAAGCCTAAAGTAATGATACAGAGGGCCACTGGTGAGACCTGGGCGTTCCAGCTATGTAATGCTAGACAAGGTTAGGAGCATCATTACTCTGACTGAGTGGACATGTGGTGTGTGTTGCTGTTCATGCCACACTTCTAGTTGTAAAATATAAATGGGACACATGAAGTTCTATGGCTACTGTTCAGACAATATGACTCTCTACATGCTGGCACTTTTGTAACAGATCTTTTGGTGTCGTTGTCTGCAAAAGACAAAACATAATGACTGTTACAGTGGGAAACATGATACTTTGATACTCTACGTTCTTTTTATGTGAAATTTGTTGTGCTGCTGTCTTTGCCATAGCTCCCTTAGAAAAGAGACTATTCCTGATTAAATAAAGGATAAATATAAAAAAAAAATACCCATGGATTTTACCAATTGTAGAGATGGGAAATAACCAATGTCACAATGAAACTGATACCTACATTCATACTCTTTGTTTCATACATGTTGGAACAAGCTGCAGACTTCAGTACCTACAGTGAGTTCACACAATAATGAACACCTTGTTGCAATGAATTATTACCTTTAAGGCATTTTTATGTAATTTTTGTAATCAAATAAGTTGAATTTTAGTACTGTGCAAAAGTCTTGGGCCACCTTAACTTATTATTCGTTATTACTTCTAACTTTTTATTTTAGCAATGTTATAATGGTCATGGTAATTTCTCAGTGGTCTCTTTACTAAAATACAACCAGAACATACAGGAAATGTGTGTACAGTATTAAAAATGTAAATATATCAGAATAAAACAACCTCAGCAGGCTAAAATTGCATGTAGTGTGACCTTCCTTCCAACTTAGCATGTCTTGAACTCTCTTGGGCAGATAATATGAGATTTACAATAGTAATCTTCTGGTGTATTTACACCAGATTGCATTCAAGACATGTCCAAAAAGCTCAGTATTGATTGCTAGCTTTTGTTATGGTTGTACGATTAAATGTTTCATAGTAAATACTGACTTCAGTCTGAAGAAGCCATTTTGTTGTGACTTTTTTGGTGTTTTAATGCATTGTGCATGTTTTCTGTATTCTTTGTATCATAATAAATATAAACAGTACTGTGCAAAAATCTTAGTCCACCATAGAATTTTTGTTTTAGAAAAGTTGTAATGAGAAGATAATATATAAATTTATTGCTTAGTCTCTTTATGAGGATACAAAGAATACAGAGAACATGTACAATGTTTTAAAACAGCAAAAAAATCAAAACAAAATGGCTTCTTCTGACTGAAGTCAATATTTAGTGTGAAACATGGAATCACACAACCATAACAAAAGGTAGCTCAAACAATTAATATTGAGCTTTGGACATGTCTTGAATGCTACGTGGTGTCAATACACCAGGAGATTAGTGTTGTAAATCTCATATTGCCTAAGAGAGTTCAAGACATGCCAAGTGGAAATGGAGGTCACAGTAAATATTTGCAACTTAAGGCTGATGAGGTTGTTTTATTTTGAAATATTTGCATTTTTAATACTGTATACTGGTTGTATTTTAGTAAAGAGACTACTGATAAATATATATGTATGGTCATTATAACCTTGCTAAAATAAAGTTCAAAGAGGCCTTAGTAAGCATTTTTGTACTTCCGGTACCCTCATCTCAAAGTCAATAGGTTTTTGAATAGCTTTTTTTATAGCATGCCGGAAATAAGGTCTGCAGTCCACACAAGCTTAAAAGATTTTCTTGCTTTGTTCCAGGAGATAAGATACCCCAGCTTATGAACTTTGAAGCTTTTACCCATCTAAAAAGGCGGCGAAATGACACTACATAACATCATCACGCTTTATTGTGTTGGTGATGTTTAAGACATGCGGCCACGGTGTGGTTCGATTTTAGCCTTACATTAGCTTTTTAATCGGCAATCCATAATAATACTTGTTTTTCCACACTTCCTGGAATACCCAGGAAAAAAAAATCAACCCAGAAACAAAGTACAACATGTGGATGCCATATTGCATCAGCTGGAAACAGTAACACTGAATGAATTAGGCTGTGCATCACCCTTGCACAAGTCTAAATTTAGCACAAAAAATATATATTTAAAATAAACAGGCCAGCGACCATGCCATTTATCACAGAGAAAAAGTACTGTAGCGACAAGTAAACTTTCTACAGCAGAATTTAGCCATGAGACTGGACTGCTTATACATCCCACTCTCATGTGTGGGAGGAAACTACTGATGCCTTTGGTTTCCTGAGAAGGGTTATTTCAAAAACACAGCTGTTTAGGTCTCTTGCAAAGTTTTGCCAAAGCTGTATATTGAACACTTTCTGACTTGTACATGTTTTAAGTTTTGCTTGTATGAAAAGTTGTATAACATTAAACATTTTTAAACAAAGACATTGGAACTGTCGCTTTTGTGAACACCACAGATCTCTAACTTGTCACATTGCCTATAAAGAATGGATTTAGCAGGACTGAGCAGTTGATCTTACAAAAGGAAAACAGATGTCAGCTCTCTAAAATATCCCCCTCTGTTTAGGCATCTCCAATTATCATATGTTCAAGCTACGAGGTGAGCATGACAGAGAGAACATAACAGGCTTTTCCATTCAAGATGACATTGATGTTTCTACTGCTCAGAAACTGTGGCAAGAGAAAAAAACTGAATTGGATGGCCCATCTTTTATGTTTTCCCCTGAGACATCACAGACACAACCATAAGACAACAGGAAGTAACAGACTTCGTCTATCCAATTGAGGGTCAATTTTCCTTTCCGATTGCCATCAGTTAACCATACAATGCCTGCACAGAGGGGTCTGTAAAAGACAGCCTGCCTAAATTAGATTAAAAACTGAGCTTTAATGATGCAAAGATTGTAGGGACGAGAGGGGGGGGGGGTCTGTTTGTCAATAGCACCCTACAGAGCTAAATATGGATTACGCTTCATCATAAGGAGCAGTAATTCATTTCACTTCACTCTCATTTCTGTCGTTCTACTGGAGCATAGCAAGCTGCAGTGCAGGTATTGTAAATCACGAAAAAGTCATCATATCGGAGGCAGAAATGGATCCTGCAGTATAGTGTGATATAATAAAGAGGCTCAGAGTAAATCTTTACCACTAACATGCCACACAACAGCAGACTGATCAGCAACCAATCAAAAATCTCTGTGCTGCAAACTCAATATCTGACCGGAGGAATCCAAGTCGAGGAGGGAGACATCAGGTCGACTTTGTCTGCTATTTGGACTCAGCTGCAGTGTTTGAATACCATGAAGTATTCAGCTGATAAAGTGGACAAATACTTAAGTGTAGAAAAGAAATCAAATCACCAGCAAAAGCTGAAGACGAAGCTCGACCACAGTCTATGAACTCAACTAATGAATGATTTTTTTAAAATCCAGTTATTGTTATATACAACATAATATACAAGGATCATCTAACAGGCCAATGGCCATAATGGTTGTGAAAAAGTCGAAATAAAAGGGGAAAGAAATAACTGTTACAGTCTTATAAAGTGTTGACTTACAGGTATAAAATAAGCTATTCATGGGAAACAGCAGGGAGGAAAGTAAAATATATTTTTATGTTTTTGTTTATTTGAATTGGTTTTGTTGATTTTTTTTAGAAAAATAGTTTCTAAATATCACAACATATAATTTTCTGTGATACCACACTGTAAAATTGCAGTGTAATTAAAACATTTTTTTTAAGTTGCACATTCCTGCATAACTGTACACTTTTAGAAACAGTCACTTCTATAACTTTATATATTTACATATTGTTATATACTTTTTTCATAGTGTGTTTTAAATGTCCTTTATTTTATTTCATACTTATGTCTTTATATTGTTGCACTGTGTTTAGATGTTGTGCACCAAATCATCACCAAGTCAAATTCCTTGTAAGCGCAAAGCTACTTGACAATAAAACATTTCTGATCCTTATATGCCCAATTTTGTCTCAAATCCATTCATTTTTACATTTTTTTTTATCAACGGGTTTCTCTCTTTGCTTCACATTTGAGTTATTAACCCATCCTCGTTCTGCTGCTTGTTCAAAAAGACATGAATTCAGGATAAAAACAAAGGCCCAGCCAGTTATCCTAATCATCTTCATCAACAGTGACCACCGCAATTTGTTTTTTTGCTACGACACTTTCAAAAAGTGATTAAAAAAACATCCAGTTCGAATTATAAAGCCATTAATTCCACAGTGTCATTATTTCCAGAAAATCCTAGGAACAGAGACTCCAGGGGGTTTCCGGCTCAAAATTAGCACATGAATTGGTTAGTGTGGCAGCCTTATTAGAGGGACTGCTAAAAGAAGGATTTCCACTGGCTGCACTGTACCGAGGATTTTCCTCTTACCATAGTACACAGTTAGAAAGTAAAGTTCTGAAACAGGCTGTTATGTATTATGCAATTTTTCGCAACTGCAAAAAGAATATTTCTGAAGTTATTTTCTGCGTCTGAATTTTTAGGTGCTTTTACATTAATTCATTAAACTCATTTAGAAGTTGAGCTGCTGTATCCAGATGGTCGTAATAGCAAAGGTAAGCATGCTGTCTGAGTTTGTTTTTTTAGCTGCGACTGTGAAAAGGACAGGGGTCCAACACAAGCTGTCTCTGCACAAAGACCTCTGAATAAGCCCTATGTTAAAATATCATTGTGCTCGTCTTTCCCTCCCAGTGAAAAGGAGTTTTTGTTCTTGATTTATGTTGTCAGATTTTCTAAAAAAAAAAAAAAAAAATCTCCGGACCTCTGGAAAAGACTCAGAAATATAAATAAATTTAAAACAAACCTGGTAAGACTGAGTCTATTACTTGCTAATTGATTTGATATCTTGTTGAGTACTGACGTGTCATTTGTTTTCCCGCATGCTCCCCAATGATCTAAAATCAAATTTAGTTTGAAGTGACAACATAAGGAGCTTTAGATCCATCATTTACAGACTGTTCACATAAAAGGGGGGAGGGGGGAGGCTTAAGTGAAGAGTTGAATATTTGATTAAAGGCAATTGAGGGAATGAAAGAAAACTACTGATTCTATAAATAGGTGCCCTTCATTTCAAAGAGTACAGGGTTGCTACCCAGTTTACCATGAAGGTCTTCATTCAGGCGACAAGCTTTCAGAGGAGCAGATGGTGTCCTGTCTGGTATTACAGGGGTCACAGCTTAAAAATGGGAAAGAGGGGTGTTGTATAAACTGCTTCATTGCCATTGTGTCCTCCTACACCAACCAGTGATGAGTGATGAAAAAATTTAAACTAATTAAATATAGTTCTGCGATGGGCACTTGTGTTTCGTTCTCTAAATCTGCAGGTTAAGAAATAAATATGAAAATCTGACAGCTATATTTATCAAAAATACAAAAAATATTGACACACTGGCGTGATAAATAGTATAAACAAGCAGGAGTTGTTACAAGGACAAACAGCTGGGCCTAAGTGTCAAACACACTAACCCCCCTCCAACACCAAACTGAGAAAGGGTAACCAGAGTCAGTTGCCCCCCAAAAATTACTTTTGTGATCACCATTTGAAAAATGTTATTCATCTTACAAATAAACACAAAGCCTTAAGTTTGAGTTGTGTCATTTACCTCACAGAAAGAAGATCTTGCTTGTTGTCTCTCATCATCTTCACAAGAATGAACCCAACGCGATGCCATCATTCAAATTCACTTAAAATCCTGTTATCCATGAACGCCCATATCCAAAAGGTAACTCCAGGAGGATGCAAGAAAATATGTTCCACTCTGTTCAGTTTAAACCTCCATTTTTGCTTGATGTCTTAATCCATCTGTTGTAAAGAGAGCAGCAGTGACATGTGTTATAATCACAGCATTTTGTTGTGTTGACATACAGGCATGTTTTCAAATTAAGTGCTCAAATATAGCTCTCACAATGTTCATGGGTCTGTAAAATAACATGAATGGATACCTCAGTAGTCTAACATAACAATAGACCATCCTTGCTTCATTTTGAACAATCACTATATGAAACAGGCCTAACTAACTAACTAACTATTAACTAACTATTTTTACCTGATGTTTGTGGCTTTACAAAGCTCTGCACTGAGACGCTGGGAAACTGGCTGACTTAGCGTAATAACACTGTATGATCAAATGTGAACACAAGTTAGTTAAGAAAACTGCTTACTGCTACAAAAAATACTCCTACACTTAATTGAGTATCACTTAAAGTTTCGAGGACAGTGAAAACAGTGTTGACAAACTACATTGTCACCGCATTATTCATGCAACAACAATTTAGGCTTGCTGTCTTCAGCCTGATGCACAACAACGTGGGTAGTCAACACTACATAATGAATGGCCAGCAACAAGTGAACTACAGACTGGGCGAAATTTAGGTCTGTCACAGTTGAAATAAAGTAACATCAAACACATTAACCCGAAGTTAGAAAGCACAAATCACACAGGTTCATTAAAATGTTTATGTTTCGATCTGAAACCATGGGTATTGTGATTTAGAGAGGGTGAAATTTGAATGTTTGAGATCGATGCTCAACTGAGGCACGAACAGAGCGCGTCGAGCTGTTGTTCTCAGGCGACCAACAAAAGTAGCTTTTCCAGTGTTACTTTTGATAAAATACCACCACACTTGAGTTTAAATGACAGTGTAACACACCGTAGTCACTTTTAACATTGCGTACTTTATAGACGCTGAGTGTAAAGCTTATAAAGTGGATGAAAGCAACAACCAAACCAAGTAAGGCAACAGGCTGCTAGGCGCTGCGGTTAGCATCCATGCTAACGGCTGGAGTTTAAACAAAGTTACCTGTGTAGTTACGAGGCGTCATTACAGGCGGGCAACAGCGGCGGCGGCTGTCCATAAAAGCGAGAAGACAACGTAAAAACATAGCGTTGGAGATCCAAGATGGCCAGACGTTTTCATAATTTAATATAGTATGAGTACAAACGGCTTCCCGGTGATTAATCCATACCCACTCAGGGGAGGCGCATGGTGCAGTTTCGTAGCTGGAAATTTTTGCTTCCAGCGTTCCCGACTCTCTGGGAGTCCACCTTCGGTCAACAGGACTCTCTCAGCCAATCAGAGGCGGCGTTGTAAATTTGAGCGGGCCAATCAGGTGCGAGTTTACAAAAAGTAAACTGCGCTGGTAAAAGGTGGTGTTTTTTAACCGCTCCAACTGAGTTAAACGACTAGGGGAGCAAATACACACTTTCTGGAGGCGACAAAGTAGAAGTAACACAAACACACTGATCACATTTCAGACTTTTTACAATCCTACCCGCTTTCGTTTGTTATAAACAAGGCCGAGCAGGGAGTCACATGTCCTGGTTCAGAGGGAGGTCGAGCAGGGCTGGCATGTGGATGGCAGTGGATGAGGAATGTGAGTTCACACATACCACACAATATATAATCTTTACTCCCATCGTGCTGCCATTATAAACCCCCGAATCAGAAAAATCAAATTAAACACTTAACACCGACAGTCCTTTACTACAAACACAGATTAAGAACAGATTGTGGCTAAAGACCAAATTTAAAGCTCAGATTTTCAGGGCCCTGACAAATGTCCCCTTTATTCTTCTCCACCATAAGGGACCACCTGTTCTTGGGATTGGCAGCTTTTGTTGCAGAGGTCAGTTTAGGGAGGAGACTTTCACAAAGCTGTCCTGTCCAGCCAGTTCTGCTTTCAGTAGCTCTACTGTGGATATAAGCCTTGGAAAATAAAATGTAAATGTTTATCTATTGGTACCTGACAGACAGAGCATATCTTTGATCTACTTCTCAAAGTGTTGGAAATACACCAATACACTTTGAGATACTTGTACCTTGAGTTTTGTGTTTTTTTCTCCAACGGGTTTGACAACTATTAGCCCACTATTTTCTCTGAAGGCAGGATTTCACATTTTAAATAAACAAAAAACAACAAACAAAAAACATGCAATCTTCTTGGGGATTGAACTTTATCAGAGTAAAGTGGTGGCTGGAGTGTGACTCCACTTTTTGTTTTGTTTTCATACCATGACCTACCATGAGTTACAAATATTTTTCCTTGCCCAGGTCAAAAAGTAATATACATTATTGTATTAAAAATATAACTGAAGTATACCAAAGTTATTACAAGCATTTTTGTACTTTTTGTGCTTAACTTAAAGCATACTTTTTAAAACATATATTTTTCTTCTTTTATTTCAATTTTTTTTCAGTTAACTCTTGATACCATTATACAATAAATAAATTTACAATTAAAGTACAGTGTGTTAAAAATGCATGTTAAGTACAATTTATTAGAATTTGTTATGCATTTCAGGAGTACTTAAATTAAAAGTAGAAACAAACTTAGATTAAAGTATCTTCTTTTTTAAATGCAGAATCAGTAATAAAATACGTACTGAAGTATATTTAAATGTGTCTTGATGGTGTCTCAAAATTGTACAATCAAGTACACTTAATTGTATCTTGTATTGTCTTTTGTGGCACTGACATGATTAGTATATCAAGTATATTGTTCGTACATCAAAAATAGCACACTTTTAGTATATTAATCATGTACAAATGGAAGTATACTAAGGATACTTATATTAAGTACACTTAAGTATACTTTTTCAAATTGGTTTAGCCCTCTGTGCATGACCCTTCCTCAACCATTAAAAAACAATTCACAGTTTCTGGCTATGATAAACTGTGTGATTTCAGATATTTTTTACAGAAAACATGCTTTTCAAACCCACTTGTAAGTTTTGGGGTTCAGAGGGTATTTAAAGTTTAAACAAAATATGACCATTTATAGTTAAATGTCCCTCCCTTAAGCCAAATCAAAAAATATAACTTCCTTCCCAGTTTTTAAAAAAAATATTTGAAGTGCCTGCCCCATTTTGGACCACCCCCTGCCCTCCCATAAATAACAAACAGTCCCTTATAAAATACTGGAAGAAGGTTTCTTTTGGAAAAAACACTTAAACTAACTTGAGAATCAACCTCGCAACATTTGTAATAGCTGACTTCATCTGCAAATTTTTGGCAAAAAGACAGCACATTTGTGTTTCACACTCTGCATAGTGATTAGTGAAAGATTAAACTAGCAAACATTATTAAGACTAACTAAAATTAGCTTCGTCTAACCAGCTACAGCAGTAAAATGGTATTAACACATTAATGCATCATAATACAATCATTTAATATATAGTAATATTCAAAATGGGCATTTTTAGCACATATTTTGGATATTTTAAGTACATTTTTCTTGTAATACTTCTTTATTTTTACTCAATGCAGGCCCTTTACTACAACATAATTCTCTTGGAGCACTTTATCAAGTCGTTAATTCTTGGAGCTAAATTCGGTTAAAAGGTCAGAGAGTCAGTTCACTGTAATCCCCAGCAGACCTCGAGGCCAAGAGAAAAACGGTTTTGTTTTTATGGCACTTTGTGTTCCCTGCTTAAAGACTGGGAGTCATATGTCAGGTGTGTACAAAGAGCACAGCAGCTCAACACAACAGACTCTCTTTTGTTCCTTTTACAAGTTCATTTACCTTTTTCTGAAAAACAAACAATGAACCCGGTGGTTCAGGATGCAGATTTGACCAGTCTTAAAACCCAGAAAGATACAATCATTCACCAGTTAACAAAAAGTTTAGGCGTTTTAGAAATTGAGGAGTCCTTTGAGGAGCCAGTTTCCTGTAATATTATCTCCACCAGCAAGTACAACACCCAAGCACCTCGATACTACAAGAACTGTATAAAAAAGCATGATTTAATCACACCATTCAACATGTTTCAATGACTCAGAGCTCTTCTTTTTATATGACAAGTTGTTTCTGTCTCTAAAAATACATTTTGTAATTCAAGAGAGAGTGTGAGAATAATGTAGTTATAGATACCACCCAATTGCTAGAAACTCTTTCCTAGTGTGTTAAATAATAAAAGGAAAATACAGAAACTATAAAAGTATCCAGATGTACCCAAAACACTGAAAAAACAGAGGTAGTTAGAACATAGTGTTTACAAAACTACTTTGTTTGCCCCTGAGCATTAAAGGTGACAGCTGATGTGCTAATGAAACACCAAAAAGGCATCAACAGGTGGAAAAAATGTAAACTCCTATTACTAATTTCCTCATAAAACAACTCATACAAGTTATGATTATACAGTTCTTTACATTACATACAAGATGTATTAGAATTGAGATGGCATTTGTGTTAGAGTCAAACTAACAAAGGTAAACAGTACCAAAGCGTTAAACATTTTCCATACGTATAACGTCTGTAAACGTGAAGAATAAAATTGCAACATGTGCTTGATTTGCTAAAACAAAATGACCCGTTAAGCTTCAGTGTCTATTGTTAAAACAGATTCATAGAAGGAATGCTACAACAAAACAGGAGATGCTTGAGATCAAATGTCACGATAGCAGCTGTGAGTGAGTGGCATCCCAGGAAAAATGTTCAGGCTTGCTGTTGGATGACATCTGTGTAACAGACGCCTTCTTTTGCAGTCAGGGTTAGGTTTTTTTTTTTTAAATCTTGTATTTCATCTTCCCGCTTTCGCTGATCACACAGATATGCTAAAAAAAAAAAGGGAGAAAGAGCAGTAAATACAAAAATGTTTCACCAAAGGGGAAAACAAACCTTTTCTTGCTTCGTTAAAGTATTTGCTACCATGCTAAAGAGTTTCTGTGTGTATTTCTGTATGTCAAATACACTTAAAAATCCAGGGTTAAAGGGTATTTTTCAGTCCTATTTTCTCATGTTTTTGTGTCTAATGGACTAATGGGAACGCTTTTTTTAATTGGTCCAGTATTGAGTGAGAGTAACAGCCAGGCTGCAATTTACACTCAGGGCATGTCAGTGCCATCAATTTACATCCACTAAAAGTGCTTGTTTTTGCTACTCACAGGCTCAGGTGTTATTCTAAGTGTCTAACAACTTATGGAAATGCCCCCTACAGAGATATGCCTTTTTTTTAAATTAAAGAAAAATATTCATTTTGTTCAACCAGAAACAGCCCTGAAATCACCACCGCCAAACACTCCAGATCCCATTTAAATAAACAGTAAGTTTATCCTTATCCACTTCATTCAAAGTTGACAGAAGCAAAATAAAACTCACAGAAGCCATCTTGGTTCGTCCTTCCACTGTCTCAACAATCACCAACTCTGGTTAGATTAAAATAAGCCCTTAATTCACCACTTAGATGTTGAAAATATGCTGCTCTATACACACTAAATTTACACTTTTTTTACATGGGGTCTGGCAGGTTTGGCCCCCTTCTCATCATTTTTGGACAAGAAGGCGGAGCTGTGGAGGAGTGGATCTGACTGTAGCGACGCCTCACAGACAGCTCGTCACTCAATCGGCTCTGCCTTAATTTTGTCTAATTTTAAGCCTTAATTACATGTTAGGGGTGAGTTATAAAAAACATGTCACCGCCCTACAGTTGTCATGAATGTTGAAATTAGCCATAGAGATTAAAACTGTTTTTGATGCAGGCTGTCAACATGTTTATGTCTGCTGTTGGTCTATGGAGGTCTGTGGGAATTTTTTTTTTTTTTTTTTTTTGGAGTTAGCCTCGAGTGGCCATTTGTTGAACTACAGATTATGGCACTTAAGTGTTGGCTTTACTTTTCAGCCCTGGAGGTTGACGCTTGGTTCTGATGCACTTCAAATTATCCCCTTTCTCCTGATTTGCCTTTTGATTTTTTGTTTAGATACAGTCTTACTTGCAGCTAATTACATTGTTGTAAATTGCATTGTTTAATGGGTATTCTATATTGAGATGGTGCAAATATTTTCATAAAACATGTCTAGTATCTTTCAAACACATTTCGAGTTGTTCCTTCACATAACTGAAACTACAGATCTGTAAAAATAAATAAATAAATTTAAAAAGACATACATGAGGGTGTCCCCAGTATTTCTACTCTGTATTTTAGTGTATCTTCAGAGGTCCTTTGCTGAAAAACAACTAATATTCTCTGCCCTAAACAGAGTCTGTTGTCTTCAAAAAAAAAAATGCACCAACTTACATTCAAGTCTCTAAAATACTCATTGTAGTCTAAGGCATATCCAACCACAAACCGATTGGGTATCTCAAAGCCGACATCTGAAATAAAAGACAAAGTAAAACATAAATTGCAAATGTTTCCATGGTCCACTGACTCACTGACTGACAAGCTGCAACAATTGTTGCGAGCGTGAATGAACCACTGATTCATAAACACATGAAAGGGTTAGTCAGGTACATACAGTCGGGGCGACATGCTGAGTTGTGTGGCACTCTCTTCACCAGTAGTCTGAGGAAAATAAAAGCAGACATTGTCATACAACATCTGTCTATCTGTTGCGTAGGACAGGTTTTAATTTTAAAACAGGAGTAACTAAAACCTGCGTCACTTATTCTTTTTCTGTCTCTCTCTCTCTCTTTTTCTGTCTAGACTCAGAGGCAGCAACTGAGTGATTCACAAAGCAGGACAAGTGGGCTGGTTTAGTTTTGAGGTCTTTAACTTACCCCGCTACTTTGATCATTTTGGGCTTGAAGGCCTCAACATGCTTCAGGAGTGTCTTCATTGTCTTTCCAGTGCCAACTATGGCCTGTGAGGGGAAAATTAGAAAAACTGGATTGGGATTGCTACATAATGGAAATGCAGACAAAAGAAAGATTCAGCTCACAAGAGAGGAGGAAGAAGTTGGTCATAGTGTACTTGTATTATGCAACTGTTTATGAGAATTTTCTAAAAATGACTTCCACTGGAAACAAGGAAATTTAACAACCAGCATGTGACATTTTACACAAAAACGCCCCTGACCTCTTGTATGAGGAAGAGATAAAAGTAGTGCTGAGACAAAGCAGCAGAAGTATGTTGTGTCATCTTTGTCGTGTAAATGTAGGTCAACATGGCCTTCACTGATCTTACACACTTACACTTAACATTTTTGGATGGACCGCAGCATGTGGTGGCAGCGCTATACATGGGGTTTGACAGAGGCTGAAGGTCCTGTATTATTGTCACGTTATTCCTTATTCTCTGTAACATGGTAGCAGGGCATTAAAATAGCAAGATAGACAGCTAACGAGCCGTCCGTGGTCATTCTGTCAGTTTTGGACAGAGAAGAATAAGAGGATCACCTCATCAGTTTATTTGAGGAACAGGCCTACATTTACTTAAACGTTATTAACTGAAGGGGTGGTGTTGCCGTTATGAAGAGAAGAAGAAAATCAGACACTGATTAAAACTGAAGTGAATATTACGTGTCACAGCACATAGTATGCCTTTAAGACCACATTATGAGAAAAAAGGGAGAGAAAAAATCAGATCCTGGTAAGAAATTCATAACATCACAAGTCTAAAGTTGTAATTTCAACAGAAAAAAAGTGTAATATTACCTGAAAAACTTAGATACACGAGAAAAAAATTTCCCACCAGAAATTCAACATGGCTTAGTATAATGCAAAACAAAGTCCAAAGAGGGAAGAAGCTTTGGTGGATGAATGGACCGGGACTTTCTTCCAGAAGATCAGGGGTTTGTGTCCCTTGTTTATGTGTTCTGAATGCATAAATGTGTGCAGAAACTGGGTCAAAAATTTGACCATTGTTTGATCAACTAATCAAAGCATCCCATCTCAGTTCAAAGACTTTATTTGGCCATCAGCTGGACGCTTTTCCTGGAACTTTGAAATATGACATTAACACGAACACCAACCCTGACAGGTCATGAAGACCTGTCTCCTGGGTGAAAGTCCTGTGCTTGAGCTATTCATCCACCACGACTTCTTCCCTGACTTTGCAACATTAAATTTGTGAGTTATTTTCTTGTATGTTTTTGAGTTTATTTGCATATAAATCCAGCTTTTGTTTAATGAAATAGAATGACTATTCTCGTAATGCTAAGATTTTTTTCCCCTCAATATGCCTTCAATAATTGCATTGTAGTTTTGGTTCCTTGAGGATAATATCTAGTCACGTAGCACTTAAATGCTCTGACCAGCTAGTCGCTAACTTTGTCAGCTGGGGTAGTATACAGTGTATTTTATTTTTAGAGCTTTTTAGCCTGTTGGGAACGAAAAAACACAGATGAGAGCATTGAGACCAAACCAAAACAAAGACTTCAAAGACTCAAAAATGCTCCTTAGAGTTCAGGGGAACTGGATAGTTAGGTTATAGTCCTCCGTGGGTTCACCATTATGAGAAATCCCTTTCACATTATACATTCATTTAAAAATACTGCAGTAAAACATTTCCATTACTTGCTGCAACAGCAGATACAGTCAATGAATGACTGCAGAGGCATCTTCACAGATGTTTGTGCATTGACTAATGACCGTTTAAAATGTTTCATCTTGCCATGTCAACATACAGTAAGTAACCATGACTGAGTGACCATGTTGATTTCTTTCCTGTAAATGTCATTGCTTCCCAACACAGGCTAACAAGAGAAAGTTTGTGATCATGTTGGAAAAAACTTTTATTATTTTCCCAATATAGGTCAGCCACTTAAAAAGTTTCCTCATGTTGAACTCCTGCAGAAGAAAATACAATTCTAAATGGCTCCTCTTGACCTGGATAACCAACCACGGCAAGAAATACAATAGGCCCATTAGGTGAAGAGGAAAAACAGAGAAGCAAAAACATGGTTGACTCACCTCGACAATCAGTACGTTCTATGGGAGCATGTTGGGAAGAGAGGAGAGGGAGGGAAGCAAACAATTATTGTTGGTTAGGGACAGATACACCGCTGTATCTTTCAGTCAGCCACACATTCAAAGATAACAGTCGCACAGACAAATGTAAAAACTATGAAGCAAATTAAGCAGTTGCAGCAAAAAAAGAGAAAAATAATTTTAATTACCTTTATGCTTTTTTTCTTGTACAGCAACAAACTAAACTAAAATAAATCTAAAGGAAATGATAATCTAAGAGCTTCTTTTTTAATTAAAGCAAAAGCAGTGTTGAAACATGAGCATTAACAAACACATTCATTAAAGCAAGCGCCAAATCAGTAAGGCTTTTGTTAGATTTTATGATGTCAGTGATTATGCAAGGAAATTATTGCCATAGATAAATGTCAGCCTTGACCACATTGGAAATCCATGATGTCCCTACAGTCTTTCTTTGAATGTCACACTGAAATAGCTAAGATTCTGCAAATGTTTGTCTAATCAACTGGAGACAGCTAGACACTATTTATGTTAAGAGTCATAATCCACGCTTCAGTTCAACTTATGCCAGCCAGGGTTTCCCCCGACATTCATTTATTTGTAGCGGCCCGCCATGATTAAAACATCTGCCACCACGTTTTTATTTTACATTTTTGGAGTTGAACCTTTAATGAGGAGCACTATTGGCCATTTGGTTATTTATTTAACCACACTCACAGAGCACAGAACATACTCTGGGCACAGACGGAGCAGCAGAACACCAATAACTGTGAAAGTGATGCTTTTCCATGACTTTTCAAGGAACCATGAACAAATTTAATGACCATTCACAACATATAACACGAACAGAACTGCGTGGTATACTTTGCTCCAAATGTATGAAAACTAAACAGCAACCTTTTCAAATCTTTGTATGTTTGTTAAATTACATGGAAGTTTATCCAGGGAAGACAAGTGTAATAATTTATTTCATTACACTCAAAAAAATCCAGAATTTTGCAAAACTGTCAGTGATTTTTCAGGCCTGGAAAATAGGACTGTGAATTTTCAGGACTATTCCAGGTTTTTCATGACTGAAGGAACCCTGTTAACTGTTCATTGTGCTGGGTCTAAAATAGCTTATCTCATCCATCAATCTGATCAGCTGTATGCATTTTGTTCATGTTTTACAAAGGGTTTGACCTGAGCCATGCCACAGAAGTGCACAGCTATTATTAATTTAATTTTTTAACACAATGGTATTCCACTGGTCATTGATACATGTCCAGGTATCGGTAAAGAAAGGAATAGTATTTATACCATATGTCTTGAGGGGAGTTTGGCATAATAATTTCCACCAGGAGCATGAATCTCAAATTTTTTTTTACTGCAGTCTTGTAAATAATGCAAGATCCCAAGTCTTTGTAAAATCTTGTGGTGTGTGACTAAAAGAAATGACATTGCCTTTGGACTTAAGTCTGTCTTAAGTCTTTTCAAACTCTTCTAGTGTATGTTAGGCATTAGCTAGGTCACAATAAAAGAAAGAAAAAAAAACTTTTACAGCCACATAACTGTAGCAGTTTACTCTACATTTCAGACAAAGGATTCAGCCAAGTGTGTAGTCATGCTTTGTTTAGGCCTCATTATTCATACAGATTTTTTTTAGAGTGCAGTAAACCCTGGGTGGAATAAAAAAGGAATAAGCTATACATTAAAAGGGGAAGTCTGTCAGATACACTGTAGGGAGGCAAGGCGTAAACTATGTAATGTGTTTCTTGTCACACCATTAGTTCACTTCTTCCAGCAAAACATTGCAGCGTTCTGTTACAAACAGGTGACTAAATTTAGCCGTACATCACAGGGAGTTCAGGGATTTCACAAGCACACTTAAAATACTGTGAGTGAAGCAGCCGGCAATGACTCAAGCTTACTACCTCATATCCTATTCATGTTTCAGACATTTTTGCCACGCCTCGCTTCAGGGCACTTTAGTATGTGTGTGTGTGTGTGCTCGGCTAAGATGTGTGCATGACTGTGAGATTCAGATCAGCTGATGTATATTACCTAGAAATACTTATGTGTGACTTCTGTAGTAGTGGTAATTTATCCCAATGCACACACACCCACATAAACGGACATATAGACAGGAGACAAATTAATGGAAAATCATGAATAAGCGAAGAAACATATCAAATGCAGATGAATTCATGCGCCAGGCCTTCTTGAATGGTTTACAGAGTTATGAAAATGATGTGACAAGTGAAAAACTACGCCTCTTACAGTCACCAGATCTTAACCCAGCTGACGCCTATGGAACATTTTAGAGCAACGTGGAAGGAAATGCTCTCACAAACAACCTCTTTAACACTAAATTATTTAATCTAAACTTTCATCTTTTTCATTTATACAGTGATGTATGTGTTTGACTACATTTACAAGCATAAATGTCCCAGTTTTTGCACTTATTCAGAAAAAGACAATAGTCCTATTAAGCTGTTTACATAGACAATTTTCCCATTTGCTGTAGTGATGCAGACTTTGATTAACATGTCCCAACATGTTGTTAATCACATCAAAACATGGAAAAGCAGTATAATTGGAGCTGCTTATGCCATTTGCTTCTTTGCATCAAAAAAATGTTTTTTTCAAACTGCTGACTGTCTTGTTAAACTTTGTGAATCCAGCATCCCTTTTTTACATTCTTTTAACCACCTTTTTGAAAAGATCAACCAAACAATATTTGTGCAATCTCAAAGTCAACTTCCAGCCAGTTGTTGCTGCGTGACATCGGTGTTGTGGAAATAACTATAATCATGTCTTTCTTAACGACACAGAAAAAGTTCCATAACATACTGCATAAAAACAAATAAATAAATACATTTTTTTTTTTAAAGAAGAAGAAACAGGAAAGACACAACACCACATTATGCAAGTTCATATAAAAAAAAGACAAAATTCAAGAAACTGCACCTGCAAACACACTGGAGCACCAGTGGCTACACACTTAGTGTAACTGATTACATTATATTATATTCTTATACATTCATATGATAATGTTATTACCATAACTAGTTAAGTGTAACTAGTTACTATCCAGCACTGAGTATAATGATACCTGCTTGCTATTCCTTGTTGTAGAGTACTTGTCTACGAGTTGAAGAGGTAAATCTCTTAAGTATTTCACGAGAAAATAGCAAAGATTAGAAGAAGTCTCGACATTAAAGATCATTTTGTGTATCAGAAAGATTTTTCCTAATTTTCAACCCCAGGAATCATCTCACAACACCTTCTGTTCATCATGACCACCTGCAGATATATAATCAGGTCGGAAATTTCACCTTTAGTTAATAGTTAACACTGTCTAATCTGGTAACAGTCAGAGCGCGCACACACACATGCACGCACGCGCACACGCACGCACGCGCACACGCACGCACACACACACACACACACACACACACACACACACACACACACACACACACACACACACACACACACAGACTTTGATTACATGATAAAAAAGACCAGCAGATGAAGAGTGAGCCTGCCGACTGCTGTCATCCTGATCTACTGTGATAGCGAGTATATCCTTCCATTTATACAGATTTGACGTGTTTCTTCCACTGGGATAAAGTGGAAGAGACCTTTAAATAATTACATTACAACAGCTGGTATCTGATCACTGCTGGGTTTGCCAGAAACTGCCATCTTTGATCTCCTTTAGGGAGGCACTGAACTGTTTCCTCAGGAAAGAGACGAGATAACAGACGAGAGGGAAGGCTGCCCTCTTGAGGCTGTCATCTATCAACACCCACCATCTCCACGCCATTTATCAGTGTTTGTTTTACTGTAATGCTGCGTATGATAATGTCTTACTGGACTCACACGCTGCTCTTTATAAAAAGTCAAGCTGTTTTCATTGGAGGAGATAAGAAGAGTTTTACCTTTCCAGCTAAAAAAGACAAATCCTCTGCTCCGACTATGTGAAGATCCTCTGTCGACTGGTCATTCTGAGGAAATACAGAAAAGCAACACATTTTTCTGAGTGCTTAGATGTTATTGTAACTGTTATAATGCCAGTGAAATGTGTCATCCTAAAAAAAAGTATGAGTTTGATTTCTTATGCAGAAAAAAGGCAACAAGCAACTCTGCAAACATGTTTCACAAATTGCGAGAAATAAGTAAATCTTTTGTTATTTAAGCTAAAAATAACATAATCTAATAATTATAAATTCATTTTACAGAATTATTATTTTTAAGCACTTTTTTCAGGCCATTTCCTTGTTTGCTTGCTTGTTGTTTAATTTCTTTGTTTGTTTTTTTTCAGATTTTGGGGTAATTTTCTTGTACTTTAACAAAAATATTTCGCTAATTTGGGGTTATTTCTTCTTAAATTTCTTATTGCCTTTTTCCTGTGTTTTTAAAGGAAATCAAGCCAATGTTCTCAGGTTTCAAAGGGTTAACAAAAAGATCTTTCTCTGTAGGGATCCTTTCCAAAATGTTGTTCGACAGAATCAAATTTGAGCCTGTCAGTGGTAAAAACAAGCACTTTGAGTGCTTTGAATTGGCTGAGCAAATATGCTCTGAGCGGTTACTGTACAACCTGTTTTGCAGCTGCTGGATGCGCTGGTCTCGTTCAATACTGAACCAATTTTAAAAACCACAAACACATGGAAAAACAGAGTCCATGTTGAAAATTAGCAAAGTTTCCCTTTAAAAGTCTGCTGTATTTTCTCCGCTGTGGCTCAGTCACCACATGAACGCAGCACACTGAAGGCAAAATTCTACAAAGATTCCTCTGTCATCGTGTCGTACAAAATATAACACACATCTTCTGGCGAAGTCACGGGACTCATGGGAACCATCACGACTGATAATATTAAGCGTGACGAGTGCCTCTCCACTTTCACACATGCCACAGTGTGTGAAACTGTCAGCATGTGAGTGCTGTCTCTGCGGGCGGAGGCTCACCAGGTAGCTCTTGAGACGGATGAAGTGGACCCTCATGGGGATCGTGCGGTTGGAGTTGCAGCTGAGAGCCTTGATCCTGTCCACCAGGTCGGCACAGAACTGGTAGCCTCCCTTCAGCACACACAGCACCACGATGTCGTGGTCCCCCAGGTCATCCATGATGTTTCGAGCCAAACGTTCTGTCCTGTAAACAAAATGAAAACATGAACTTTCTCTTTAATTTTCTAAAGAAATGTTGAGTCTTCCTATCATCACAATCTGTCCAGGACAGCACAGTGATGTTTACTCTCCTGTTTGCAGACTGTATGCTTGTTTGTAAGTCTGCATGCTATCTCAAAAACAGCAAAAAAAAAAAAAGTCATTTGGACTTTTTAAGCCACAGGCTGGAAAACATCAAGTTTTGGTGCAAATCGGGGAACTTTTAAACAATTTCTTTCTGAAAAGATCTACTTTTATATAGCTAGGCAATATTCATTTATCAGTGGAATAATAAGTGAATGTTTTGGGTTACTGTTTACATACTAATGTATGCCAAATCAACAACTGTGATTAAACCTGTGACAAAGGAAAAGAAGAAGAACATTAAATGCAATTATTTTGATAATCTTTTTAGAGTTTAGACTTCTGTCTTCTTCAGTGGGAATGTTTTATGTATTGTTTTTCTCATAGATGATAATAAACTGAATATATTTGGGTTTTGGACTGTTGGTCAGACAAACAGCCAGGGTGGGGTAGTCACAGATGTAATCGTGATTATACAAATGAAATTTTCATTTCTCTTGTGCAAAAAAATAAATGCAGAAAACCTCTGACTTCCCAATACAAAGGCAACTAACGTAATTTCTGTAGATGATAGATCCTGTTTTGACAAGTCTAAAATGATGTCAGAATATGGCCACGACAGTGTTTGTTATGACAAGAAGTTCAACTTTCACTCTGGACCCATGCAATGAATTTTTCTTTTTCAGGACAACTTCCGGTTTCAGATAATTTTAAAAAGCTGCTATTTCTTCATCTTTGTTTTCTTGTTTTTTGGGGTTTTTTTATAGAAGAAAAAGGATATTAACGATCCTGAAAACTAAAAATTGCTTGTTTTTCATTTACAAATCAAATTACTATTTGTTTTTTTGTTTTCTCATCTCTGTCTCTGAAGGGAAAATTCAAAGACAGAAAAACACACTAACACTAGTCACCATGTGTCTGACCATTTCTTTTGCTTTAACCCTTTGAAACCTGGACCATCATCACTTTTCTCGGGCTGCATTCACAGGCCTTTAACAACTTTTTAACCTGTGAACCCTGAGAAAACTGTTTTCTTTTCTATAAACATGTGAAGAAAGGCAATGAGCAACATGGAAGAAATATGCTGCAAATTGCAAGAATTGCTTTAAGATATAGAATTGTTTATGTTTTTATAAGCTGGTAAAATGTCAAGATAACCTTATAATGATCAGGGTTAAATATTTAACAGAATTATTGTTATTATTTCCCAGGTAATTTCCCTGCTTTTTTATTGTTGTTTTAGTTTTTGGTGTTGTCATTTGGATGTTTTGGTTTGGGTGTTTTTGTTGTTGTTTTTTATTTGTTAGTTGTTGTTGATGTTTTTTTTTACTTTCCAATGGGGTTTTTTTGTATTGTTTGTTTTGTTTTGTTTTTTTTCCAGGTAATTTTGTTGTACATTCGTACTCTCCTCAAGTTGCTCATTGCCTCCTGTCCATGTTTTTTGAGAAAATCAAGCTGATTAACCCAGGTTTAAAAGGATTACGTTTTTCATTGTCTGTTTGTTTGTTTGTTTGTTTTCTTTTTTAGTCTGTCTGCTTTTGCATATAAATTCCTCTAATTATTTTTTTTTTACATGCTGAAAATAAATCAAATTAAAGCAAAGCTGACAGCAGAAACATGTGGGCAGCTCTGACAGCATCTGAGCAGGGTTTTGGGTTAGACCCGTGTTGTGTTATACCTGTCCATGATGACGCCATGCGGGATGAAGACGCAGTCTAAATCTCCGGCGTAGTGAGCAGGGTAGCTGAAGAGGTCTAAACTGTAGCCTGGCCAATCATCGTTAATCTGAGAGGAAAACACAAACATTAAATAACTTCATAACTGATCGACTACAAGCAGTAAAACACCAGCCATCACTAAACTGCGATCTTTTGGCTGAGACACACATGTGCCTCCACAGGAAATAAATCTTCAAGGTGCGCAAAAGTTGTCTGCTGTCGCCGTCTGTGCGTCCGAGAAAGAGTACGACTTCTCGGCACGCAGCACTCGTCCTGCACACGCTGCTCTTTCTTATTAAATTACCAAAATCCCGCCGTTTCTTTGCTCGGATCGCACAGCGGAGTCTGCCATGTTGTTTTCCTGCATGCACAAAACAGGCTCTTGTCCGGGGAAAGTGGTGGTGCAGGCTCTCCGAGAGACCTGGCACCGTGCGGAGAGAGGAGGAGCATCAGGCTGGAGGAATGTTCACAACTTTCAGACAGTTTGCATCCCTCTGTGCTGTAATACGATGCTGCTGCCGCCAGAGGCAACATTACACTTTTTTCTTTACCACATGGCTGCTGCTTACGCATTTGAAACTTTAGCAAACTGGCTTGAATTCTTGACGCAAAAATGAGCAAGACATTTGTAAAAAAAAAGTACAAGATTACCTTATTATCTGAAAATTTGTAAACAAAACAACTTTTTTTTTTTAAAAGGCAAAGACATGACCGGTGGTAGGTGCTTTAAAACTATAACTGTGTTATATAATTTAGAATATGCAATTATGATACACATAAATATAGTTTTCCCCTAGCTTTTGACATTTCTTCTTGACATTTTTCCCTACATTTTTAAAAAATAATTTTCTAAATCTACTAATTTCTTGTGATTTTGGAACATTTCTTATAAAGTTGCTCATTGCCTTTTTTCTCGTGTTTTTGAAAGGTGTCACACTGATTTGCTCAAGGCTTAAATACTTATGAAAGGTGTCTGAAAGCAGCACAAGAAAAGTCATGTCACTCCAGGTTCAAAGGGTTCAAAGAGTTTACAGACGTCCCCCACCGTCAGTCCATCAGAGACCAGCTCAAACAGGACTTTGGTCACATTCCTGGCTCCTGAGGTGACAGAAGTCACACAATATTACTTTGTTAAAAACAGTGTTACATATTAGAGTGCCTAATTACAAGAAATAGCCCTGCATTCAAGATTTAGAAGTATATTGAAATTATTATTATTATTATTATTATTATTATTATTAGCAGTAGTAGTAGTAGTAGTATTAGTAGTAGTAGTAGTAGTAGTAGTAGTATTGTTGATGTTGTTGTGCTGTATTTTTTTTGGCACTATTTATGTAAGAATAGTCTACTAAGCAACAAATAAAAGGTTAAGATCTCATCTATAGATATATGTTTTAATGTTCACAAATGTATTGAGTGAAAAACAGAAAATAAGCAGAATAGTTTCAGTTCAATGCCATTAAAAGTGATTACAAAATACCCAGCTGGCAATAATTAAATGTAAACCTTCCCCTTTTATTTAAATACCACCTTTACATGTGGGTGCTGTAAAAGCTTTTGAACTACATGTGGTGACATTGCCATCTTGTGGAGAGAGACAGACACTTCTTGCCCGTCACTGCTTTTGTTTTAATCAAATCATTGTGTTTGTAAGTTCATATTCCCATATTCCTTAAGCATACACTCTTCAGGACATTCTCAATCATGTTCTCATATTATTATTTGTTTTCTTTTTCTCCAAAACAAGAGAAAAAAAAGACTTCTCAGCCTGTAATTTCATAGCCCAAGATGCCACACCCAGTCTCCTATGCAGAATATAATTGGTGTGTGTGTGTGTGTGTGTGTGTGTGTGTGCGTGTGTGTGTGTGTGTGTGTAAATGAGTGAATTTAGGATGAACCACCCAGGGACTCATGTGGTCGGTGGGTCCAGCAGCAGCAGCAGCAGAGACTGGGGTCTGGGCTGTTGTGTCACTGCACATTAAGGCAGTGTGCTGGGCTCTGTTGAGAGGGGGAGACAAGGTGTCCCGTGCTCGTCTACAGCAGCTGTAATTATAAGCAGTGGTACAATGACAGCTGGGGAGGCAGATGTCAACAGCAACATTAGATTTCAATCAGCGTGCACAATGTCACCACCCCTGAGGAACAAGGAGGTGTAAAAACAGCACTGCGTGACAAAATCCCTAAAAAAAACAAAAAACTGCAGAAAACAGATTTCAGTCTCTGCACAACTTATTTCACAATCTTTGTTTGAGATGATGATGCAGCAGGCTCAATGTTGTGATGATGACGGGCGTCTGAGCGAGGCCAGGAGATGTTTGTGGATGAAGTCTTGTTGTCAGATTGTTTTTGATGCCCTCTCTGTTGGTGAGAGCAGGCTGGCTCCTTCGCTGCCCTCCAGGCGCAGGGGAGCAGACTGGCTTTGGCATTTCACACTCGCTCAGCAGTCAAGGCCTGTGACCGTCCGACTTTACGACCAACTGCTCCCTCCTCATACCCTCACCCCCGTTGTTGGGCCAATTATGAATATTCAGTTGCAATGAAAGTAATTCTGTCAGACGTGCAACTGTCCAGCCAGATAGTGTCAGTGGTGCTTATTTGAAGGCAGGATCTCACAAGGACGTGACTGTTATTCTCCCCAAGATTTTGGAAATGTAAGGTGACAAAAACTGAGTGTAAGATGACCTAAATACTACAGAAACATAATACATTCACTTAAAGAAAAAAAAATCCCTGTTTTGCTTAATTATTGAAATACAATCTCATAATTCTGAGAAAAGTTTCAATTAAAAAAAATCAGCTTTTTTTCCTCAATGAATAGCATAATCTTTTAAAGTCTAATTTTTATTTTTTTATTTTTATATTTTATATATATATTTTTTTATTTTTTAATCAGAGAATCTCATTCATTCGGAAAAAAAGAGTATTTTTTTAATTTCAGGAGAATGTCATTTATTCAGAAAAACGATCAGATTTGTTTTCACAAGTGAAAAAGAAAATCAAAGAAATAAATGAATTAAATCAATGAGATAATCTTGCAAATTCTTTTTTAAATATCATAGCTGCATTTTATCTTTATATATTTTTGAATCCTCAAAAAAAGCAGTTTTTTGTGGTTTTGTCTCTTTGAGGCAATTTTGTGTGTCTCTGTAGTTGTTTTGCCCCTTTTTGTATTAGTTAAGAGTCTCTTTGCAATACCTTTACATCTCTTTGCAGTTCTTTTGTGCCTTTTTTTTGTTGTTTTGTGTCTCTTTGTGGTTGTTTTGCAAACTTCTCTCTTTGCAGTTTCTTTAATTTTTTTCTGGTCATTTTGTGTCTCTTGGTGGTGATTTTGAGTCTCCTCCTGGTCAGTATGTATTAGTTTGATTGACATTTTGCAGGTGAAGGCCAGAAGGGGCTCTGACACTTTAGGCCATTCTGTCTGTCTTTTCTTTCTTTCTTTTTTCCATCATTCCTTTGTTTTTTCCTATTTGTTTCCTAATTTTCTGTCATTCTTTCTTTAGTTTTTTGTCATTCTTTCTTTGATTTTCTCTCTTTCTTTCCTGTCGTTCTGTCAGAGCCACTGAGGTCTCTCCACTGCCTCTTCACTCTTTCACTTCTAGTCTACATGTGTGTTTGTGTGCCTCGGTACACTAACATGTTGGATAGGAGCCATAATAGAAGGCGGCAAACACGCACAGCCATTAAAGGCTCGATGTCTTCTGGCAATCACTAACCTTGGTTGACTTTCATTCTCACAACAATGACTGCGATTAGCGTCTGAAGCCTCTGTGTGACGCTGAGCAGAATGAGGAGCCTTTGCTCTCCTGTGAACTCCACGATAAAGAAAATGATGATGTATAATCTCGCTGTATTACATATCATTTTTAATGTGTTGAAAACCCTTTCCAACAAAGCAAGTCAAGCACAATGGTGCACATAAACACATGTTGAAAGTTCATGAGCTAATTCACGAGTAGGAAAGCAAAAAAATAAAAATAGAAAATTAATAGCCTACATTAAGCATACCATAAAAAAATACAAAATAACAAATAGGCCACACAACATAAAAAATGTCTATAAACAAGGTTAGACTGCTCAGAAAACACATTATTTGACATAATGACTTGTCCTTTCTTTAGTGCTTAATGGTTAACATTTACAATGTTCATAAATTTTTGATACTGAAAAAAAAAAAATCTGTTTGATAGTAGCATGAATTCAAATGTCTACATTTGTTTTGGTGTCAATTCTAAGGGTTACTAAAGCAGAGTAATATATTGACTTGAATGCTTTATATTTTCAAATAAACACCCAGGAAGAGGACACCATTCATTAAAATGAGGAACGCAACATTATCTTCACATCAAAGTGTCCTCGTTAGAGCCGAGCAGCAGTTCAGGTACATCCAGATGCTTCGCGGCAATGATCGGTGGCTCCATGCTGAAGCATTTCTGGACCTGCGCTGCAGATTCAGGAGCAAAGATCCACCGTAAAACTCTATTAACATAATGACTTCCTGTTTAAGTGGATTGTGGTTCATGTACTGAAAAACAAACTCAGTTACAGACGTTCTTGACAAACTTTGTCCTCCGTAGAAAGTGATATTTCTTCTCATGTTTCTTTCTATTCACTTGATTGTAGCACCAGAGCTAAATGACAGACCATGGTGATTTAAATGAGAAGAAAAAAAGACATAAATCTGTAGATATTTGATGAAAGAATATATTAAAACTGACTCCACGGTGACACACTTTTCTTGACAGTTTTGGTTACATCAGCATTTTGGCATCGTTAGAAATTTGTATTCTGTATTGGTGGAAAACAATAAGAAATATCATGAAAGACTCAAGTAAATTAAAAAAAGTCTTCTCCTTGTCCAGCATAGATTGACAAAAAATAAAAAAACAACAAAATTCCTGTTTTTCTTATTGCAACGGTG
Organism: Plectropomus leopardus; assembly: GCF_026936395.1. Lineage (NCBI taxonomy): Eukaryota > Metazoa > Chordata > Actinopteri > Perciformes > Serranidae > Plectropomus > Plectropomus leopardus. Next base: position 22,081,979 of record NC_142187.1, on the reverse strand, counting down.
AATCCTGCAATTCTGTGCCTGTCACTCCACCAATATGCTGCAGAACCAAAACCAACGGAGTGAAAAATAATTTGTTTTTAAGCCGATATATCCTCCATCTTAATGAATGATGTCAAGCTTGTCCGATTTGATGACAAGTATTTATTTATTGTTTTACAGATAACATACTTCACAGGGTTACCTTAGAGGTAAAATCTCCTGACAGAACTCTGTTTTGACTCGTCGGAGACAGAGGGGGGAAGATGAACATACTTTTTTTTTTTTTATCAAGCACACATTGTAAACAACTGAGCAATATTTAAGTCTAAATGGCGTACCATAGAATAGGTGAGAGACAACAAAATGTAAGTAAGAAGATGTGCCTCCTGCTTGCAAAGACAAAAGTTTCATTTTTACAAAACAAATAATGGTCACTGACATATTTTTCTACTTTTTTTAGTGGCTGAGAGGTAGAATGAAGTATTTTCAGTTAAAACCAATGATTTGATTTATTTACTTTATCATATCATTTCATCATTATGAGTGAAAACATTACGAGTGAATAAGTAACCCCAGCCCTCTGAATATAATGTGAAATCTGTACAAACGTCTCCATTGATTGCGGTATTGTTTTAATTTTTATTGTGAAACTTTTTGTTTGTATCCCAAATATCCAACGTTATAAGCAGAGGAAATTTTTTTTTTTCTGGTTAGGATTTCACAGCTCCTCTCCAAACTGCGGGGCAGTGAGCTCCTTTTGTTTAATACTGTGAATATCAACGTCAGTCCATGGATTTTGTAGATGAGATGTAGAGGTGGATTTACTCAGTTGGAAGTATCCGAATGAACGCTTCCGGGTCCTTCTGTGGGCGATGTCACTGACGAAGGAGTCGGAGCATCTTGCCAGCCACCATTTGTCTGTGTAGATAAGAAAAAAAATAGTTAGCTTCATGGTAAGACATATTGTATGTTACAGTATTGAAATAATAAAGTATTTTGAGCAAATTGGTTTGATTTCTTTTAAGAAACAACCAACTTAACAAGACACAGCCCGAAAAATAGCTAGAAATTAGTAAAAAAAAAAAAAAAGTTGCAAGAAAACTGTCTGAAAAAAAGCAAAAATAAATCAAATGTAAAAAGTTAAAAACAAAAAAAGAAAATGGCCTAAACAGTGCTAAAAAGTATTTGTTTTATATCTTTTATTATATTTTTATTTATGAAACATAATTTTAAATATAAAATTATTATAATTATAAACATTGTTTTTTGGACATTTTTCCCTCTTATTATCCTCCCTTTTTAAAAAAAAAAACAACAAAAGTCATTTTTAGGTAATTTTCTTGTCACCTTGCAACACATTTCTTGCAATATGTGGGACATTTTTTCCAGGTTGATCATTGCCTTTTTCCTGATGTTTTCGGTAGAAAAAAAACAATTTGCTCATGTTTCAAAAGGGTAAAATAGCTTGTGACAGGCTTGCGAACGCAGCGTAAGAGAACCAATGTCAATCCAGGTTTCAAGGGTTAAGGATAAGGTTGGCACTATTCTATATTTTTCCCAAAAGAGACCAAAGCAAACAGTGAACTGATCCAGAGTATTGCCTGTGTGGATAAAGCCTGATATATCTTATTCCTCTGTGCCATAGAGCTCCATTGTTGTCCAAAAACGATTATAAACACATCAGTGAGTCACAGCGTTGGGCTGGATGCCATGTTCTGCATCAACACTGGTACTGTTGTTTATTTTGAGTCACTGTCCTTCTGTTGTAAATACTCACTAGAGCACCGGGGGTCCAATCTGACACCCGGAGCAAAGCGGGTGAAACAGATTTTAGGTAACATTATACAGCCCAAGAATACAAACAATTACAATTAACAACAATAACAATAGCAATATGAAGATGATACGAGCCTCTTATAGTTCTTTTATAATAAATGCACTTTAAAGGCCCACTGTGTAAGGATATGTATTAACAGTAATAAAATATAACAGGTTTTATTTAGTGTATAATCGCCTGATAATAAGGATTGTTTTATTTAATTATTTAAGGCTGAGCTGTTTATATCCACATTGAAATCGGCATGTTTCTACAGGAGCTCAGAACAGACAAACCACACACTGGCTAAGGGTTGGGCTTATTGCATTTTCGCGTCAGCCAACATCATGAGAAGCGCTTCTATAACAAGCAGAGTCAGAAAAACACCTAATTATGTTTTTAAGCAAGAAACTGTTTTATCCAGTGTTTTTAGCAGTTAAAATTAGCGGGGCCGTTTGTTTCGGGGGGGAGAGACCTCCTCAGATAATTCACCTCCTCAACGATGAACACTGAAGGATTTCTAACAATGTGACGTTTCAGCTGGTTACAGTCTGCAATCCTCACAGCTCGATATCAATGAATTCCCCTGAATCTTACACACCGGATGTCTGAACAAAAAAATTCAGCGTTTCATTAAAGCTTGTGAATGAAGTGCTACTGCTTGTGTTTATTAACCTAGATACATTTTTTCTCCGACATCTAGTGCAGAAATCCTATTAATTCCAAGATTCTGCTTCTCACCATTAAAGTAATACTTCATGCCCCACATGATAGTGAAAAGGGAGTGTTCAAAATAGTAATGTTTTAGTGAAAATGCATGTGTTTGGGAGGTATTGACTGTACAATTAAAAGAGACTTGGATTATACTGCACAAGCTGCATGAGAGTTTGTGAACGAGTGTTTTGATATAGTTTTGCTGTATCTTTTGAACACATTATTCACCGTGGAGGTATGTGAGACAAACGTTTTCCTCAAAAATTCAATGCAACACGTGGTGATTAGTTTATATATAAATGGTCATTTTTGGGGTGAAGTATTCCTTTAAATGTGAGAAAACGAATCTTGAAATTGATCCGATATTTAATGGCGAGCCAGTGAAGTTTTTGAACAACAGGAGTGATGTGATCAATGGAGGGAGTTGTGTTAATGATACAGGCAGCTCAAGTCTGGACCAGTTGAAGTTTCTGAAGACAATTATCTGTCCAACTTCTACTTCACAGTCGTCACGAAAAACTGACAAACAGAGACTCTTCATTAAAAATGGTATCGCGCCACTTCCCTCATTTTCCCTGCAATCGGCTGACATAATGTGAGATAAACAGAGGAGATGAAACACAGAATACGCAGACCTTTCATATATCTCAGAATATACCCCTGAGATGGTTGATAAAAGAATAAATTATCACAATAAAAAAATAGCTCTTTAAAATGGAGGCCTTCTCCCATCATGATAAAAGGTTGACTAAAGACCATTAAGGACATTAATTGCAATTTCCACGCTATTAGTTAGAGCTGGGGACGTGCTTTGGCAGCCTCTTATTTCCAAACCCTGTTATTTCGCGTAAAGACTGTCTGTCATCTTATTCAGAAGCAAGAGGGAGAAAAAGAAAGAATGAGAGAAAAAAAAACATTCCCAGTCTGTGAGAGAGGCAACACCCACCAGCAATTTGAGGGGTGTAATTGCTGTGCAAGGATAAAGAAGGAGAGGTGAAGCACGAGAGCTCAGTCAGTAGATCTTAGGAAGAAAAAAATATTATCTAGGCTAAATAAAAACAACACTTCATTCACTGAAATGTTTAGTTTAAAGTGCTTTTTTTGAAAAATAAAAGAACTATAAGACGCTCATATCGTCATCACCAATATGCACTTTATTCTTTGATATTTCTGCTTCTCTATTATACAGCCTAAAATCTAGCCCACAATTAACTGTAACTATTAATTTAACAATCAAAAGTATTTTGTTAAATACATCGCTGCATGATAATAGTTTTTCTTGTAGTGCATTTCTAATGTGTTTTCCCTGATTTTTATAGCATATAATATATATTTATAGCATTTAAGGGTTACGGCAAAGAGGCCATGATTAGGGCTGGTGCTACCTGCCAATCTTGGGTATTTTCTGAGATTAAAGTGGTAATTTTTAGAGAAAAAAATCTCATAGAAAGTAAGGTCACGTAGCAGGAAGAGCGACACAGTCCATGGAGGGAATAAACCGTGGTGGATGAATGGTTCAAGATCCCGACTTTCACACAGGAAGCAGACTCGAGTCCTGTCTGAGTCTGAATTTTAGCTTATTATTTTTAGATTTAGTTGACTTTTTATTGTCAGTTTTACGATGTGTAAAGCTGCTGATTGCACAGTGTTCATAAACTTTTGCAGAATAGCTGAGTAGGCATGTTAATGTTAACGTCATATTTCAACATTTCTAGGAAGCCAAGGATAAAAGCTTACATAAAATCAGACAATTACGAACTGAAATAAAATAAGATAAATTATGGTCAAATATTATTGTACCACAAATTTTTTTTTAACTCTCTTCTCAATTTGCGACTGTATTTCTAAATCCAGGCCACTGGTAATGACATACCACACAAGCAAAACATTAAAAATGTGAATGTGTTATTTTTCTATGAAATTATAAAATACAGAAAAGAACCATCAATATATCAGAGTATAACTGACACTGAAAACTTTAAATTTTGGTTTATAATATTTTGTTATTGTGTAAATTGAGCAAGAAGATATTTAATTTGTGGCTACGATCTTTGTTCAGCTCAGGAAAAACTAAACAAAAAATGATAACATGGAGCAAACAGAACATTTTTGTCATATAAATAGAGGAGTCATTGAGGGTTGTGAAAACACCTTCAGAGCAGTGTTGTTTTTCTTTATTTTTAACAACCATCTGGGGTATTTATTTTTTAGAAAATGCATAGCTCTGAGACTCCAATGTAAAAGTACTACATAAGAAACACATTCATAATGGCGATAATTCATTACATCTCTTTCTGACTGAGCCCAAATTTCCACTAACACTAGTTTGTTAGTTTTGCATTTTTCATAAAAAGAGTGTATTGAACATGTCTTTCCAGCCGACACTATTGTAGGTTGTAACTAGCCTGATGCACCCATGTTCTTATTTTAGCAGGAGGGGTGTTGCAGGCTGGGCTGTCAGTGCCGCTGTTCCTGTGGATGAATGATCTGACCAATGTGCTTGGACTGTTAGCCCAAAGCCCCGCTCTTTCTGTCCCTGTGACTGTCGTATTGATTCTGTTCAGCCCCGCGCTGGCTGTCGCTATGGATCTACATGCTAACACACTGCCTCCAGTGCCGCCTGTCCCACCCCGCCCAGCCCTGCAAGAAGACCTAGAAAACAGGCCCAAGCTTTGACAGGCTAGTTAAAGAGTTATTTTAAGAATTAGCAACTTCTTTTTGTATTGTGAACCTCGTCTTGGGAGGTATGACTTGTCCTATGGTGCCAATGTGAGAGCAGTGTTGGGAGGGAGGATGACACCTGTGTCCTTGTTCCTGTCGACTGCAGGTGTCTCGCTAACGCTAATATCCTCCGACAGACCAGGAGCGTGTCCAGCTCCTCAGCCTGGTAGCTGCCTCATTGCCTGCCACCTAGGGCACGACTGGAGCAGGGGGGCAACTGGCTGGACAACAGCCCAACCCCGGCACACTCTGCTAAGTGGCATCCCAGCACACACACAGAATTACACAACATCACACACATCCTGCAACTGGGGAATCATCGCGAAGTGAGACAGCATAGAAAACGTTGAGAAGGACAGAAGGAGATTGTTTACAGGTCTTACGTTGATGCCCTGTGGACTGTACATCTGGCTGGCTGCGAGGCTGTCACTGTATCCTCCGGTCTGGCTGATAACATGGCGAAGGGTATCCACCTGGAACAGCAGGGACACACAGACAAAAGGCCTGGTCAGACAAAAGCTCTGGATAACAAAGACAGCCATGCACAAGGAAAGGTCAGTCTGATAGTAAAAGGGTACCATAAACAGGAAAAGGTTACAAACGGCGAATCAGAACGATTTGGCTGCTATTACAAGCTCGATAACAAGCGTCGCAAAGCATGAATACAAGAGAGGCGACAAGAAGTAACTAATTATGAATGTATTTGCTGTTGTGGATAAATAATACATCAAAATCAGACATAAAAACACTTTGCAACTCACTCTTCTACATGCAGCTGCACACTAGTGACAATATTCTACTATATGTTCAGGTTTTCTACAGCTTAACAGACTTCAGGGAAAATGCTTGTTTAATTACAATATTATCATTTGAAAATGAAATGCAAAATGAACCATTCTCACTAAAATTGTGACTCATATCGCTATATATCGATAGCCGTCAATATAATCACTTTTTGCACCACTTTTTCCTATCCGCATTTGGGATTCAACTGCCTTGATGCCCAGAGTTTAAAAACCTTCATAAAGTACAGCAAAGTGCTTTTGGTTCCACCATCATGATCTATGTGACATTAATGCAACAGGCATTCAGTTAATTATTTTAAAAATTATGTTAGCAATTATTTTTAGAATTTACAATGTAATATGATAAAAAAAAAAATCATAAAACCTACTTTCCATGCTTTTGCATTTTTGCATGTTTTGCAAGAGTAGTTTTAGACTTTTACTGCCAGTTTAGGCCTTATCATTAGATTAATAAATTCAATGCCTTTTAAAGCTCCAGTAGGTAGGACTGGGATATATTGAAGGAAATAGAAGAAAATACATTTTCTTTAGTGTATAATCACCTTAAAATATAATCATAGTTTTTTGGTTACCTTAGAATGAGCCATTTATATCTATATATGGAGCGGGTCCTTGTCCACAAACTGCCATGTTGCAAATGTAGCTGAACAGACATAAGCATTTTTGCGTTTTTGCTTTGGCCATCGTAGTTAGCAGCCTCTCTGCAACGAGCAACTCTGGAAAAACACTGATTTTAATAACATGACACAGCTTTATTCAGTGCTTTTACTGGTTTAACAGATCTACAGGAAGCTGCTTTGTATCTTTTAGCAGAGCAGCCTGTCAGGTTATGCATGAAAACACACCTGCAAATAAGCCCACTTGGCTCCGCAGGCCAATTCAGTCAAAGTAGTACTTTCTATTTTTTTTTCTTTTAATTGTAGTGGACCGAGAGCTAGGTCGCTCTGTTCAGAAAAATAACCCTTTAAAGGAAACATGAGTTTCAATAATTAAAGGCCAACCCTGAAGACCTCTTTATCTCTTACAAGGGTCGTCCCTTCTGCATATTCATGGACGACCCAAAGCGTTTGGAAAGCTGATCTGAATAGAAAAGGGGATGGAGAAATTATGCCAAAAGCACTGAAACCAAATGAGAATATCACCACGGGTAGTGATTCCTTAATCTATGGTGAGAGTTGTAACACTCCGAAACACTGCGCTGGTCATCACTGTCCACTGGGGCAAGGTCAGGCAGCCGCAGTGCACCAGTGGCTATGTGAACTCTTGTCAGGAGCGTTGATGACTGCTGCACCGTTTCCAAAACTGTCTGCAGTCGTCTACTCAACCGTGGGTTGACAATGGCTTCTACGTTAATGTAACGCTTCAGGCTGAGTTTAACCTTTGATTCAGTGTGTAGGTCAAGTCATTGTGGGCGTCTGCACTTCCAGACTGGACAGTGGTTCAACAATTTCACATGAGATCTCAAGAGCTTTGGGTTGCTAACCTTGGAGAGACGCCTACCTGGGATTGTATGTTGGCCCCAACCTGCCCCCCTTGGTATGAGTCCCCATTGAGGGACTGCACACTCATGAACAAGTCTCCGGAGTTTGACATGTTAAAAGAGCCAGCAGAACCTGAGAATACAGAGGCAGAGAGGAAGAAAGAGAGCAAGACAAAGACCAGGGAAGAAGAGAGGAACAGAATAAGGAGTTAAAATGATCATGCATAAGCAAAAGTGCATTAAGTGGGTTAGTTTGGGAGGGTGTAGGCATCATGAAAAAGCCTTTCTTTGCAAACCTGCATGCTCCAGATGTAGTCTGCGCACATTAAAATATCACTGAGCCATAATTTACAAGGAAAAATCAACCAGCAAGAACCATGAGACAGATAATCATCATAAAACTGTTTAAGTCCAGTTAAAACGAGCCTTATGGATTGTATTGTTGTTAAACGTCCGTGCTGCTGGTGTTTCATTAAGGAAGTAATAATTGATCTGCAGGAAGACCCAAAGAATCGTCTTCGTCCTTTAATGGACCCTAAGCTCCCCAGATGTAAAGAGACCATCGCGTAACTTGATTTCAACACCCGGTCATAATCCAATACAGTTGCGAAGTCTCTATATGACAAAAGACTCCGCTTGCCCTCTGAGCAGCTTAATGGCATGCACAGGGTCAACCGGACAAGAGGCAGGAAAAAATTAACGTCCGCAAGACCAAGAGGTCAATAACAGAGACGGAGAGGGAGAAAATGAGTGAGAGAGACAGACGGAAAAGGCGGAGAAGAACGAGAAAAAAGCAACAAGAAGAGCAAGCATTATATTACTGGGTTAGTTTAGAAGAAGAAATCTGTTAGTCCAAATGAAACAGCACCAGAGACTCGATTCTTGAGTCGGGGCTCAGGTGAGAAGAGCGAGAACATGATGGCGCTCTGTCTTATGCATTTATTTGTACCTATAAAGCTTCTTTCAATATAATCCAGTCTGGTCTGCAGTCAGTTTGTGATTGAGCTCACCTGCTGAGTTGGGAGTCGATGGGGAGTTTGCCTGGCTGCCGTGAGCAGACACGCTCGTTGCATTGACTGCGGTCCTCGCTGCGTACATGTTGGCCTCTTCTTGGAACTTGCCGATGTTTTTCTTGTATCGGATTCTCTTGTTCCCAAACCAGTTTGATACCTGTCGAAATAATGATGGAAAGACACAGTCGCTGAGTCAGAACAACTCTAAGCTTTGCAAACAGTCTGAAATTTTACTCACAGCATTAAACCTAAAGTTAAAGCAAGTTTTGCAGGCTAAAAATATGTAGGCTGAAGCTTTAGCTTGTCGCACTTACCCCTTTTACATTTTTACATTAATAGTTTTGTACAGTTCTCTACTACAATAAAAATTAAAGAAACAAATAATCAAAATATAGTTGTATTCTGTAAATCCAGAATTCCCAAACACATATTTCTATACACATCTTGGTATTAATTACTCTGTTTTATATTTATTTATCATCTTATTTTTTTTATCTATTAAGTGTTTTACACATTTTCAAAACTATTCCACAAATTGACTCCTTTGACATTTATACTGAGTTCACACTGACTCACTCTAAGTTTGTCTTTACTCATTTACAGTCAATCTGTATCCTTTATGTTTTATATTTAATTTCTCTGTAAAAAACTCTGAATTGCCCTTTTGTATGAAATGTGCAATACAATCTTCCTGCCTTGCCTTAATCTTAACAACCTCTGGATACATATATATATTTTTTTACTTTATACATCAACTGTGCAGTACTTAAGTCCATCAAATCTTTAAATTTGGAACCATGTGAGTTTATGAATAATTTGTTGGTTGGTTCAGTGATAATCGGCTCTGTTTAAAATTCTTCTTCAGCACAAAAATTGGATTTTGGATTAAAACTTAAAGCTGGGGTAGGCAGTTTTATTGTGGCGTCACAGGGAAAACATGTCACAATAAACATTGAGCATATTGTAAATCAAGTGGTCTGAGCAAACACTAGACTTCTGCACCTCCTCTCGGCTCTGTTTTCAGGCCTTTGAACATCTTATCTGTGACAAGAGACTTTGGCTAATCACAGGTCATTTCAGAGACAGGGTATTCCTGTTGGCTGTTCTATAAATGCAAATTCAGTGATCCAATGGCAAAGAATCCTGCAGAGAAAGTTGCTATTTTGGCTCAGTATGACTCAGTAAAGATATCCCCCAGAAACAAGCTCGCCAAGTTGTGTGCTTGGATCCAAGCATTCGCAGAACTTTCCTTGAAGTCATGCTTGTTGATGCTGTCTTTGGCACTTGTGTTCACAAAATAGTAGTTCTCACACTTAATTACAATTCTAGCCTGTTTCCTCTAAGTGCAGTGACAACTTTGGTCTTTGCTGCAACAGATATATCCCTTTTCCAACGAAATAAGCGCATACATGTGGGTTTTTAAAAACGGGAGAACCCACTAAAACTAGGCTCCTTTCCCCTATGTCTTTCTGTGTGTATGTTTTATTCTGGTGTGTTACATTCAATGTCACAAACACACCGGAAAACAGGTTACTTAACAGAAGAAAGCAGCATGGAGGCCAATGAAAATGTAATGGTGGTTACACACTGTTTTCAGTCTCTTTATCAAACTCAGTGTAAACTAATTTGGAGCAATGTTTGAGCACTACTTATTCGGAGACAAATGGTATTTTTCTGGCTGCCTGTTATTAAATCTTACTGGTTAAGGGGCTATAATTTGCACATTTAACTAGGTGTTGTGTTTTCTTCACTGCCAATGAAGAGCCAGAGCTGATAAATACCCTCCACTACTGCAGAGCCATTTGACCCAGGAGTGAATGCTGATTGTAACCTTTCAAATAGAATAAAAAAGCCAGATGTTAGTGGGCGTTGGAGGGTTTTTTTCTGCAGTGGGAAAGGGATTACACAGTAAAGTACCTATTGTACCTCAACCCGAGTCATGTGCTCTCACAGGTTGAAGCTCAACGACAGGTCCAGATATTTATCCTGGGATGCGTCTCCACACAGTCCACAAATGATGATCGAGTGCTGATGCTAAGCCAACACTGATTTGCCTCTAATCTGGGGCTTTTTATCAGGGCACTACAAAAACTTTTCAGCAAGCGGAATATCAGGACTAAAGCTGTGTTAAGTGAACATGGCGTTGGTTGATTCTGGTTACCTGTGACACTGTGATGCTGCATTTCTTGGCCAGCTCTTCTTTGGCCTCCTCGCTGGGGTAGGGGTTACTGAGGTGGGAGTAGAAGTACTCATTTAGGATCTCTGTCGCCTGTTTGTTGAAGTTCCTCCTCTTTCGTCTGGACAGAAAAGAGACAGCCAAAACAGAAACGTATTGTTTTTAAAAATCCTTCTTCATTTGCACCTTCATTTGAATCAGAATAGTTTAGTTTGTCTGAACAGTGCTGAAAAATTACCATTTAAAACCTGAGCAGATTAGTGTGATTTCTTTCAAAAACATTAAAAGGCAATGAGCAACTTAACAAGAAATGACTGAAAAATTAGCAAGAAAGTTACATGAAAATCACTTGAAATAAGCAAAAAAAAAAAAGAAAAGAAAAACCTAACCACCTAGACCTGCTAAAATAACACAAAATAAATACATATAAAAAATAATACATGTAAGTTTTTCTGTAACCTAGTTTTTAATGTGTATTGATTATATATTATATAAGCAATATTATAGATTTATTATAATAAATATTTTCCTTAGATTTTTCCTATTATTTGACAATTTTCTAATGAGTCTCTCTTATTTATTAAAGATAATCTTCAGGTCATTTTCAATTGGCAGGACATTTCCTGCCAAGTTGCTGATTGCCTTTTTTCCCATGTCTTTAAAACAAGCCAAACCAATTTGCTCACTTTTCAAGGGTTTAAATGCTTGCGAAAGGTGTTTGTAGGCAGCCAAAGAAAACTGATGTCAATCCATGTCTCAAAGGGTTAAAGACCGGTAAAAAAAAAAGCTGTTAAAATACTTTAAGAATCAGTGTGATCAATGGCAACAAAGACACACAAAGCTTTCTTTAAATAATGAAAACTGGAGCACAATGTATGAACACTAAAGGTTAGTTTTGTTAGATTTGTTGCCCACATGGACACACACAAACCTGGCGTCGAGGAAGCGTGAGCGCAGGATCATTACGGCCTCACAGGTGCTCTGTTTCAGCTGCATCTGGATGGAGCTGAACTTGCGGTGGATGATGCTGACCATGCGCTCGATCTCTTTGGGCGAGATGGGTCGTGTGCGAGACTGCTCCCTCAGCAGGTTCATCACATGGGTGGTGAACTCATTGCACGCCTGGATGCACAGACAGACAGGATTCATAAAAAGACGAACTATCATGGAGACTCAACAGCTTCACACAGAACAAAAGGGTGAAATTGGATTCTGGAGCGGCTGCACCTTCACTGGTAGGCCTCGGCCTCGCAGAAGCAGCTCTGACAGTATAACAGCAGCACGCGTTAGAGGTAATAAGAATGGTCTAAATTAAAGCAGCAGACACTGCGCGATGTTTCACGCCAAACAAATGTAGCGGTGGAGTCATACAGTGGAGGCAGCGAGACCTGCGGTGCTCTGAATATTAAAAGACTTTTCTTCAATGGGAGAGAAAATGTGACAAGTGAAGAGAAATCTAAAATGACAGCAGGCTTTCAGTCCCGTTAACGTTCAAGAGGTTTAAACTGTCTCCCTCTCTTTTTACTCCATCTTTCAGTCTACCTCGTTCTCTCTCTGTCTGAATCAGTCACTGGATATGACTGCATTCAGAGTCAAGGTGTCTGTTGCTTGTCAACACCAGGGTTACGTCAGTCAAAGTGATGCACCGAGCAGCCGTTCTGCTTGCACACACACGCCAGACACTACTCACTCATACACGCACAAGGTGTACGTAGCGTGGTGACACAGAAATGCTCAGGTGTGTATTGACTGTGACAGTTAGCGATGACTAGCCTTCCTTGGGAGAAGATGACAAACCCAGGACGCTTTGACTTCGGAGCGAATGACAAGACGTTACAGTCTTTGGAAACGAGCTGGTGTGTGACTGATATAATGGCTGCTTGCCTGCTGAAGATAACATCTCTGAAAGCAGTGCTTGTCATGAGTTGGCCTGTGAGAGCTGATTTCAATAGAATTATGCTTAGTTAAAAACTCTCAGGAAAATACCTCATCCATCAGTTTTAAAAAATTATTCCTATTTAGGCTTTTTTTCCAACATGCATTGGACAAAGGACAAGCAAAAAGACAATGCCAAAACTCTTATTTTCTATTAAATCTTAAATCCATCTCAGCTGCATATTTTTCACCATATAAGGAAACACAGGAACATGAGCGTGAATATGTTACAAAAACATGTAAAGGCCAAGTCTCAATCCCTCATTATTTTTCTTGCAATTATTCATTTTATTTTTTATTATCCAAGAATAGATCATTTTCGTCTTGCTTGCTCCTCTCTGCAGGAAGAGGTCAAAGGTCAGTTGTGAATTTGTGTAATGTTTCATCACTACATCTTTCATTCCCATTAAGGAAAACGGTAACCATGTTTGCAATTTAATCACGTCAAGACACATATTTTGTGCATGTCAACATTACAACAGTTTATAAAGATTAAAATCACTGACATTTTTTTTAAAGTTATGCCTCTGTCCATATCCACCACCCGTCGAGACGATGTCCAACTTTTTCAGTAGTTGCACATTTAAACAGAAAAGAGAGATTTAAAATTACAACACATCCTACAGTCGTCAGCTGAGTAGTGGGAGGAATTTTCTGTCATGAAACAACAAAATATTGCTCAAAAAGGTAGAGTAAGAACACTGGACTCTTCCTCCTCACTTTCTATTATGAGGGGGTTGAATTAAAGGGACAGTTCACTACGAAACAAAAATATTTTTCCTGTACTGAGCCAGTACAATTAGTTGTTAATCTAGATCTTCTAGTATGAGCTGCTAAGAGTTCAGAGAAAAACTCAACAGCAATGTGTCTTTCCAGAAATCCTGACCCGGTTACTCAAGATAATCCACAGACCTTGTTGTGAGAAGTTGTATGTAGGAGCTATTCTCTTCCACCAAACCAAACCTGCCAACCATATCACTGCACAGAAGGAAATGTGCATCTACTCACGGGTGAGAGGCTCCTGTTTGTCACAGTGCGAGATGTAAACACTGACGGCATACTCTTCGGCTGAGTTGTAATGTTATCTAGCTCAGTGGTGCAGTAGATGCATGCGTCTTTTGCATGGTGATGCGGTCAGCGGGTGTAGTTTTACAGGGAAAAAAAGTTCCTACATGAAACTGCTCACAACAAGGTCTGTGGATTATTTTGACAATCTGGTCATAATTTCTTGAAAGAGACATTGCTGTTGAGTTTTTCAAATGTATTTTTTTGGCGCTTTGAGCCGAGTGCTGTCTAGTGCTATTAGATTTGAGAGAGGGCAGACATTTCTCTAGCCGATATCTCCAGTGCTGCAAAACACACCAAAACAATCTAGACTAATAAACAGCACTACAGGTAAAAGGAAAACAAAGTATTTCAGTTTTTGGGGTGGACTGTCCCTTTAAGGCTTAGCAGGTAAATGATGTCTAATATCCACATTCATTGTGTGGTATATGAGAATGGCACTTGTGTATTTGCTGATAAAATACTTACATTACAATGTGAATTTATGTCAAAATAAAAGCTGAGAAAACACTCTTCCTCCCCACCTGTTCGTATTTCTCCAGCTCTGTGTGGTAAATTTGTCGGATCTGAGACAGCTTGGCCCGGTAGTCAGAGTGTTCCGCTGAGTTGTCCGCACCCACGCCGCCAGTGGCAGCTGCTGCAGCTGCTGCAGCTGCCGACCCGCCGCCTTTCTCTGGCCCAGCCACGCCTTCAGCCAGCAGCATGTTGTCCAGTCGCATCAGCTGAGGATCTGGAGGCTCCTCCTCCTGGGCGCCACGGATACTGAGCACTGTGGACGACAGGAGAAGATGACATGAAGACTGTTCAAAATGACTGAGCCGCAAGAATTATACTTTGACTGTGAAAGAGTCTTAACTCTGGCCTACCAAGTGAACTCCCTGAAATATGGCCATCGATTTAATAGTTCAGGTCTGCGCCATAAAATCCTGCAGCCTCACAGAGGCTGGCAGCTAGGAAGGACCATAAAACTATCATTTCATCGATTCTGACTATCATTTCATGTAGAAAAAAAAATTAACACAGCCTTTCACCAGAGTTCATCTTTCATTGCTCTCCTTATGCTCCAGCTATGTTTAGTTTCTGGATGACGGCTTTATTATCTTGTCAGACGCTATCTAAACAGAAAAACAAAGTAATAACACACATTAGATGCAGTGTATTAATGCACCTGGCTCAAATAAATCAGGCGAGGAGATCACAGCTAAATCACAGAGTTCCTAGAGCTAGATGAACTATGGATACACAATTTTAAATTTGGGTCCTACTATACAGAAAAAGGCATAGTAAAGGTAAAATGTTCAAAATTCACAATTTTGATTATGACGGGTATTTTAACACTGACATTAGCACAGAGAACCTTTTTGTTGTATAGTTTTGTATTTCTCATTCATTTTTATTTTTTATTATGGTTTTGTAACCTTTGTTTTTTTTTCCACTCAGTATCAGTTTTCCACAGTGGGTTTGCTCACTTAGGTTAAGTTTGGATTAGTTTCCATATTAGTTTTAGTTTTTATAAGTTTTTTAATAATATGAGGAGTATTTTTCAAGACTGGGTAAGATTTAAGAAGTTCAGGTTCTGCTATACAACCAACG
The DNA here is from genome assembly GCF_026936395.1 of Plectropomus leopardus. Lineage (NCBI taxonomy): Eukaryota > Metazoa > Chordata > Actinopteri > Perciformes > Serranidae > Plectropomus > Plectropomus leopardus. Next base: position 22,066,681 of record NC_142187.1, on the reverse strand, counting down.
CCATGCTTGTCGTGGTGACGAATTTGACCAAATTGACAGTCTAAAACTATAGACATAGCATGTATATTTTTATTTTATATTAGTTAGTTTTGTAAGTACAAAATATTTTTTCAGTTAGTCTTAAGATTTTTTTCCTTAAGTTTAGTTTTAGTTCAGTATAATAACCTTACGATGAACTTAACATGCAGTTATTTTAAAGTGCTTCTCCCAATATCATACAAATAATATCTACTGAGTTAATATCACACCATCAACACCAGTGCAGTATTCATGGTTGGGACTAGATATACGATTTTATTTCAGATCACGATAAAAAACACTCACAACAAGTTGAATGCAGTGAATTTTTATTATCAGGATAATTGTGAATTTCCTGTCCTGTAGCACCAAAAGAGACTGCTGGTCAACCAACAGTAAGTGAGACTGCAAAAACAGGCTGCACATGCACCAACCTCAAATGTCCCATGCCTGATTCATAGTGTTGTAATCTTCATTTAGCAGGACTAAGGGCGCTTTTAGGACTGACTCTGAGGTCTGTTTACACACTTTGTTTAGGGGTTTGAACCTGCATGTATTCACACACCTACAGGCGCTCAGCTCTCAACTGACACTCAGCTCCCGTGGCGTGCAGAGTGAAGTGTAAACACAGCAAAGACAGGCCTGCTGAGACAGACATGCACAAACAACATACACGCAATGTACACATACACACATGCATGCGCGCACACACACAGATATTCTGAGTAATAGATGTGATATGGGCTCAGTTTGTAGGAAATTTACTTGAACAAAAGCTATTTTAATTCTCCCAGAGAACAAAACATGCAGGTGTTTCAGCATGATTTTTTATTCTCAGATCAGCTGCACTGCTCTGCCTCTTTCTGCCACCAGAAGGCTCCCTCGGTAAAGCAGCGGCGTGTCCTGCTTTTCTCAGAGGTGCTGAAAACAGCCGACCAGGTGCAGCCCTCCATTCCATCCACTGTCTTCAAGGACAAAGACAAAGCTCACGCTGTCACAACATTTTTCATACACGCTTTAATCCACGAATCTATCAAAATGTTTCAAGCGGACAATCTTACACTCCAGCCTGTGTGTCTCTTCCATGATGACTGTGGACAGTGAGGGTAAATGACAGGTTGTGTGACAGAGCAGTGAAGCCATATTGTAGCCCACAGTCACAAGCGACGGCTCTTTTGTAATGAGGATGTAAGGTTGAGTCGCCCTGTGACCTTTCTGGTGAGCGGGGGGTCCAGATGGATTCCCGGGGCCGCGCAGGGAGCTCGTCTACCTCGGTCTTCCTCTTTTCAAGCTTTAAACCTCCCCCTCCACTCCTCTTTCCATCTTTTTTCCTCCTCCAGCAATAACATCATCCATTCCCATCAGCTCCAACACGTGAGCAAGCTCAGCTCAAGAGGCAAATGTCAATGGCTATCAGACGGCTGGAAAAGGTCAGGAGTTCACATGGGGTGCACGGTGCGTGTGTGTGTGTGGGGGGGAGCATGTGCACATGTGCTGGTAGATGAATATGTGGATATTTTTCATGTGAATCACACCAGCGGGAAATTATAACACTCGCCAATTTAATTCTGACAAAATAGTGGCACATCCCAACCAGAGGGGGAATCTAATGAGCCTAAGAGTGATTTATTCATTCCCTCCAAGTCCCCGAGTGCACAACTAAAAGCATGAAATGGATTAAATAAATACAATTAATAAGGAAAATCAAACAATTCACTGTGCTGTGGCATAATTACCCTAACCACAGCCATCAGCTTTATTTATTTCTGTTCAGTAATAGCAATGAAATCGATTAGACCTCGATGCCAGTCAGAGTGCTCGTTGTGAACTCTGCAACTATACATTAACATAATCACCTGACGGAGAGAAGGCCCCTCTACTACAATACATCTCATGCTCCCTGTAGCGCCAAAAACCTTTTATACTCACTTTGCAGTCTATAGGTAACAAAGGCATGGAGTCCATACTGCTCTCCTTTATTCCACGGACAGTCACAGATTAGTATCTATAAAAGGAAGATGGCCATCATCTCATCTTGATCATTACTGACAGACTTAATTGAACAATGAGAGGACACAATTCCCCCTCTCTGTCGCTTCCTACATCCCTCCCTCCTCTCCTTTTGTGCATGCTCTTGTATAATTCCTTCCCTGAGATGTGGGGCACTAAAACCCAAAAAGGCAAGGCATAAAAAATGAATACGTATCATAAACAATTCCCGAGCCGTTTCCTGAATAATGAATGGAATTCTAAGAATAAGCCTTTGTTTTGGTTATTGACTAAATTAATTTCTGCTGTTTTACTTCCTTAAGAGCTGGCTCATACCCATCGCCACACTGCCTGCTGTTTGCAGACAACAGGAGTGTAAATAAACATGACGATTAAGCCACCCACTCATACGGGGGGAATCAAGGTGCACGCACGCAAACACGCAGCACAAACATACACTTTGTGCATGTGCACAGAGGAAAAACACAAAGCTATGCACATTGGCAGACTACCCTGAGCACCCAGCCTGGCGCCCTGCAAGTGCTTTTAAATGAAAACATGTTTAATTAATGATGTTGAAGTATTCTGTCACAATTAGGAAGATTTACGGTCAAACAAGGCAGCAGTGATGTCCCTGACAGCCATGATGAAAGTTTACCCTCCTTGCCTCTGACTGGCAGCTAGCAGCCAACGCTGGACTGGATCCATTTCCCATCAATACAGTAATGCAATACACTCCGCAGCACTGTAGCCTATATACGTGTGTTTGTGTGTGTGTGTCCTTCCTTGCCGAGCGCTTGTCCACATCACATGACCCCAGAGAGGGGCAGGCAGTGGCTGTGCTCTGTATTGATTGTGTGGGCACACGTCATCTAGGGTTTCAGCAGTTAATAAATCAGGCCTGCTCCTGACACAACCGTGTGTGTGCGTATACATCCGTGTGTGTGTGTGTGTGTGTGTGTGTGTGGGCCTGTCACAGACCAGTCAGCAGGAGTGAAAGCGACAGCCACATGATAATGTAACATCACCACCATTCATCCCTGCCACACAGCATTCTGAGACAAAACAACAACAACCTAGGAACCTGAAAAAAAGCAGCGTGATTTACAGCAGACATGACAAGTATCACTAATACAAGTCCTCCCCTCCCCGCTCCTTCAAGGAGTTCAGCATCCTGCTCTCATCTGCATCTGATGCAAGCCCAATAAAGCAGTCTTCAGAAGACGCAGCACGCACTTCATGCTGACCCACACACCAGAGGTAAACTACAGTGCTATTATCATTACCAAGGAAAATAAATGAATATTATGTTACATCACATCTAATTTACTGTATATCTGGTCATTTCAGCTGAATGGAATCTGGGCTTTAATAAAGAAACAACGATTATTGCGGAATTACTAATAAAACCTGCAACCTAAACCAATGTAATCAAAATTACCTGTAACTACTTCTGTTGGATGATATATTGGCCTTTAAAAAATGCGATAAACAATGTTATTGTCATTTAAGACCATTTTACGCAACGATAATATAACAGCATAATAGTGAAATGAATGGTGTCATTTAACAAAGAAATAATACTAAGTTGCAGTAATTAAGTATTTTTTGGGAGTATCTGTTCTTGCGTTTTTATATTTCTTTCAACTTTTATCCCACTATTTTCCCCTAAGCATCTTAGTACAAAATAGGGAAGGAAGGGAGGATGGGATGAAGGAAGGAATGGGAGGGAAAGAAAAAGTCGATCTATTTCTTTAAATCCTTCAAGTTGCAAAAAAAATGTTTTTCTTCCAGTGTAATGTAAGCTCAGTTTTTTAGGTGGTGTATGTTGGTGTATGAATGTAATAATTCTCAGAATTCTGACCACTAGCTTTTTCTTTACTACCAGCATTTACTTGTACTTTTACTCTTAATACATAAGTGCATTTATTCTGATAAAATTACTTACGCACAGTAAATATTAGATACTTGAAGACTTTAATATTCTAATAGGTGTTTAATTTCTATTGGAGAGAGTCACAAACTTTCCCTTTTTAAGAATATTAGCGTTTTGTATCAGCCATCATAGCTGTCCGACATACTTCACACAAGGTACAAGTTTAAGTCCTGCAACCTCACTGCCAGATGCCACTAAATCCTACAGAGTGAAGCTTTAAAGACAAGTTTTGCAGCACTATGCCGTCCATCTCAGCTGATAACAAAGAAATGCCTGGCTTTAAAACTACAAATTCTTCAGCCCCAACCATCACTGTCTCAAGTGACATCACAAAAATAATCTTAGATCGACTTAAAGAAGTATTTCACTGATATAAAGAGGGTCCTCACATAAAACTAGGCCGTCAATGCAGTAGAAAGACATAGATACACTGGCATTTGCTTTTGCTCAAGATCAGAATAAACTGCACCGCACCAGACCAATAAACACTTCTGCTGGTGGGCAAACTCGTCAGTTTGACAGAATGGTGACCGGCTGGTAATTAACAATCTCGTATTATAGTTAAAGGGTAAGCTAAAACATGTTTCTGAAAACATCTGAGGCGATAAACAGACAATGCTGTAACAGAATCTGGGTTCATATAAAATCAGCGCTGCAAAATTTTACCGTTTGATCAGATTTCAGCCTGCGTTTTTATTGTGCAGGAACCACAGTGGTGCCCACTTTCTGTTCACAAATTCTCACTATTACAGCTAAACGGGGCACTAAGGAGAAATAGGCAGTGCAGTACATAAGCTTGATTTATATTCGATCAGCATTGCCTTGTTGTACTGTTTCATCAGATTTTAATTTTAGTGAAGGAAGTTTACCACAGCTCACCTACACACTGTTTTGATACAAAATCGGTGAAATATCCCTTCAAGTAATGTTTTTTTTCAATTTTCAGTGCTACAGAAATATTTCAGTAGGTACCAAAAAAGTACTGAGATTCAAAACCCAGCCAATAAAGCAATCACCATAAAACGCAGCATTGTGCCATATTTCATACAATGCCTCACATACTAGAGGTAAACTACAGTGCTAAGCAACGCTATTATCATTACCGAGAACACTAAATGAATATTATGTTGCATTACATCCAATTTACTGTATATGTGGTCATTTCTACCAAATTGAATCTGGGCTGTAATAAAGAAAAGACGATCATTATGAAAATACTAATCATAGCTTAAGTCTATGCAATGAAAACTATTGTTATAATCTAAATACTGTGTTGTTTAAATAGTGTTCAAATGTTCTGTACTGTAAGCTGAAAGCCAGATTTGTGATCTACCCATGAACTCACGGGAAACTTTCTCAGGCCCAAAATGTTCTTTCCATCACCTGATAATGGGAAGCTGTACAACCTCAGTACACAAGGGCATAGTCATAAAGTACCTCTAAAACAGCTTTATGTTTTATCAGCCATCTCGAGTATCATGTGCAGAAAGGGGGCAGAGCTGGGGTGTTGTATCTGACACTGGGTGGGGGGATGGGGGATACCAAGGACAAGGAAAAAACACCAAAGAAATACTGGAGGGACAGGCCGAGACGAGGAGAGATGTGGATGGTGCAGGCAAGGAGGGAAGAGAGTGATGGAGGGAAAATGAAAGGCGAAAAATAGAAATGGAATAGGAAAGCGAGGTGTCAATTAAAAAAATGAACCCCAGTGCATTTGGGAGGTGACAGCTGGTGGGAGACGAGCTGACAGGCGTCACATTAGGCGGATTTGGTGGCCGCTCCCCTCATCCCCTCCTTTTTTTTTCTCCTCCTCTCCCTCTGTCTCTCTCTCGCTCTCTGGCTTTCTCCACTGGCGATCGGTAGTTTCTCATGCGGCAGTGGCGGCGGCAGCAGCAAGCGAGGCAAGAACTCAGCTTGGTGTTTTTCAGAACAAGTTCCCCCTGCAGCTACTCCTAATAACGGTAATTATCGTCATCATCTGAGGCTTAAGCAGGCCAGTTTGAGGCCTGAGGGGCTGGCCTGATAATGAGGCAGCCAGCGCCAGAGGAGAAGACCATTCAGAGCACCGCCCTGCCACCAACGCTGAGCACCCCCATTTAAAAGCCTTCATTAAAATAATTCATTATTCAAAATAGGCAATACATTAGCCCCCTGGCTGTCAGTCTTTCTTAAGGTGTCTTAAAATATATATCTTCTTGATTGAATCAAACTCATGCTCAGCCCATGCAGTTTTAACAGCTCCAGGCTGCACTAGAAACCACGGTGGCTGAATGGCTGAGGAGAAGTCACGAGCTAGAGGAGCAACGAACTGCACAGTCGGCCCTCAAGCAGAGAGACAAAGACATCTATGGAGAGACAACCATGCATGGGAAAAAGTACACAAATGTCTGGTCTCAATAACTTTTTGTTAAAGCTCTGGCTTTATTATCTGAGATTATTTTTCTTCAGGCTATAGACATTCCCAGTTTCAAACCTGGGATGCTGAAACTTGAGATGTCTTCCTGAGAAGAACGACAGCATCAGTCATTTCACTAAGCGTCCCAAAACAAGGTGCTTATGTTCAAGCAGAAGTGAGACCAAATATTTTTATATACAGTTTTGCATACTGTAATTATTTTTTTGTTGTTGACCGCCACATAGTTTTTGTTCGCAAAATGAAATTTTCTTTGGTATCATTCTCTCCAAATAGTTCTTATTAGTGTGAGATATTTCTTATGGATCTCTTCTGCAACTTGACCGTATGCTTTCTGATTGGTTCATACTAAGATGATCTGGCCTGCTGGGAATAAATTGTGATAACGTTGAATTAGAAGAAGAAAAAAAAGATTTGTGGCACATTTTTTAAATATCACACTTTTTAATCTTTGGGGTTGGAGAAAAGTATCAAGCACTATCAAGTAAAAAGGCTCAAGACTTGTGTCAGACTGAAGTCCAAGTCATGTGACTCAAAATCACATCTTTGAGTTTAAGTGTCAGAGCCCTCTATCTGCCATAGTAATTATAATGGGAGTAAAGCAGGGAGTCAGGTGACGTTCAAGAGCGACCAAGTCTGAACATGGAGGAGGTTTGTGTGAATGGATGGGTCAACAAAATGCCATTCTTTATTGCGAGACTGCTGCTTGTTTCATGTCTTCAACCAAAAGTCAAGTCTTTCTTTTTTTTTTTTAACATGATCACAATCTTTTCAACTGACGATCAAGCTTCAAGAACCTTAGCACAGTGGTCATTTTAACCATAACCAAGAACAAAGTCCCAATTTTATTCCCCCGTGCCTTTGGACTCGTGTTGTCATGATATCACAAAGATTGCAAGAAATTAGTAAAAAGTTACCTAATAAGTAAGAAAATTACGTGCATTCCCCTGTCCCCAAAAAATTAAAAAACAAAGGAAAAAAGAAAAAACAACAAGGAAATGACCTCAAGAAAGTTATATAATGAATTATATAGATATATTTTTCTGCAATATAATTTAATACATAATTAAGGGAATTATAACTACAGTTTTCTTGACATTTTCCCCCAGTTTTCTGATAATATCTTATTGTCCCCCAGTTAATTTTCAGATATTTTCCTTGTCACTTTTTACTTATTTTTTGTGTGAGACTTCTTATTGAGTTGCCCATTATGTTTTTCATGTTTTTAAAAGAAATCAAACAAATTTTCTCAGGTTTCAGAAGTTTAAATGCTTGTGCAGGTTGTTGGATTACAGCACAAGCAGTCAGGTGTAAACTGATATTTTTGACAAGAGTACTTGTCACAAATACATTATGGGACAATAAATCATATCAACTAGTTTCTTTATATTAAAAATACTGACATTTTAGATGAACAATAAAGCAAGCAAGACTAAAAATCTAAAAAAAAAAAGCATCAGAATCAATTTTTTGATACTAACAGTTTTCCATACTAGATTCTAAAGTCAAATTTCTGTCAGTACTCTACAAGTATTGTGGTTGGATACTCAGCCCAAAAAGTTAGGGAGGTTAGTATTATGCTATGAAAACACCTGAAAATGCCACACATTTCTGCAGACAATCTTATCAAAATGTTCTTAATGTATCAAATTTGTCAGAAAATAAATGCCAGCCTGAGATCAAATGACAGCCAGCATAGTGTTGCTGTCCCGGGCAACAGTTGGCGAGGAGGTGACGTGTGAAGCGTTCAGAGCCAGGAGGAGATGGTCCATGACAGTGAGCGTCCTGCCCTAACTGTTGCCCTACATGGCCTCCCTACGCACCAGGACAAGACATGAAACAAGAGGTCCAGTAACACAATCCTCCTCAAGTCCCCGTGGTGTGTGTTCCTGTGCATGGCACATTTCATAAGGCTCCGCTCTTTGACTGGTGATGAGTTTATGCGAAGGTAATTAACAGTAATTAATCCTTAATTACAGCAATTAGCAGAGTCGCAGTAAATTAAGCCACATCTGGAGGCATGGAGCAGGGCTAGACAAGTAGGGGTGGGCTTTTTGACAGGGGGGAGACACAGAGACCACGTGACAGAGACTGTTTAGGTCTACCTGGGATGTCCGGGTTACTATCCATGCTCCGGGCCTTCTGCTGGGACCTGCGATAAACCGCGTGATCTCAGAGGTGGCTGATGGGGCAGGGTCTGATGAACACGGAGGGCTGAGAGAGGAAGGTTCATTTCTGAACAAAATTGCTTCATCTCAGGGAGAAAGGCTCCCTTAAGCTACCACGCAAGGACACCCACCATATGGCTGCTCATAGACAATAGTGCTGGTGGTTCTGCTTGGCTGTGCTCGGCTTCACTCGACAACATGTGAACATGCATTTTACACAACGTCGCTAGATAGTAAACCTGGCTCGCAGTTTACAGACCAAAATTACGCCCACCTTGTACAGTTTACTGAGATCAGAAAATGACATTAAAAAGCATCAAACACTTGTTTTTCCTGCACTCTGGTAATGTTTTTTTGTGCTAATTTATGGTGGAAATGTCTTTTTTGTGTAAAGAAAAACACCAAATTAAAAATATAAAAATATAATGGAATATAAGGCTCTCTGGCCTCTGCAATGCTTTCAAATATTAGGCCAACTTTGCTCATTTAATATCATCCTGCTGCGTCAACAAACATGTAGGTTGCACACTTTCCACATGAGTGATACATTATTTAATTTTTATCAATTTAGAAACCCCTGGATTTAAATAGTTCGTATGCATTTCATCAAGATTTCTGCTCGTTTTCAATACTTAATGCAAATTCAACAACTGGAGGCTACAGTAGCTTATGGACTGTCGGGAAATGCTAAAACATGCATATGACTCAAAGCAGCCTACTCTGTTATTTCCCTTATCATGTGATACTATTGCTAAATTCTCAAAAGATCTGATTTTTATTATTTCCCCAGAGTGGGCCTCGAGAGGACGTGAGATCAAAACAATTACGATGAGGTAAAATGATTTATTCCAACCACTGAGCTCTTTAGCAGAAACAATTTGTAATTGTTGTCCTGCAGAAAAGGAAAGCCAGCCTTCCCTGCATGATCTGTTAGAGCGCAGCATGCAACAGTTGCTTTTAAGGTTGCATGGGTTAGTACTACTTAACCGTAGGCATTGTTTTGTAAATAGCCCTTTTTAGACAAAGATCGTGCTATTGGGCCTCTACAAAGTCCCTTCATTAAGCCTTGTTTTTGTATACACAACCAAACAACAGTAGCATACTGCCGCCCCAGTGTGTCATTTTAGATAGCATGCTGGTGTAACCAAAGCAAAAGAGGCATGTCGGGCAAAACCTGTAACACAGCACCATCGGCCTCTAATGTGACATATATCATACATGTAGCACATAGTCAATAATGATCATTTACCATCTCCGTTATATGGCGGCTGATGTCACTCTGCTCTTGGAGGTAAGAAGCTCCCTGACCTCATTTTCTGCCTAATTTTTGGCTGCTGTTCTTGTTCTTTGAGTTAGATGCTCACAGCATAATATGTCACAAATAAGTCACACCCACCCCGTACATGGTCCTGTCCATTTGACACAGACAGTGATTTGACGCCGTTACTACCTCCACTGCCGGCTTAAAGGTGAGACAACTCTGTCCCCTGATTATGCGATCATACCTTTGATTAAGAACTGCAAGGCAGAATAACGGCGTGACATTCCCGCCTCTGTGTAAAAGGGACATGTCATGTTCTAGCAGTCCTTTAAAATGAAACTTCCCTGCTACCTTCCTGTTTTGATTAAATATTAAGTGGGACATGTCCCCTGCGTCCACCCTGAAATCTACGCCTATGTGCTGGTTCATTATTATTATGCTGCACAGAGTCACATGGTTCAGTCCGTATTACTCTACTATTAAAAAAGACTCTGAGTGGTTACTTAGATTATCCCATGATGCATTTTCATCTCCAGTGGGAGCAATGTCTTCCATGATGACAATGCTCCTCTCCATAAAGTACAAGTGGTCACTGAGTGCTTTGAATGGCATGATAATGCTGTTAGCCATATGCCAATGCCTCTTCTGTAAATAGATATGATCCGATTGTCTTTTCTATATATAGATACGATCCAAACTGAGCACCTACGTATATTCAGTATCTGTGCATCTCGGGTCATGTAAGTGTTACATCAGAGAGTAAATATCCTTCCAGATGAATAATATGAATTGACAGGTAAGGTCAGCTGTGATATTCCTGTTCTGTAATGCTTTTGGCTCGTGTATTTTAGAGACTAACTTTAAGATTGTATGGGTTCGATCACTGGCACACTTTTTCCCTTCTCTCATGGCTGTCATACAGCAGACGCCCAGAGGCCCTCCACAAGTCCAGATCACAATCCAACAAAACTACAAAGGACACTTTTGTTGTCCCATGACAAACCATGGAAATGCTAAAAATATCAGCATACAGACAGTGTGGTGAGTCTCTGCAGAATGACTGAGAGATTGGGCTGCAAAATGTGTTTTATTATTGATTAATATCTCAATATTTTGTTTGATTATTCAATTCACTGTACAGTCCAAAGCTGCAGCAAACAATTATTTATGTTATTGATTATTCTTCAGATTATTGTCTTAGCGATTGATGGTTTTGTCCATAAAATGTCAGAAAATAGTAATAGATTACTACAGTTTCAATGTGATGCATTTAATGAGCTCACTTTAACTAACCAAAGTTCCAAAACACCAAGATGTTAAGTTTATGATCACATACGACACAGAAAAGTATCAAATACTCACATTTAAGACGCCAAAACCAGCAAATGTTTGTGTGCTTTTTCTTGAAAAATCAAATAAAACAATAACCTTGCCTCCTCAGAGTTTACGTACAAAAATAAATAAATAAATGAAATAATGAAATGAATAAATAAAAAATAGATGTCAAGGCAGCTGGAAACTTTGTTAAGTCAATGATTGAAGGTGAAATCACATCAAAACTGTCCTGCATGAATGACATGCTGGAAATGAAAATAAATCGCCATTTCAACAGTAAACTTCCACAGTTGGTTACTTACATTAAAATAATAATTTTTTGTATTACAAGTTTTCTGAAATGTTATGTTTAGATATGCAAATGAGGCATTATCCAATTAAATATGCACTGATTTGCATACATTTCCAGAACAAAATTGAAATATTGGGTGATGCCAGATTTGAAATTCTTGTCTAATTTTGCTGCCATATCAGAGTCAAAGTTTATAACAGATGGAATTTGGGATATCTCTTTTTATCACTCCATATATCAGAAAATACTGTCAAAAGCAATTTAAATCAATTTTGCCATTTTTTAACGTAGAAAATGTTAGATAATTCAGGCTATGGTTAATATATGAACAAACACCTTTTGTCAAACTATAGACAGGAATAAAACTGTAAAGTCTGGTGTATGTTAGTGCTACTAAAATTGAGATTTTTGGCTCAGAATGTGAAAAAATTTAAATTTTGAGGAAATACTCTAAAGATATAAAATTCCACACATTTTTAGCTGGAAAATAGGACACTACAGGTGAAAAGGGTCAAAATTGTCGATATAAATAATGCCATTAAGCTTCCTTAGTTGATCGCTTACATTAAGGTATATTTTATATCAAAAGTTTTCTGAAATTTTATGTTTAAATGTGTAATTAGGGCATGTACTGCTTTTTGCATAAAATTTCAGAGCAGAAATCTGAACTAAAATAAACGCCTAAATGATTATTTTTGGATGTTTTCCTCCATTGGTCTGGAAGCGAAATAGCCCAAAATCTAAAAACTGACCAGTGCGTTGAAAAAAAACGCCTGTTTTTACCAGGGGTGTATTCCCATCATTGTTTTTGACCGATTCATCGATCAACTGACTAATAATTTTAACTCTAGTTTAGTCCAAAATGCAAAGGAAGGAAAAAAATCCTCACCTTTCAGTACATTTAGTTAAAAAATAATCAAATAATCAAATGATTGTGTTTGCACATAAATACATGTTTTTAACATATGATTCACTAGCCATGTACTGGTCATCAAAGCACAATATAATACAAAAGTGCCCAAAACTGCAGCAGAAAGCTGCATGGTAGAATCTGGCAGGTGGACTGATGCCATCCGAATGTTAGATAGGCTCCGAGAGCCCATTAATATTGTAACACTTGAGAGATTTGCTCCAGCAGGAAATATAGTCTCTCCCTGCATTTATCAGGGAGCTTCCCATCAAGGCAGACTAAGTCAAACCGGCTTTGTTTTGCTGCGTGTGCAGTTTGTTTGGACGCTGTCACAGCCACGGAAATCCCTGTGAGGTTTACTTTTTGGCCGAGGCCCGGTGCTTAAAAGACGTGGTGATGCTTAGTCTGCCCCTCGCTGTCAGGAGAGAAAAACAATGTGAGGGATCACTGTCCGTTAGTGAGGCCAGCTCCAACTCACTCACGCACAAATATTTCTTGGTTTATTTCTAAACATCTGCTCTTCAACCTGTGTACAAAAAAGGTGATGGTTTGCGACACTGACCAGATTAAAATGCAACTTCTATTTGGTGCCATAGAAGCAGCAAGATACGTCAGCACGTGTCACAGCCTAAGAGACAACCAACAAAACAACAACACATAACAGCTCGAGTTCATCTCCTCACAGCTCACACTGCCTTTTCATTTATTACTCTTCCTTTACTTACTCTAATACTGATTTTTTTAAATTAATATATTGTTGTTAATTGTTTCTTTTGATGTGTATGTATGGATGGATATATATATATATATATAGAGAGAGAGAGAGAGAGAGAGAGAGAGAGAGAGATGGACCTGTAAATTTAATATACATGTAATAAATTAATATATGTTTTATAGTGTTATAGTTTGTTTATGTGAATTACTTTGGAAGCAACATTTATGTTCATGCTAATTATGCTTTTTAAAATTGCAAAAATCATTTGTGGAACAGATTTTTAAAAAAAATCTGTTCCACAAATGATTTTTGCATAAACAAAACAGAGCACTTAAAAGACAAATGATGGTATTTTCCCGTGCATGATAGGTCACTCAACACTGCTGTAAGTGTCCTAATGCAGAAATAATGCAAATAATATTTGACTAATGTTTAAGAAGCTGAAGTCATGAGGATAAAAGCAAAAAGTGTGAGTTCATGTTGAGGCTGTGTGAATGTGAATGTGTGTGTGTGTGTGTGTGTGTGTGTGTGTGTGTGTGTGTGTGTGTGTGTGTGTGTGTCTGTGTGTTGAAGGGGGTCAGCTTGGGACAGAGGTTTAGAGCTGTAACAATGAATATGACAATGCAATGCCTGTAGGCAGAGAGAGAGACACATAGAGAAACACAGAGGCAGAGAGAGTGTTTACAGCAGAGGTAGTGGTCCAGGCAGTCTAAGTGGCCTGGCTGGCAGGCTACCACACCACTAGCGGATAAAGCCTAGTCATTAATCACAGGCCTGTGGGATCGTCCCACTGTAGCAGAATACTGGGTCAGGGGGAGCTCCTGCTGTCAATCATAAGTGTGTGTGTGTGTGTGTCTGAGTGCAGTGGGACTGTAAGCGGGGGAGTGCGTTTTTGATGAGAATGTGTCATTTTGCCTGCAGCTAAAAAAAAAGCATATAGTACTGAGGAATTAATGCATTAATGCAAACACCAGCGTGCAAGTGCTAGACGTCATTTACATGAAAAGCATATCGAGTCATCCGTTGGGAATGAAAGCAGCATTTTCTGCCCTAAAAGCTGAAGTTTGATTTTAAAAAATAACGACAACGCTGCTCTCTGTAACGCAGCACACTACTATACTATGCAGACAGCCCCGTGGCACCAACAGCACACGCCAGAAACACTAATATCCCATTCAAACAAGAGAGACGCAGGACTACATGTTCAACCAACGTTTGACCCATTTTGTTCATACCTCTGTCACAGGTTAATACATGTCATCGTGGCTCAACAACAGTCTTTAGCTGTAGTTCTTCAGATTCACAAAAGCGCACACTGACTCATTCAGACCAAAGTGGGTTTAACCCGGGTCACTGTATTTGTTTAAAGGGGAGATAAGTGAACTGTCACATCAATTCTTTGAACTTTTAAACACGAAATTCAGCCAAAACAGCCAAAACTCTGGGCCAGCAACACTGACTGTTTTCAAATGAATACAAAAATTGCTAGATTTTTGTCCTTATTAAAAAAAAACCCACAATATTTCTACTTAATTGGTTATATGGCTAATGAAAAAGAGGATTCCACTAATATTCCTGTTTACGTGCAGCCGTGCATACTCCCATTAGTGTGTCCCAACATGTTGTTTAACGGCAACAAAATATAGAAAAGTGAAACAGCTGGAGCTGCTTGTGTCATTTAGCTTCATTGCATCAAAAGGTTTGTCTTTTATAAAAGTAATTTCTCCTTCCAAACAGAAATGTGCACTTTTCTTTTGGGCATGCATCTCTATCCCACAGCCTTGTTTGTGAGTTGGATTGTGTACAGCATATCCATGACAACGCACGAATCCTCTGTAAAAGGCATGAAGCCCTGTGTAGCGGCTTCAAGACGCAGGAAAAAAACACTATTGCGATACATATGTATGTATGTATATGTGCTGTATACATGTTCAGATAATGCCATTAAAATACATATATAACGTCATAATCAGAAATTGCTAAATTTGGAAAAAGGCCTAATTTGGAATATGCTGTTTACATGAAAGCATCAAATTCAGAATACTGTCATATTCGCAATACTAATGGAATATTAATGTGCATGTAAATATAGTCAGTGTGTCTTTTTACTGAGAAATGAAGCCTGTTTCTATAAATCTTGTGATCCTTCTACACTTTTCTGCTGATGTATAGTCTGGTTCACAGGATGTAGACTGCAGCTATAAGCCTGCCATTGGCCGTCTATTTAAGATGGAATTCTCCTCCGCTTCCTGCATGTTACGGTTTTCAAAATACTCATCGCTACTAGTTTGTGCCTGATGTAACAAAAACAACTGCCAGTCTAGCAACCTACACAGTAACGGTCAAAATACATGGCACCCGGGTGTAATATGACAGGTCAGCTGCAGCATGTCCGCAGAGCAAAGCGCGACCAATAAACTGAAGCTGCTACACTAAACACGGAAGCCCACGTCGCTCTTCTGCATTTTTGCAGGGCTGGTCATTTTTTTTCTGTCTCTGCGCACAGGTCTCCAGCAGGAAAAAACGACACATTGCTGTGTAAAAAAAGAACACAATCTGTTCAAAATGATTAAAATAAATACCTCATTGTACAAGAGGAAATGCGAAGCAGCAGAGCAACCTTGTGGGTGTCTTTACATTTCACAATAAAACTAAATCAACCACATCAGTGCATCCTGTTGTTAAAACAAACCAGTTAATTTATTCAGTACCAGTTGACATTGCATAAATGCTTCCAAACCCTCCATAATCCCTGTATTATCACTTGTTAAAATTAAAAAAACACATAGTGTAGCTGGTAACAACTACATGATGCAAAGACAGAGTATGTAGAAGGCAAAAAAACCCGCTCCGCTCCTCCTACGTGACATGTTGCATCCATTATCCGTGTATTTCAGCTGTAAAACATCTTTAAATGTTTTATGTGGCGTTTTCTTTTGCCGGAATTTAGCCATTCAGTGCCAGATCCCAAAAAAGTTCCCTCCCGACAGTATTTTGTCAGACCTTTCTCCAGCACTGGTACAGCATGAGGCAGGTCTGGCTATGCAAGAGTAGCAGCTGTTAGACATTTTGTTTATCCAGCCTGAGATCTTAAGACGTGCAGCACTTGCATTGACGCTGTGGTCAGCTCTGTCAATACAGTGAAGTGCATAATGCAGAGGGGAGGATGTACCTGTCCTGCTGTGTTGAAAGATCAATAAAATATATGCTACGTGTTCATAAAAATAAGTCAATGAAATGTAAAACCTCACATAAAACCGCAACATTACCAAATGAAATCACCTTAAATGTACTATAGTCTACTATGTTTACACACCAGGAGCCGCAAGAGTAATACCGGAAGAATCATTCAAAGATCCCAACGAGACTCCTCCCTCCGATTTGTGAGATGTTGTGCTGTTTTGCTAATTTTCTTCAACTTAACTCAGGAGGAAAATCTGCCTCTAAACTTGAGAGAACCAATGATTTCACTCTTCTAATGTAATAATTATCAACATTGACTGATATGAAAATTTCAGTGATAACATTTTTAGCCATATTCTGCAGGCCTATTTTATATAACGTCATGTAAATTGATAAATTGAGTGACTGCTATTTTTGAAAAGCTGTTTCAGTCACATTAGTGTTGTCCCAGTAACCCATATTGGTTCTTTATGCTGAATAAAACAAAAACAAAAAAAGAACAAAATTTTTGCCTTTGGGCTTAAACCTGTGCAGATGGCACTGAGAAACTAGCAGATAGAGTCGCAGTCTGCAGCAGAACATTCAACAGTCAGACAGCCGTAACCATGGAAACAGCGTCAAACGATCTATCAGGACTCCACTCAGTTCATTTTAACCACTTCACCAAACCGCTGCTGAGAGACACACACAGAACCAAAGAGACTGCACAGTTGTGTCAAAAATAATGATCCACCAAACTCAGCCACTGTGTTCCCATATATTCTCTGGTTCAGGTGACATTATTGTGCTTTTAAAAATACCTGATGCACCTTTTCAAAGGTAAGACACAGTGAAAAAAATTCTACTTTTGTTTTACAAATCAAAGTAATTATAAAATTAGTTGCACTTTAGCACATTAGGACAAGCATGCTTATTTACCGTCCTGGAGAAAAAAAAAACTCAACCACACGGAGAATCTCACCTTGACTACCTGTCAGAATTTTTACACATATTTCCATGATAAAAACGGCGCTGGTTTCAATTATAATATCCCGTTTTTTTTTTTTGTTAAACCCAAACACTTTTGTTTAAATATATTTTAAAATATATTTGCAACTGACAGTAATAACTGTGTAAAAATGTATACCATGAAACCACGATATTTTCTGAGATGGTAAAAATCTGAGATGGTAAAAAATGATACTAACTCAATCCACTTAGTATACTAGAGTGTCATTCTAAAAAAAAAACTGATGTATCGCTGCATAAAAATAAAAAATGATTTGGTGGTAAGACTGTTTTCACACTGAGATTTGGCAGAGAGGTTTCCTCTGAAACATTGAGCAGATCTTTTCCTCTTCCAACTCTTCATCACTTCAATGAAAAAATATGATCAATGGAGATTTCTGTTTTTGTCTGTTTTGTCACATGGAGGCAGATTATGCATTCAAATGTTTGAATCAGTTGTGTGAGGAGGGTTTTTAAATGTACGAAAAAAAACAAAGAAGTTAATATTGTGAACTTACTATTATTATCATTATTCATGTAAACTATAGTGTTACAGGTAAGTGAGAAGCCTTTTATCTATTTTGCACAATAATGTTACCCTATCAATGATTTCATGAAACTATTACTATTGGTAATAGGTGTGGGGGGTTTGGGGATAGTTTGTTAATTATTGATTTATTCATTATATAAATTATTAGTATTGCAAATACAAACTAAACCTTTGGTGGACTGCTAGGAGAATAAAATCAGTTGCCTGTTTATTCCACTGGAAACACTTAACTCCAACAAAAATTACTGAAGTGAAAACTTTTATTCTTGAAACTTAAGCTCCTACTTTATTTTGAAGTGCTGTATCTGTTCATTCCTCCTATATGCTTCATGTTTTTGTTTTTCAAACCAACTTTTTGTTTGCAGTTAAATATGTGATCATTTATAATGTGTGAACCTTGAACTAATGACTAAGGACAAATCTTGACCTCATGACTGGACCAGTTGGAAACCACTGCTTTAGCCTATTATATAAAACAGACATTTTTTAAGTCACAATTTATTGCAATATATGTTATCGCATTACTCGAAAAAACATCACAAAACATTTAATCCAAAGTATTGTAATAATATCATATTGTGGGGCATCTGGTGACTCCCACCCCAATGTGGTAACACGTGTTGTTTTTTTTCTCATTTTTGATGGTATTTCAGCATTATTTATATATATATAAATTAATTTAACTTAACGTGATTTTAGGTTCTCCACTTTCTGAAGTGGATGAAGCTGCAGCTCCACAGCCTCTCCTCCCTCGCGGCCCCCTGGGTGAGACAGCAGTCGTGTTCTGACGGTCAGCCTCGATACACACCTGCATACCCAGCTGGACCTCTAATCCCCCCCCCCCTCTCTCCTCCCTCCCTCCCCCCTGCTCTACAGAGCTCTACTCCCAGCTGCCTGGGCTATTTATAGGCCCTGTTTCATTTCCACACCTGCAGGGAGGCAGAGTTGTCACAGTGGGCCCACAGAGCCTCTCTGGAATACTGCATGGGAATGAAAATGCACCTTGCTGATGCAGAAACTTATTCTTGTCACTCTCTCCCCGCGGATTCGCATGATACTATTTTGTTGAGGATGTGCGTTGCAGTATGTGGTGCAAAGATAACGCGTAAAAAGGAATCAGTGTAAATAAGATTCCCCTGCGGGGAGTGTGAGGGATATTGACATGCACTTTTTGAATAATCACGTGTGTGTAGTCTCATACACAGACACACAGACGGATGAACACCAGCTGGATATCAGTACATTTCCTCACAATAGGCTGCGTGGACATTACTTCTCTATAAACGTGATTAATGAGAACCAGCGAGGAAATGCTAAGTAAGTATAACAACACATGAAAGTTCCTGTTTTCCTCCTACATTTTCGTTTTTTCCTGTCATGCTTTTCTCTCTGGATGTAGTGGGCTGAGGATCCAGTCAGCGGATTACATTATCAGTCTGACCTAGTTGCCAGCTATCTCCTGAGACCTGAGGAGCCAGGCTTTCTGCACAGCCTTCCGCTGCTACAACACGCACACTGTGTAACTTTAATTTATCAGGGGGAAGAGGAGGGAGAAATGTGACAGGTTGACAGTTCTCTTTGCCTGCCACTCCGAGCACTCCCTCTCCCCACAGTGTGCCGGTTAAGGGTCCTCGCCATGGAACAGTGCATTACCGAGAGTGACTTTTATTCAGCGCACTGGAAACTCATCAGTAAGGTTGGAACCCTCTTATTAACATGGACGTTTAAGGCGAGACCTGCAGAGAATTGTGCGAATCTGGATGTGGGCATGGAGCTGAGTTTCAGTCGTTTTTTCATTGATTAAAATACTAAAAAAGCGAATAGACTGTTGTTCATGTTCAGCCACCTCCAGTGGAGGAGGAAGCATTCAGATCAGTCACTTAAATAGAAGGAGCAAAACAGAGCAAAAGTACTCAATTACAGATAAAAATACAAAAGTATTACAGGGTATTTTCTGCATTAAGAATTGAGAGGTGGCCACTTCCATCAAATTTCATCATGCTTCTGTCTGTTAACAAAACTTTGATGGGTCTCATTATGAAAAAAACTATTTTATGAGCAGTGTTGCACTTAGTGCCATCTGCAACTGAAATTGCGGTATTGGACTGATGGCGCTATCGCTGGTGGCGCTATCGTAATCAATATAGTGCTCCAGAAAAAGGCGTTGGCAAAACTCCCAAAAAGGGAGATAAGCGCCTCCTGTTGGACAATAGCAATAGCATATTTTTTACCCTATGAGTATTGTTTATGAGTATATGTTTCTATAATTGTAGTTTTTTCCCAATCTTATAATTGATATAACCCCTAAAATATTTTGCTTGTAAGATGTTTTTTTCACGAGATCATGACACTACCACATCTGCCTCAATTTGAGACAAAATAAACATAATTTACCAAAATGTCGTAGCAGGTCGAGGTGGGGTTTATTTTTTTTTTTTTTAACACCGTTAAGCCATGTATATTAATGTGATACTTTATGAGCTGATTACAGGTTTTATATGTGGTACTTTAATCTGAAAGGTAACTACACAAAGAAATCAAGTGGAGTAAACAGTACAATATTTCCCTCTAAAATATCATGGAATAAAAGTATAAAGTACCATAAAATGAAAGCAAAAACACCTCCAGTACAGTACTTTTGTAAATGTACTTAGGTGCTTTCCACCAATGATTGTCTGACAAAGAACACAAAGTGATAATAGCAGAATTATAACAAAGCGTTTGACATATGTAACACTGATCCAGTGTCTATCAGTAGGAGTTTTTCATATTTTCTTAAGAACATGGCCTCCATACTGGGCAACTAGCGTTCAATTAATTTCATAAAATCAATCATGTAGCAATTAGTCAAGGAAAGGCATAATTTAGCCATTCAAAAGAAACTATTTGGAGCTGCTGGTCGAAAGGCACAAAGGATTTAAAATCACAAAGCATTCTGCAGTGGAAGAACTAAAATCACGGCACACTCAAGTCGTGTGAAAGGCAGCACGATGGCAATATACTGCGAGAACAAAAGACCGAACTAATCAGCCTGTAGATTAAAAAAAAATGAAAATGGAGTTTGCAACAAAGGGAACACTGACGTCCGGAGGAGGAAATGGAAAGGTGAGTGTGGAAAGACATAAAACCATGAAAGGGGAAAGGAGAACATGTTCCGCAGAGGAAATATTACAGTATTTATGCTCCACACTGAGTGTATGGTGATAGATGATCATCCAAAATAGCAAAACAAGCTGGACTAATTTTACACCTGTTAACACTGAGAATCTGAATGATCCAGATCCCGAAACTCACATCCAATTTGACATTTCACAGGCTGAGCAAAACCATACGTGCAAATGTGAGATATAGGTTGAAACACTTGAGTCTTTTTGGGTCACGACTGTTTCCCCCAGTTGGAGGAAGAAATGGCCAATATGGTTTTTCTGTGAAAATTTTGGGGGGGTGGAGGTGGGGAGCGATGTGCTGCTGCCAGATTAGGCTCCAGCCTGTGCCAAGGTTATAAACAGGCTGTTATCAGGCCTCCAAACAGAATAATCCTCCCTGTATCAGCGCCCAAACATATGGGGCCACACAAAGCAGCAGCAGCCCCTGACAGACACCCCCTTTTAATTACACAGAGGAGGGGGGCAGGACCTTTCTCCTGGTGTACGTCCCTTTTCTGCCTCGGTTTCTCTCTGTCTGCCTGCCGAGGAAACACGTTTAATTTTGGAGCAGGAAGCTCACGTGGAGTCAAAAAAAGCCTTCAGCAAAACTGTAGCGACCTGGTATCCCATTAACTATTCAGATATTGTAGATTAGAGCTGAAGCGATTGGTTGATTCAACTATTTGTTGGCCAACAGAAAATATTACTAGCTTCTAAATTGTAAGATTTGTTGTTCATGTGATTTGGGGCGTTGGACTGTTTTCCAGACAAACTGCAACATTTGGAGAATTAAGTTTGGGCTTTAGAATATTTTTATGGACTTTTTTTTCATTATTTTTTGACATTTTATTTACCAAAAGATGAAAATAACTAGCTGATTAATCGATAATTTAAAAAAAAAACTGCTGGATTATTTTGTACAGTTATTAAGAAAAATAAAGCGGTTTGAAGACATCACCTTTGGGCAGGGATGGGAACTGATAAGATTCTAATGATACAGAAGCCATTACCAATTCTGCTTATTGGTCTGATTCTTCATCAGATCCCTTACTGATTTCTGAACAATTTTGTTTGCGAATAAGGTCGGCCTACACAGGTTTTCAGAAACTGTTTAAATATCTGAGAGAATATTTGAGCAGTATTTGTTTTAGGATTTTCTTTGTCAATAAAACAACAAAGTTCTGGTGTGCTAATGTTATAACAACCATATGCATAGATTTGGAGGTTGGACGCAAGAAACACGCCCCCCTCAATATTTAGACTTGGGAATTTTACACTTAAAAAGCCAAAAAACATTTGCATCACATACTGATGCAGAAAAGGCACAAATTGGCGCATTGCAAAATCACCAGAACGCAGGAAATTAAGTGTTTGGTGCTAAAAATTCTCCCTGTTTTGTATGAGTCCCTGTTCTAGATATTTTACGATTTCCAGCTCTGGGAAATTTATTGGATGATTAATCAGAAAAAACATCTAAAAATAACTGGACAATTTACTCAATAATGAAAAAATGGTTCGATGCACTCTTGTTTTAAACCGAAGAAAAAAATTACAAAAAACAGTGCAGACATCTCTTCTAAAATTTCCCTTTCTTTTCCAAATTATTGGATCTAACAAAACCATGTCAATCTGCTCCACTCAGGTCTCAACTGTTGGGGGACTCTCCTCCCATCTGAAAGAAATAAATTCCTCCGTCTTTTATATACTGCCTACAGATTTTAAAGTCTTGTTCAATAAAGTTTAAATGTCACAGAGGTGTAATAACGGGGATCATATAAACGCTGGGCTTGGAAAAGCTATGCAAAAATGACGGCGTCCCTTTCCGCTCGTGCAATAAAGTTTTATTTGGCTGAATCTGCCAATAAAAGTGGGCTTTGAAGGTTGTCAATGGGGAGTAATTGGTCCGTTTTACAGGCGCGATCATATTTCTCCGAAGCTTTTTTTCATACGGCGTGAATGAGTCTTGACAGCGACATGAGGAGAATCTTCTTGTTAGGGATGTGACTTCCTCACCAACCTTCAACTGTAATAGAAGGGCGTATAAAAGCCGAGAGAAAAACATCTGGAAAAGCAGTACAGTGCAGGTAAATGACACTGCAGGATGAATATGCAGGTCTGTGCTGTGAGTCCGTCTTTGGGATTTCACATGGACGACGATGGAGACACAATAACAGTCGGCGCTTTGGCAGCAGCAGAGCCCATTTCACACACCCCCAGATAGCAGAAAGAGTGTAGACCTTAATGACGTCCAATCTTCTCTGTCACGCCGGGCTGGAGGCTCACCAGGGCAAAAATCGACCGACAGCTCAAAGTGCTGTTAACCGGTTTTGAGGACTCCTCGCTGATGCACAAAGCACACCTTTATTTCTAACATAGGTCGCAAAAAGCATGCCATCACTGTCTTTACCTACAATTAAAGTCCAGACATCCATGCTGCATATAGGAAAACAAATTCCCAAACATTCAGTGGTGTGAAGCTTGAAACACTTTTCAAAATGAGATGTTTGTTCTGAAGACAATTTCGCTTTTGATAAAAACGCGCAGTGATAATGTGTTTCATCGTACCTGCTGTAGTGAGACATAAATGTCAACCACTGTAATGATTTGTAAACCAAACAAACACAGACCAAAGCTGACGATAACCTCGAAGAAAACAAAAGGAGGCATCTTTATTTTGCCATAGACATTCACTTTGAGACCTGACGGCTTTTTGTCTTGCAAACTATCTGTGTGAAGTCAATTTCTCTTTTGATCAAGACTTGAGTTTTGAACTATAAAGATTTGTGTTACGTTGCAGCTTGTGGCATAAAATTTCTGACTACAACTGTGATCTTTTTAATTAATCAAAGTCACATATAACCTTGATGAAACAAAGCAGTAATCACTATGAATCACCTTAAGATCTTGCCACTTCTTATTTTTTTTAAGTGACCCGCTAGCTGGTGGAAAAGTAAAACTCGACTAAACAACAAGCAACGGAGAGTCAAGGAGTTTTGTTTTTGTCATCAGGTCTGGCCTCGCTCTTTGATTTGATTTCACAGCTGGAGAAGCATTTGGTAAGGAAATATCTGAGCGCAGCTGTAAGCCAAAGTGTCAGTGTCTATCCATCCCCGGTAAGAAAGGCCCAAAATAATAATCAAACACTCTTGCCTCTTTGGAGCAATGCTGCCAGCGCCACAGAAAACAGACAGACAAACACAATGAGTGTCTCCACATCCCCGCTCTGACAGGAGACGCCGGCAGAGTCGGGGTAAACGGACGGCGCGGTGCGGCACGGCAGCCCCTAATGATCTCCCCTCTGTTTCAGCGGACTGAGAAAAGCCATTACCTCCCGCCACATTACCCTGCCATCCCTCACATGGTGGATGGCTCCTCTCTCCCATGAGCACCTTGCTCCAGTTATGGCTGGCAGTGCTCACCTCCTTACCGCCTCCTCCTCAACCCCGTCCACCCTCCTCCCTCTGAAACCCCCAGCTCTATACATCACATTTAACACTTTGACACTAACAGTCTATAATGTTTCTATTCTACAAAATCACTCTGCCAACTCCAGGATAGCAGAGCAGAGTCTGAGGAAAATAAATACCACTCTCAGCCGCTGGCATTAAATTCTAAAGGAAAAAAGAAAAGTACAAAAAGAGCCTCTTCCACACGCTTCGCACCGGCACCTGAGAGGTCCTCCGGCTGCCGGGGAGGAGGATAATTTCAATCGATACACATTAACTGACGGCAACAGCTCACACTTTACATGGAGGATTGTCCTCGCCGTCTAAAGAGGCCATATAACCATATTTTCAGAGATGTCAACACTCCTTGCGAGCACTTTATAGCCGTATGAAAGAAACATTTCACCGCATTAAATTATTAAAATCAAAAAGTGGCATGAATAAATAAAACCAGCCTGAATAAGTGATGTGACAAGACAGACTTGAGGCATGACCTTTGAAAGTGTCTCAATGTGTCAGCAGACACAAAGAAAGGGACATACTTTAAGTAAGTGGCAAAAAAAAAAAAAAAAAAATTAAAGCGGTTGAATTGTAGAAAAAGAGAAAAAAAACCAGAGAATTTTAAAAATAAATGAAACATGTCAGGAGAGATTACTCAGAAACGCAGACGAAACAATAAACATAGAAAGCGCCCACACCTCATTGCATCACAATTTGCTCCTTTTGTCTCTCTCTTTAATATAAGTGTTTACTTGGGCAAAATCCAATCATTTCATTCTCTGCGAGCGTATTTCATGTATATAAACAAACATTTGCTCGACCTCACTGGAGTATTAGCTTTAATGTATCGTCAGCAAGCCTGGCTTTGAGAGGGCATTAATTTCAATTCGCCGATTTAAACACTCCAGTTTGTCGCAATCCTTCATCGCAGTACGCCACCAAGTCAACACACACAATGGGCCTATTTTTCAATCTAATGGTGGAGCTTACTTGCCATTAGTGAAAAAAACAGCTTTTGCCTTTGAACAAGCCACTCAAAATGTAGCCCAGCATTTCAAAATGAATTTGAATAATTAATTGCAAGATAAAACAGACACTGAACCCCAAGAAACGGGAGAACGGGGATGGGAGCTGGAAATATATTTTTTTGCCCCGAGGCCAGAAGATCCCTCATCTTAGAAAGCTGGAAAATCCAGTCTTTGAGGATAGAGTGTGTAATCTCCAGTGAATCTAATGAAACAAAGTAAAAGATAACGCCACATTTCATCACGTCGGAGACAGAGTGCTTCCTCTGGCTTGCCCTTGAGGTGGCAGGAATCCATAATCTGAGGAAATCATTCTTTTTATGTAGTTGAGGTATCACAAGCCCCCGTTTGACCCGACTCTCAAGACAATTGATTTACGAGCAGATCCGGGACTTGAAGCCAAAAGTCTACACCTCTCCCTCAAATGATTTTTTTAAAAAGGGCTTTCTGGAAAAACAATGTCATGGACAACCACTATCACAAAGGAATTTAGAACATGGCCTCTTATTTCCCTCCTAAACTCACAGGTACAAAATGAGTGACACAACAAATAGATACAGTACTCTGCTCAAGTCTTAGGACAACATGGATTTGTTGTTTTGGCAAAGTTGTAATCATTTTTTTTCCTCTGTCTCTTCATTAAGATACAAACAAAGAATACAGAAAATATGTGCAATGCATTAAACACAAGAAAATTTAGAGAAAAATGGCATCTTTGGACTGAATGCAACCTGGTGTAACTACACCAGAAGATTAGTATTGTAAATCTCATATTTTCTGCCAAAGAAAGTTCAAGACGTGCTCAGTGGAAAGGGAGGTCACACTAATTACTTGCAACTTCAGCATGTTGGAACTGTTTTATTCTGAAATATTTGTGCTTGTAATACCGAACAGATACTACTTGTATGTTCTGGTTGTATTTTAGTAATGAAATGAAGTAAATATTTATGATCGTTATAACCTTCCTACAATAACAAAAGTGTACGGTGGCCTAAGTCTTTTGCACAGTACAGTATATTCGGTGATGGATATTTTGTGGAACCATATGTTATTGCATATCACATATTTACAGCACTGCATCCTCATTTATGTCAAAATCAGACATTTAGAAAAGCCATCTCTCCTTTCTGACTTGTCCTTGGCCCATTCCTTTGCAGTGAGCTTGTCTTTATTATTTAATTAAGCCACTACGGCCGTTACATTAATAATTGAGTGTGAGAGGAGACCCAGGGCAGCCGCAGGCTCTGGCGCATTGGGCTTCCTGGTGAGGAGTGTATTAAAAATGTGTGTGTTTATGTCCCCAGGGCGTCTGTCCTGGCTGCATAAAATTGAATTGGTTATATCTAATATATCATCCCCTAAGGGTGGCTGGTTGGCTGGGTGGAGCAGAGGGAGAGCCGAGATGGTCGCATCCTGCCAGCAGGGAATGAGTCCGCTCTTAGAGATTCAGAGAGACGCGCGAGGCCGTGACGTTAATGTCCCTCAGAATCAAATCGATGGCTGTCCGAATCCTCAATGTGCATGGCCTTAAGCTAGGGAGCACAAGACAAGCCCAGAACCAGATTAAACCCACTCGTTACCGCAGTCTTTGTTCACTTCTGGTGTTTGGTGATGCATTCACTGAGAATGGGTGGAGGATTTCTTATGAAAACGGATTACAACCAGATACCAAAAAAAGGAAAAAAAAGCTTATGGCATTCATATAGATACTAAGAGGATGAATGTTGGTGACAATGTGAGCGTCTGAATGTAGAAGCAGGAAAAACATCACTCATGATCCCTCCTTTCACAGACTGAGGGGCTGACTGCAAAATACACTCTCCCTCTCTGTCTTTCTCCACCTCTTCTCTTATCTGCTTCTCCCACCATCCCCCACTCCCACCTCCACATCCAGCCAGCGCCGTGGCTTTATCCAACTCTGCACCTTTAAGGCCTCCAGACTCCAGAGGAATGAGCGTTTTAACACCACCATTAAGGTCAGGGCCTAAATTATTGATCTGCCACCTCTATCAGCATAACGGTCACGTAGCCAGTATCACAATCTAACCCTGCCGCCCTCGGCCAGATCGCTGCAGTTCCCTCAATTAGGGAGAGATTCTCATTACCAAGAGAGACAGCGAGAGCGAAAGTGAAAGAGAGCAAGGTAAAGGAGAGAAAGAAAGAGAGAGAGAGAGAGAGAGAGAGGGGTCCATTTCAGGCGGGGGGAAAAAGGGGGACAGCAGGCATTCTTTACACCCACCCCTCTCCCTCCCATCCACCTCCTCCTCCCCCTTGAAGTCTCCCATCATCCCCCCAGACAAGACCCAAAGATGACAGGTCTTATCCTCACCAAAATGCGGGCGATAAGGCAGCTGTAAAAGAATAATAAAAGAATAATGCATGGAGGATGAAAGAGGACGGCAGACAGGGAGTGAGAGAGAGAGAGAGAGAGGCAGGCCAGGGAGGGGGCAGCAACATAAATAAAGATGCAGCACAGTTGTGCTGGATCTCCTAATGAATTCGGAAGGTCCTGGATCAATAACATCAGCGCGCTGACGACACATCACAAATGCCAAAGGAGCTCTCCGCCTTGAGCCCAGCCTGAAGAAGAAAAACAGACATTTACTGCATCCTTCTGCTCTGCGAAAATGACTGAAAAATGACCGAATGCATCAAAGATCGTCTTTGCAGAAATCAGTGTGTTTGTGTGCCGCCGCGAGCAGCATCAGGAAGCAGGAAGCAGCCTTGATGCTTGGTAATGGGGATGATTTCCACCTAGGAGATGCCGTGATAGTGGCCGTGCTATCAGTGCTATTAGCGATGCTGATGACAGATGGTTTCTTTGTCTCTATTCAGATTTATTTTCGCAGCTGTCAAGCGAAAAACACACTGAGTACATCATTACCCAGTACAAATAGCCTGGAATGATGCAACCCCTGACACGGCGGTCAAACTGTTTGCTGTACTGAAGATCTATTGAGTGAAAAACTGGAGAATATGTTGGAAAATGTTTTGGCAAAGAGTCTCCTAGAAGTGGATCAAAGCAGACATTGACTTGGGTCTCTGAAAACGTGCCCTCTCTCCCTATTCGCTCATACACAATCATGGCCTAATGGCATCCATTAACATAATTGCCAACATAACTAGTGTTCCGTATCTGAGAGTCATTCCCCAACTACACGAACAAAAAACAAACAAAAAAAACCCCCAGAAAGATGAGAGGAGATGAAATTGAGCCAAACTGGGACCATCCCCAAAAACATATTGTGGGTGTTCAAGCTGGACCCCCCCCTCCCCGTCCTCACCCGCTTTTCAAAGCTACAGTGCTTTGTGGAGACCCCCTGGGAAGACTCTGGCATCTCAAGGAATGTGATGCCAGAGCGCGTGTGTGCGTGTGTGTGTGTGTGTGTGTGTGTGTCTGAGGGCACACATGTTTGTATGCAGCACAGATAGCGGGGTGGAAGAGCAGAGCTTCCTTCACATGTTGGTAGCTGCCTCAGCGTTCAAAGATTGGGCCCCGACGCACGCTTCACACCAAACACAACCTGCCAGGCGAAATGAAATTCCCATTATTTTTAATTAATCCCTAATTAAAATATATTACTCCACAGATTCCACAAATCTCTCTTAATATGCAAATGTGGCCAATTCAAGGATATTTACATATCATTAATTAAGGCAGGCACATTCTCTTAGTCTAATGAGCTGTGGCCTGGGTCTGCCAAGGAAAACTAAACGCCGGGCTCAGGAGTGAGTAAGCACAGCCACGGGGGGATGTCGGCTCTCTGTTGAGTCAGGACTATCAACTGTTAACGCCGGGGTGAAGTAGACAACAACAACTCTGCTAAGGCTCGCAGGAAAAATCCACCCTGAAACACTTTAACATCGTTAAAAACTGCTGCTGGCGATGGATCTTGCATCCTTGTGCCTGTTTGGCCGCGCTGTGTTTTTCTCATTCCTGAAGGACCACAAAGGGGATGTGACATCATGCAGAGGTGTTTCCTGCGGAGCTCCGATATGTCATCACTGCCACTATCACTCAGTAATACCACCTACTGTACATGCTGTGAATGCAACAAGTTCATGCCCTACTCTCCGGAGACTGTCGAAGAGACTTAACGTGGACAAGAGCGAGTCGTGAACTAAACAAACGTAGACGAGGTTGAGCCCTTAACACCCATGCTTCCCCTTTTATTTCCCCTGAAGCACCTTTTATCTGACAGCATCACATCACATATGTTCTGTGTCATTTACTTCCAACTCTTAATTGGGGGAGAAATATTAAAACCCATCTGCACTATTTTGTCAAATTGAAATATTATCATCTCTTTTATGCATCTTGTTCTTTATTTTCGTTATCTTTTTTTAAATGCACTTTTCTTTTGCATTTTCACGTTTTATTGATCGTGACTGAGTTATGAAATGGAAGAGCGAGGAAAGGACCTGCAGCAAAGGACCCTGGGCCGAACTCGAACTTGGGCCGCCGCGGTCACTCAGCCACTTTTATACCTCATTTTATACAAATTTCCCCAAATTCAGCCTTACTTGTTGTCTTTGGAAACTCAGCTAGAATTAAAAATAAAGTTCTGTGGGTTTGAACAATGTTTAGCTACACAGCGTGAGGCTAGAGGGCGGGCTGGTCAAGAAATTGCAAAATGATATCATAAAATGCAAATGTGGTGGAAAGTTACTACTCAAGCACTGTTCTGAGCTGTTTAAATCTAACTTAATACTGCACTGCATTTAAACATTTCAAAGTTTTTTAAATGCATTTATTTGACATTGACTTACTACTTTATCTGATGCAACAGCTGCAACATTTAAATGCTGCTTTTCCTCTTGTTAATGTTTACTACAGTCTGCCGGTCTCTGCTACTAAGTACAGTTGTTGTTATGTTATAGTTTTTTTATAGTTATCTTTAAATTAAAAAATTAAAATGCATGCCCTCAATGTCAATTTTCCCTGTAGTATCAAAAACGGTGTGGAATATCAATAGTTTTTAAGGTACTGTATCAAAGTTAGCAATCCCAGATTTGTGACATCACTACAGCAGAGATTCTGCACTCTGTGTATTTTCCAAATTTCGTCTTGGAAAATTCACAATGTGGTTGGGATGTTTATGGCCGTGTAGCCCCGAGCCAAAAACAGCGCACAGGTCATTCTTATCCTAACATTAACCAATCCAACCAACAAAGGCAACGACTTCTAGCCACTCAAAGGGAAAGTAGGGCAGGTCCTTCCTTTTCTATCCTAGGATCTGCACATTTGCAAGCAGGTTAGGTCCAAAAGGAAGCCTAAAAATTATATACTGAGGTAAAATGTTAAGTGGACAAAGCTAGTTCCAAAACAAAAGTAAATCTGGGATTTCTTTCATTTTCACTTTCAAAGGTAAGCACTAAGGGAGAGGATGTGAAGCGTGATGGAGAGTTGGCCTCCTTTCTGTTGGACAGTTAGGTGCCGGTGGTTAGCTTTGTTATCTTGCTGAAGCATCAGCTTTTCCTTTACAACAAATAAAATGCTCCTATAACAGTACATTAGCTTGAAGTGTACCTACAAGCAGTGTAGGGAGGAGGGGCCACGTTTGAAAGCTGGGTTTACAAACAATGATAAGAAATTTCTGGATGGTATACCTTTAAGCAAATTATTTGAGAACTAAATCATGAAGTACATGACGGTAAATTCCTCCTATAACTGTATTTTCAGTGCGCATCACTGTACGAGCAACATTTTATGAACTGCAGCTTCTTAATCATTAAAGTGAATATGTGGAGTGCATCCAACCATCTTTGCATAGATGTTCATGGGTGCTATTCATGAATATCATGTTGTATTAGGTGATTTGAAGGAGAGTGAGGAAATGAGGTGGGGTGAGATGTACCTTGTCCATCTCCTTGTTCTCCCCTTTTCCAGCTGCTCTAATTTGACACCTTGAGCATTGGAGGGGGGTAGGGTTAACTAGGTGGGGGAGTGCAAAGACACAGCGGAATTCATTAAGAATAGCAACCTCTCTCTCCCTTCAACCTCCCTCCAACGCTAATGACATCAGAGGTTAGCAGGAGCGAGTCGAGGAAAGACAGAGGGAGAAACCAAGAGAGAGGGGGGAGAGGCATGAAATTAGAAATATTTAAAGTAATATTTAGAACGGGAGAAGAAGTGAGAAGTGCTGCAGCTCGTACACGAGGGCGCTTTGACTGAACACGGAGGCCTTGTTTGCCTGGTTCGGTCCGAGTGTATTTCTGCATCCTTTTAACATTCACACGAAATGAAAGAGGTTTCAAAAACTGCCATTTTGCCTCTGACAGTCCTAATGCACTATGATGACATACCAACAACCGACTGCAGACCTTCGAAAAACCCATTTATGCCACACTTTGTAGGTTGGATGGAGTGCAATCAGACCTTTTTCAACATTGTGATTACCACGTACTGGCACAGTAATCTGTGGCTGAGGAATTGGCTGGCTAATGGCAGTTTCACATCAGCCATCTATAGGGACCTTGCAGACAGGTAAAGTGGTAGTTGCAAGATATTGAAATGGCCAGTGCCACCTGGGATGAAAGGCCTTTAAAAAAAGTATTAAGAACTTATTTTTTTTTTCCTCTTCTGGAAGCAGCAGCACTGTGTGTAAGATGAGCAGCTTTATCTTTGCAGTCACTTAAAACATCAAACACCTTGCTTTCCCTCACAGCCACTCTGGAGCTGCTGCTTGATTTTAGACCCGGAGGGAAAATGATTGAGGGGCAAGATAAAAAAAAAAACACTAAGCTGAGCCGAAATCCTTGCTGAAACAGTGTCCCGAGACCTTTCAAACGCTCATTTCCATTCATCTACTAGTGACATTTTTCATGACGTACTTTCTGGCAAACTATCTGACTCATAAATCCAATTCAAGCCTATTACTGAAGAACTTTTAAAGCTATCCTTCATTAATGTTAATGGGGTTTTTTAGTGGAGGCCAGTGGTGGTTAGGACTACATGGCTGCTTTCCCAAGCTTGTTTAACAGGCTCCAGACAGAGATGGATGCTTCTCGCAGTCCGATAGGCTCTCGGAGCCATCTATCACCCAGAGGACCCACCCACAGAGCTGGCGTTCCATAACAAAGGGCAGGCAGGAAAGCTCCTGATTGACAGCTTTATGTGTGTGGTGGCTAGTCAGACAGCAGAGAGGAGACATGGTATCTGTTTCTGGCCTCAGTGCTGGCCCTCTTTCTGAAAATGAGTTGTGAAGAACAGAACAAAATAATGAGTAAGCAGGGGAATCAATCAATATGCCGACACATGAGATAAATGGGAGAATCAAACACACAGAGAAAAAAAAACATCCCTAATGCTGCTGAGTAGGTACAAAACTAATCAGGCAAATGAAGCTGCCCGTGCAACGTAAACTGTGAATGGAGAGCAGTGTTAAGGCATAAACAGTTATTATCATAAAGATTATTACCCTTACACCTCCAGACTCACTAATTAGCTCAATAAACAGCCATATTCTAAAATGTATGGCTGGAACGTGCAATAAAACCCGCTGCAACATGTAAATACAGATACTGCGCACACAAAGACACAAATAAAGGGATAACGCACTGTTCTGCAGTCACTAAATTCCAGCTTTAAAATCTATAATAATGTAACACATGTACGAGCGTAAACTGCTTTGCTGCTGCCACAGCTGTAATCATTTTACGAGAGGCCACAGTTCCTCTCAGGGCTGTATATATTCTTGAAATGCAGACAAAAGGAAGGGTGGGTGGGTGGGTGGGGGTTTCAGAAGAGAAACACTAAATTTGGACAGTAAGTAGTATCACCCCGTTGGCGCGGTACACCGCACATTCGCAACGCCCCATTTAACCGCACACGGCGCTTCCCTCTACTGCCTTCATTTGCATACTTCAGCGGGGCCCTGACGGATGAAGACGGATGGGGCAAAATCAGCCTCACTGAAACAACTGTTTTATCAAGGTTAAACTATCCAAGAAGCTCTTAACCCCCGCGCCTTTATCACACTACAGCTCTCCCAATATCAATCTATCAATATGATCCTATCGGCAGGGAGGGAGGGGCCTGAAGACGCTCTTCATAAACTCAAGTAATAGGAACATAAAGGAATTTTATGTGTTTAGGGGAGGAGACAGCTAAACATGGTGCTGAAGGACATGACCAATAAAGCAGGCTACAAGGTGGTGCCAGCAAGCCAAATAAAATATAATAGGAGAAGAAGAGAGCTGCCCGCCCAGAGGCATCAGAGGCATGTGCGGAGTCATGGGGTCGTCGGTTCAGATCTTGTGAACGAGTGGTGAAAGCATGAATAAGAAACACTAAAAGCCTCCTTTAACAACAAGGCTTAGAGTGGACTCGAACAAGGATACTGACACACACACATACATACACACACACACACAGCTCCAATGAAAGTCCCTTTTATGTAAAAGCACAAAACTACACAGGGCATCTGCCATTTTTATAACTTATAAATACAGCAGGGTGCTGCATGTGTGCTCCATTGATGTTGAATAATAAGAGACCGTAGAATTCCTCTGCAAAGCTCGATATCATCTGTTTACAAAATAAATATTTTTTTAAACTAAAGCTATTATTTTTCTTGTGAAAATCTTACCTCATGCATAACTTCTTGCTACAAATTTAATTCCAATCCCCCCCTTTCATTGTCTGAGTAGATACATGCAAATGCACAGTGATGGAGGAAGTATTCAGATCTTTTTACACACTGTACTCTGTTAGTTGTAAAAGTCAGCATTTAAATTGTCACTTAAGTACAAGTATGTAAGTGCACGTAGGAAAATGCATTTAAGAGGTAAAGGTAAAAGTGCTCAATGCAGTAAGAAATTAAATCAATTTAATAAATCAAAATAATTAAAACAAAATTAAAGGAACAGCAGTGAATCCTTATATCTGAAAAGTTGAAACCAAATAAAGATTAACGAAACAACTGACAATCAATTTTCCAATCAATTGAAAAATCATTTCAGCTGCACTTGTATATTTTCATATGGGTCGTGACATGAAACTTCATCTGTAAAGCGATTAAATAATAATTGTGGTGCAGTAAAAAGCACAATATTTCCATCTGTGTAGTGGAAAAGAAGTAGAAAGAGGCATGAGATTAAATGTTGAAGCAAAGTAAAAGTACCTCAAATTTGCACTTGAGTACAGTAAATGTACTTATATATATAGCTTCAACAGACTTCAGCGTGCAGACGACCACATACTGCAGTGCGTGTTTGTTTTTATGTTTTTGTGTGTGATATCTCCACGTCACACCTCTCACTTCTCAGTGAGTTACTGTCTACTAACACACATGCAAAAATACACACTTTCATATACAAAGTGACAGATTTCAGTGGTATCTCGATAAATAACACTGTATTCACAGTGTAAAATCAAGAGATACAATGACACAAAAATACAACGTTTGGAGAGGATTCCTGCAGTTTAAATTAGATCACCAAAAGTAAGTGTTTTACAACATGATCCTGATCTGGATAACATCGCACTGAAACCAAAACTCAGCGTCATAACCTCATAGAGTTTGTCGGCCTGGCTTTAGCATGTATACCTCTATATCGATACGATATTTTAGGGATCACTATATGTGCATTCATAAAATATTAGCACAATGAGATTTTTGATAATTATCATTCCTCCAGATATACCTGGTAAGTTCAGAAAATAACATTACTTTACTGTAATGTAGCCTTTAAAACCAAGAAAAGACAACATGATATTATGATGAAAATCTAAGATGATATTGAGTTTTATATCATAATATCAATATAATACCAATACATTGCCCAGCCGTATTATTAGTTGATAATACTATAGCATTAAAGACGTGTGCAGTGTTAGTAATAAGAAATGGACAATTACGGTATAAATACACAAATTAAAAAAGTTTGGCGCATCCACCCAACATTTCAGAGGCTTTTTATGACACTGTACTGCTGATCTAATAAAGACTCACAAAATGACAAACTGTCAATAACACACAATTGTTCCCATAAACCCACACACATCGTGAGAGCAAACAACCTCCTAACTTTTGATCTTTGAAGGGTAAAACTATGTTAGAAGTGGCTTGGTAATAAATGAACAGAAGTATATAATTTGCTGATTATGCTCAAGTAGAAAAAAGAAAATGACAGCAATTAACATAATTTCAGTTGGAGTTAACTGTCCAGAACTAACACCGCCAAAGGCAAGCTGGCAGACAGAAGGCACAAAGGAAACCCACAGCTTTCACTCTGGGTTGGGATACTGATATCTACAGTACAGGGAACCAGCAAGGAGGCATCACTGTATTATCAATCCTCATCGCTGTAACTGGGAAAAACAGTTTACACATTTTACCATATTAGAGATCAGAATGGAGACTGTAATTTTCAATGTTTCAACTGTTTTCACACTGAAAAATAAAACAGTCTAGTAATTGGGCATTTCAAATATACATAAAGTAGATTTGGCATAAGTCAAAGCAGCTGGTGGTCAAGAAAATCTACGCTATTTCTGACTCAATTTTGGTTTAGTTAGAAGTTTCATTACGCAAGTTAGAATAATGTAAACTGATTTAAGCAAATAAGTGGAAAAATCTCACTCTTCAAAGTGCAAGTTTTCTCCAGTTGTGCATCTAGTCTGTCAAAAATATAAGTAATGTCAGTAGTTGAATCGGTTCAGGGATGTGTGAAGATTCCCAGAACACCTGCCAAACAGGTGATTAAGTCCCAAACCAACAACATGACTATAACTTAAAAAGGGTTTGGTTGGAAAAAAAGAACAGATCCATGGACACACAAACACACAGGAAACAGAGAAAATCCCTGTGGCTACAATTTAGGCTACGACAAACCTGAAGGCGCATCATCTTGCTTTTTATGCTACAGTTATAAGTTAATACATAAATACCCATGACCACTGCAAAGACATTTGACCCAGGAGTGAATGCTGATTTTAACCTTTCCCATTAAATACAGAAGCCTGATGTTAGTGGGTGTTAGTGGTTTTGTTTTGTCACCTGGAAAACGGGCTATAGTTAACTAACTGCAACTTGAAATAATTTTTAAGTGCTAATGTTAACTAAGCCTATAAATTTGACTAAAATGTAATGACTTTTCTTAGACTATAAACTATGAAGGACAAGAATGGCAAAAAATGTAACATGAACTAATTGGCATTTTCTTCTAAAGGCTAATAAATGTAAAAATATCTGCCAAATTAACACCGCCGAGGGTTGCCTTTGGTGCCTGAAAGAGCCGACACTACTTCAGCAGCAGATTTAAGGGCCCTTATCTGCCTCTCTGTTAGATGGTCTGTCTGCTGCCAGGCGGCTAGGCCAAGTGCTGACCTCTGCTAACACTCATGCTCTCGCCCCACTGTGCTAAATGCTACCTGTGGTGTCACATCTGCCCTGGGAAGTGATCCAAAACTGCAGCACCCTGTGTCTCTATAGGCCCCACGGAATTAGCAGCAACAATCCCAAGAGACCGCCTGCCTGCCTGCCTATTTCTGCCCCTCCAACACACACTCTGACACACGCACAGGAACAGTAGATACCACACAGCACACTGAAGATTGCCAGCATGAGGCTGTTTGATTTTGCAGCCACAAAAACAACTCTTTGTGTGGCTAAATTTATCATCGCTCTCCGCCACAGTATTTGTGTCTTTCTCTACAGTTCGATATCTCTTCTCTATTTTTCTCTCCAAGTGTGTGTGTGTGTGTGTGTGTGTGTCTGTATTGTTCTTTGTCTGCGCCTTTCCTTCCACTGAAGGTGCCGAGGTTACCAAGGCTCATCTGTGGCCCCTTTGTCTCTCACGGCAACAGCAAGGTTTATTAACATAAATTAGAATAGCTCACCGAGAGAGTACCTTGTCGCTATGCGTTACCCACGGCAACCTCTCCTCCACTCTCAATCCACCTGAGCGTGCGTGTGTGTGTGTGTGTGTCTGTGCATGTGTGTCTGTGTGTGAAATAAAAAGAGAGAGAGAGAGAGAGAGAGAGAGAGAGAGAGTGCACTCCCCTGCATCTAAATGTGAAACTACTCTGAAACGAGGGAGACACATCCACACCCATCTCTCCCCTGTCCTGATTAAAATAAATGGTGCTATCTGCACTGCATGACTCACTACACCATGGCATTACTATCAGTAATTGAAACATCCAATCACTACTGAGCCATCAGCCTCACTGCTCTTCCCCATCTGACTTTGTGGCACCTGATTGAACATCCCACTGTATGGGAAGTAATACAGGATATGCCTGCGAGTTTATGTGAAGACATGCGGGAGAGAGGAGCAAAAATATTGCATGCATGAGGGTGCAATTTACGTTTGGTTTTTTTGTATATATATGTGTGTGTGTGTGTGTGTGTGTGTGTGTGTGTGTGTGTGTGTGTCTGCACACAGGATATGTTAAAGGGATATTTTGTTGATTTTCAGCTAGCTTTACATCAAGACAATGTGGGTCGTAGGTATAAATGAACTGTGGTAAACTTCCTTCCATCTAACCAGTGTCTAGATATCCCTCAGTGAAACTCCGCCAGATGAGGCAAATTGATGCAAAACACGTCATCTGCTGGAGTTTCGCTGGCTGGCCAAGAGTATAGAGGCAGATTAAGAGAGAGACCTGCTCCTCTTTCTCTGATTAAACAGTAAAACTAGGCAATGCTGACTGAATATCACCAAAACTATGTTACTGCACTGCCTATTTCTTGCTCAAAATGTTCCTAAAAACACATTATAGTGCTGTGTTTAGCTATGATATCAAGAGTTTGTGAACAGGAAGTCGGCACTATACTGCTTCCTCCTCCATGATACTGGTGTACCATATACCGTAGACAGTGATACTCAACTGATGGACCACAGAGCAAATCTGGTCCACAACCATTTTCTAATTCACAATAGAAATTAAGTGTTTCACACTGGAAATAGTTTTTGTACGTTTAGTATACAAAGGCTCCAGAGGGCATGAAACAGAATCAAAATAGAGTTTGTTTATCAAAAAAAGTGCCAGTGGGGGATTGCCGACATCCCCCAACAGAGGTACTAGCCAAGCCTTAAGTGTCCTAGAATCCGAGAAATGTCCTAAAATCCTAGAAACGTCTTAAAATCCTAGAAATGTCGTAGAATCCTTGAAATATGTGTAGGGCTGCTGCGACTGGCCCCCTGGCCTCCTGTCATTTTGCAAAAGTGTTCCCCAAGCAAAGCAAGCTGGGTATCCCCGCAGTGGAAGAACTAACAGTAAAACAAAGCAGTACTGATCAAACATAAACTAAGATTCTGTTACTGGGTTGCATATTTCTCACCTACAATGTTTTCAGAAACATGTTTTATCTTAGCGTTTAACTTTAAGACTAGACAGCTTATAGCTATCAGACATACAAGTTCGTATTATGTCACCCACCAGCAGGAGCTTTAAATGGTCTGGCACGGTGCAGTATATTCTGGTAGTTGCAGGTTTTCTACCTCTTGAGCAAAAGTGTATTTTTTCTCTGTTTTCTCTCATCATGTATTACCAATTTCAAGTATTTGCATCTTTCTGCTGCATAGACAGATTATGTTTTAATATAAGACCATCTTTCCAGCAGTGAAATAAATGTGTGTGTGTGTGTGTGTGTGTGTGTGTGTGTGTGTGTGTGTGTGTGTGTGTGTGTGTGTGTGTGTGTGTCCCACTCCTAAGCAGATATCGAGGGAGAGTCGGGTAGCCTCATTGATTGGTGTTGATTCCATCTGGGCAGCGAGCAGCGACTGACAGAGGATCTAAGCCGCTGCGAAAGGCAACCATTAATCTTGGTCCTGTTTAAGCAGCATGTATTAATTTATGTCATTTTTACTAAGTCAGCCAGGGAAGAGCGCTTGCCATTTTACGTTTGACTGTTCATCGAAGTCGGGGGGGGTTCCTTTGTACAACCCCAGCATGCTGCCAAAACGCCACTTACATCGCAGTGGCAGGGTGCCAGAGAAATGAGATCCCACACCTCGAATTAAAGGTTATCAACTGCCAGGGCAACCACCTCCATCAGAGCACCCAAGGAAATGTGAATGTATGAGTGAATGTAAGAAAAGATATAACTCCTCAGTCAAACAGAGGGAGGGGAAAAAGGTGACATGTAACCAAACAGAGTTAATGCTATGAAATATGAAAAACTAAACTGTGCAATTCAGAGGTAGCTGGAGTACACAGTTGGAGCCCCCATGAACATATCGGTAATAAGATCTGCAGGTGTTTCAACGCCAACAATATGAGGATATACGCGTCCACCAGTCCTACTGCGTGAGGCAATTCCACCAGACTGTGGAAAATCCAATCATATCCAAACAGCACCAATAAGAAAAACAATGGCTGAGGCAATTGCAACTGCAATAATGTCACCAGAGCTGTTTTGTAGACACTAAAAGCTGCTCCAGAGACAAACATCTGATAAAAAAGAAACTCCACTCCGCCATAGAGCAAATTTCCTCTCTAAAGCAATTTTATATTCGATAAGTGGGAAGGCATTCTTAGTGTAATGGATCTGAATATGATCTCTGTCAGAAAACTAAGAACATAGCCTTGTATAAAAGCCCAGTTTGCAGAATGGACAGTGCTGCTGCATCAGATAACCAGATTGAGAAGTGCAGGAAACAAACTATAGATAGACATGCAATGCATTCATATTTCTGTGTAAGAGGTGAGCTGATGGATCTCCGTGTGTCTGTCCTTCTTGCTGTGTACGTGAAGGTGAAATGTGAAAAATGTATGTGGGGGGAAAAATAGTTATCTGAAGCATTTAACAGACATGGACACACACTTACTCGCATGCATGCATAGGTGTATCTTTAAGGGATGCAGGGTGGATGTCCCGCTAATATTTGGAGCATGTGCATTTGTCCCTTGGAATAAAAAGATGAAAGTAGCGGAGGACTTTTATTTTGACAAAATTTAAGACATTTACACCATAAATTGATACCGAAAAAGCACATATTGGTACATAAAATTCATCACAATGCAGGAAAAAAAGTGTCTGATGCTCAAACTATTCTGGCAGAGGACCCCCCTCCCCTCTGTTTCATATGTGCCCCCCCAAATGTTCAAATGAGACCTACGCCATTACATGCACGGAGAGACAAGAAACCAAAATAAAAACTTTGATTATTCATTTGTTTAAAGGTTTAAAGAGACAGAGTATAGCTACTGCAACTTCCAAAACAAACACAAAACACACCTATGCTCTCGCAAACACACGCTCAAACACGCACAAACTCCCTCGCCATACGATGACATACAGAATATGACCATTCTACAGCCAGATCTGTTATCACGGCTAATTACAACTCCCACCTCAGATATACAGGGCTGTAATTAGCCTCTTAAAACATGATTAACATGTCTCAATTAAGCCAGTCAACATTTGCATAATATATTAGCTGTCCTAATTGCAAGTGAGTTTATATCAGAGGACAGGGAACAGCAAAAAATACTCGCTGTTGCTTCTGAAGTGCACTGATAATGTAGTGAGTATAAATTTGAATATAGAGCAAACGTCTGTGGGTAAAATGGAATCCGGTCTATTTATGTTTGATATAACTCACTTTAAAAGCAAAGATAAACTCACAATCAGCACATCCCCGCTCAGACGACTTAGAAAAATATATTACATGTTTATTATCATTCACGTTTCTGGTTAAGTGGAGGAATAGTTTCCTGTAAACTCGCAAATCAAAGCCCAGCAACATTTTCGAAGGAAAATTTTGCACTCGTTTTGAAGTTATTTATTCGAAGTCATTTATGAGGGAACAGACAGAGTCCTGTTCAGCCTTATTTCCGTGGAAACTAAAACATGGGGGGATAAACTGCTGCTTCGGCACTTCCAAGCCGGGGACAGATATACAGTCTCCAAGCTAGTGCGGGGAAACCAAGGACATAGCCATTAGTTTCAGGACAGCGCCACATTGGAGACTAATGCCTCCATCTGTCACTGGAGATGAGAGGAGAGTAACAAAGAGAGGCAACACTAACCCCTGAACTCATCATGGACAGCCATGTCAATTAAATACTGAAAAACAGCAGCACTGGGAGCCATAGTGACCAGTCTATCCACTGCTTCATGGAAGCTCAACTAGTACCTCCGTCAACGTTTGATGTTAATGTTACAGGAAATACAATAAATAGTAGTTTGACATTTTATCACCATGCACCTTCACATTTATGTCAACCCTACCTACAAGAGCTTAAACAATCAACTGATTAAAGGGATACTACACTCACAAAATGACTGTTTGTATGTCAATTACTCACCCCCGTTACATTCAGTTTTAAATTTTGTATTTTTCACATGCCTCCGTGTGAAGAAAGAATCCAAAAATTCTTGAGAAACTGAAATCATGGGGGTCCACGTTTAACAAAACTATAGTAACACATCAGTTTACAAACTCTCACACAACTCGTGCAGTATACTTTAAGTCACATTTCTCAATTCGTATGCTCAGTACCTCCCAAACAGAAAGCTCTTTCCGACAGGGAGCTGAAAAAGTGAAACATATTCTCTAATTCAATATAAAATGGGGTGAGTACTTGATATAAAAATTGTCATTTTGTAGGTGTAGTATTCCTTTAATGGATTTGTTAGTTGCGACTTTATTAATCCTTTCTGTCATTTTTTAAGCAATATGCTAAACTTTTTAAAGTAGCAATTTTTCCATCCGCTCCAATTTGCTGCTTTGACTGTTATATATTTTTGTAGACAGAAAATCCTTGGGTTTCAGACTGCTGGTTAGACAAAACAATAAAGTTGAAAACCACACTTTGGCAATATTTTTCAAGACTATAGACTAAATAATTACCTATTTAATCAAGAAAGTAATGGGCAAACTGATCAATAATGAAAATAATTAAGGCACCCTGGTAGCTCACCTGGAAGAGCACCTTAGCAGCGACCCAGGATCAAGTCCGACCTGTGGCCCTTTACTGCATATCCTCCTCTCTCTCTCCCGCCTTTCGCACTATTTATCTTAATAAACAAAGACCAAAAAGCCAAAAAATATATATCTTAAACAAATAATGATTGTAAGCTGAACATGAACAACACAGCACTTTCAGGACAGCTGTCAAAAGAAACATCTTTGTGTTATGCTTATGATAAAAATCTAATTCTCCCAACATTTATGGCAGCAGCCTTTGACCAGATCAACACCACTGTGACTATCTAAAATGTGTGTACATGTCTAATTAGCAGGGCAAGCTTGGAGGGTGGGGGGTAGGGGGGTGGCTGCAGTTAGTGGGAGCGACTGATTCAGCAGGTCTCCAGCTTTGATAAGTTCAAGCGGTGTAATGCATTATCCGTCTGATCACATTAGTCATGCAGGAGCTCTCCATCTGACCCGAGCCTGCATGGGGGTAATGTGAGGCTGCTGACACAGAGTGGCCTGACGAAACAGTCCCAGGCCCGCAGATAGAGAGACACAGCGAGGGAGAGAGAGCGGGTAGGCCTGAAATCTGACACCCAGAAACACTGACTTGGTGTCTGGCTTCTCTTACTTAGTCAACCTGTACGTGCCAGCTTCCCTCGCCGTAATGGTTCCACACAAACAAAGACACTCTCCAACTCTCTTCACAGGATGTGAAGCAAGCAAAGGGAAAACAAATTCCAAGTGCTTCTCAGGAACTGTAGAAACAATGATAATAGTTTAAAGAAAAAAAGTGTAGAGGGGGGCCGGTAGTTAGGGGAAACACGAAATACAACACTGGAGGCCAAAAGGAACATCTCTGAGTGGTAACATAAACCTCCACCGTTGGTTTTCCATAAGCCAGCGTGCGAACCTGAGCTTGTTTAAGCTTGCTAAATACTCTCCTGCCGTGACACAAGCCCGACCCCGGCACAAATATACAGGGCGTGGGGTGGGGTGGGGGTCATCAGTTAAGGCCTGCTCTGTCTGCTATAGGCATGCACTCCCGCCTTGTTTGTCAGCTGCGTGCCAATGGACACCTCACTGCTGCAATGTCCCATATTGCTGCTGTCAACACTCACACACCAGTGATATACCATAAGGGGATACATGCGACACACATGTGAGTAACATGCAACAAATGATATACGATCTAAAGAAATGTGTCCTCTCTTCAGTAAAAGGTCGAGGAAAAGGGCTGCTTCGAATGTGAACCGCTGCACTCGTCTCCTCCTGCTCACACTTCTTCTCAAAGACGCTCTGACTGCAACAATGTAAAAAAGCGAGGAGAAGCTGACTCTTTATAAAGAATATAAAAAAGAACTGACAAATTACAGGCTGTACTCCGCTCGCATACACTGCACTCAGCACATTTGGCTGTAAATGCCATGGTGAAGGTTTGAGTCATTTTCTCTGTCACTGCAGTGAAAGGATTTTCAGTTTCGTCTGCACAAACCTCCTATGGGCGAAGATGAGCCGCAGCTCAGCTCTTCAAACGTAGACAGGGAGGACACAGCGAGGCAGCCATTAAAGCTCGATTCTCTCTTAAATTGTTTGGGTTATTCTTAACTTTTAAATGCTTTTCTGCTTTCATCAAAACATCATAGTTATTTAGGGCTTGCTGATTTGTGGTTTGGAGCATGTTTTTCAAAAACACTTTAGAGTAAAAATAGCTGATTTGATACATAAAAGAAAAGAGGATATAAACTATGTTGAAATATGCTCATTTCCAAACTTGGTCCTAATTTGCAGGCCAAGGGGACCCTCTCTCTCTCTCTGTCTCGTCAGAAGCTCTGTGAAATCCTGCGTTGCCAAGAACGGTGGGAAGAGAGGAGAGGCAGGGGGAAAAGCCAGGAAAAGGTCCAAGTCACTTTGTTCTTCTTTTTGGAAACGAACTCTGGTTGAACCCAGGGAGACGCCAGACAGTTTACAAAGAGCCAGGCATTACTCTCTCACTTTTCCAAGCCTTGCAATTTAGAAACAGGGCCCCAACCTACTGCAGCTTCCTCCTCACAGACAGCACTCTTTAACCTTTAAATGTGGTGAAAATCCCAAAGTGCCTGCTGGTTCCCTCTACCTCTTTTTTTTGTTCGGAAAACCTGCGCCAAACTCTGACTCACACCAACAAAATGTCGGTGTATAAGAGCTCATTTAAAATTAAGGGAAATGGTATTGCCTCCATACCAGCCCTGTGTTTATTTTTAACTGTCATGGCTGCGAAAGCGACCGACCAGACTAAAAGTGACAAGGCTCCCTCAATAACCTCAAAGACAGCTTCAAAAGTTGTGTTCACAGATAAGCGTGTACTGGATATTTTGTTTTATTTCCTCCCTTGAAAAGCCGCCTCTTACACGGCATCCCGCCACATCCCTCAGAGAATATTCACAGGCTTTTA
Source organism: Plectropomus leopardus (assembly GCF_026936395.1). Taxonomy (NCBI): domain Eukaryota; kingdom Metazoa; phylum Chordata; class Actinopteri; order Perciformes; family Serranidae; genus Plectropomus; species Plectropomus leopardus. Next base: position 22,022,001 of record NC_142187.1, on the reverse strand, counting down.
TCATGTGAGCCGCTCTTCTTTTAATCTGCTGTTAAGTGAGTAATAATTCACACATTCCTTTTCATGACTTTGACCCCTTGTTGCAAACATAAACAGAAAATCCCTCCGACCTGCCTCTGCATTTTTAAAACAGCTCACTTAGCAAACAACCATCAAACTCGGCCAAGGAAAAACAGACAGAGAGGGGTGAGAAAGCCCGGCCCCAGCCCAAATGTCGGCATGAAAACACTCCTGTCCAATGACAGCGCCTAATCTGAGGCCAGGGCTGTTCACATGCACAGTGTGTGACGTTTGTCAAGAAAAACATCTCATATATTGTTAAAAAATAAAATATATATATATATTTTTACAGCAAATCAATTTAGAGTGGCTTGAGAGGAATGCTATAATGATTATGATCTATATTCTTAAAAATATGCATGAACATGTTTTAAATAGAGAGAGACGTGAAGCTTAGACACTAACAGTCCGCTGTTAGACCACAAAACTGACAATGTTCTTGTCAGTATCAGTAAATGCAAGCGAAAATAAATAAAAATCCAGCAAAGAGAACAAACAGCTTACCTGTTTTTTCTTTTATTTCGCACAAGACGTTGAAGAGAGCAGGTTTCATTCTGTGGCAGTTCAGTGCATGTTTCCTAAAAAGAGGACAGGACATCCCTTTCCAGATCAATATTCAAACAAGTGGCAATAATAACAAAGCCACTTCAATAAGGAGGGCGTTCTTAAATCATAAAATGTCATTGTGAATATTTTCCCAGATTCTCCTGCTGTTTCTACTGTAAGAAGCAGGTTAATTTGTAAAAAAAAAAAAAAAAATCAAGAGCCAATGCAAAGAATAATATAATTATTTTTTTTAACTGGATCTCTAGTGTTTTAATTTAATTATTTTTGACACATAAATACACAATTAGAGAATTCAAACCTTCCCATACAATATGCAAGAAAAATCCAACCAGTTACACTACACCTGTAACATGCCTCGATGGTGTTTTCTTTACATTTTAACAATTACTGATTAAAACTATAGGAGAGGAGCTGCAACATGTTATCACTGCACAAGATTATAATGTAAGCTCCTTTGTAACAGAAGAGTCTTGAAAGACTGGAGTGGCAACTGCTCCACAGTTAAAACAAAAAACAAAAAACCTAAAGTGATCATCCTTGTCCACAATAATCAAACAATAATTAATAGTTTTGATTAAAAAAAAAACTATTATCGAAAAGTTGTTTCATATATTTAAACATGAATCGTGACAAGTTTTTAAGGTCTTTATTTTCGCTTTCGCGCAGTCACGGCACTTCAGTGGGCGTAATTGCTTTCATTTAGAGACACAAACCACAATGTTATTATCTCCCCCTTCCATCCCCAACAACCTCATATTTCCGCTCTCTGATTAACAATACAAGTGTGTGTTTTCAGTAGAGCCTCACCTCGCCTGTGCTTCGTCTAAGCTTTGGTCTGTGATGGTCATTATTTGCTGTAATATGTCTCCGATGTCCTGCTTTCTTCCCTCTCCGTCCGTCCCCGCCGTGCCATCCTGCATATGCTGCGCCAGGCCGGGGTGTCCGGCCATGCCTACCCCGTGGGAGTGCATCAACCGCGGCTGCTCGTCCATCCTTGACCACGGTCCCTGCTGCCTCGCCTCCAACTTTTAAATTTTAATATCAAGAGGAGGGAGGGAGGAAGAGAAAAATATCCTCGGAAATTCCTCTGGATTCCTCTGCGTCTCTCTCAGCTCCGACACTCCTCCTTTTTCCTTGGTAAGCTTTTCTGGATTTGGGAGGAGGGAGACTGACAAACCCTCTCTCTGCTCTCTCTCTCTCGCTCTCGGTGTCTCTCCTAGCTGGTTTAGGTGAAATCTGATCTGAATCGCTGCTTTTGGCTTTGGCCACTCCTGCACCGCTACTGTAGGGAAGAAGAAAAAAAAACAGGATTGAACATTAAAGGCTCCTAATCTGATTAAAAGTGGAGCGCGTTGGGCTCCTCTTATGAAACCTCCGATATACTCGAGAGCTTTATGCGCTATAACGCGCTAAAGACTCAACTTGCCTGTTAAGGTTTTTGGATACAAAGTAGCCACCAACTGTCTGTTATTGTTTCGCTTATGTCTGGTAACTGACTCATAATCAGAGTATGGATGGAAAGCCTCCGCCCCTCGAGCCACGATTGGAGAAGAAGGAGCGCGCAAGTCCCACCTCGGTCCTCTCCGAAAACGTCAATCATCCTCCTCGGGAAGGTGGGACACTGTAATAAACATAAAGAGATGTGACCGGACCGGGTGGCTATACAGTGATGGATAGAGAGTGAATATGTAGCCTAATAAATAATTGTGAGTGGCAGTGAAGCTCTGACCCAACAGGACAGCATGGTGGTGCTCGTGGGAGACACTCTGTCACCCGGACTATATATTCTCCAGCTGAATATTTACATCCTTGTAATCAGTCAAAGGATAAATAAATCAAGATGAATTTATTAGTTTGTGGGAAGCACTTTTACAAGCCTTTTGTTGTAACACAGGACCACAACAGTTGTTATGGCATATGCACCGATGCCCCCCCCCCCCAGTCTAGCCAGCCTATTTTCAAAATTGATTAAAGAGGAACTCCATCAAATTTTAAAATCAAAGTATGTTTACAGATCTTGGAGAGCTCTACAGCATAAGTGAAAGAAAAAATCATATGAAGTCTGGGGATGTCAACAGTTAACCACTGATAATATTTTCCACTGGTTACATATGTGGGTCTATGGCTTATTTTGCTACTCTTCAGTTTACTGCACCGTGCACCACTTGTGTCTTACAGGAGCAAGCCAGCTAGTGGCGCCATTTTTTTGGTGATTACCACTAATAGGGTAACGCTGCCCCAACGCAACAGCATTACTGTTGAAACATTGTTCCTATCCTCCAGTTGCCTTTCAGCTCAACCCTATGAGTAGGCTACTTAATTTTGAGCCCTAAATCCCCATTAGTACTGTTGACTGTTAGCACTGTTAGCACTGTCAGCACGGCAAGTGGTGCTAACATAGTTAACACCACTAAAAAGGTTTAATGGCTCAAAACTGAGCCACTTACTCACTTGGACAAGGTGGAGGGCGACTGGAGGGTGAGCACAATGTTTCTGCAATGCGTTCTGCCACCAGATGGCAATAATAAAAATCAAGACCGGTACATAGTGAAACATTAAAATTTCACCACCTCTAAAGGGATAGTGCTTTGAAATGATAACTGGATCTGAATGAACATTGAGTTGTGCGCAATCTGACAAATTGCCTTGAGTGATATCACTTGAGACAGATAAGTTTAAAGACTACATGTTTGAAAATAAAAACAAAACTGGAGGTGTTGACTTCAAGAAGTGAAGTTAACAGACCTCTGTTGCCCGCCTCTTTTTGTTGAGGTTAACAGCTCAAGGCAACATTAGCCACTACTAGCAAAACATGCCCATATCTCTTACTGAACTGTCAGCAGTGCAGTTGAACTACAGGTAATGTAGGCGACAGGTTTTGACAAGGAAGAGAAATGCGTGGAATATAAAGGACAATATAGTATCTGGTTCAGGAGCATCAATTTTGAACCTTTTCATTTAAACGCTCTATTGTGAGTCCGACGATGAATGAAACCTTTATTGCCCAAAGAGGAATTTGGTTTGTACAACTGAAAATAAAAGATTATACAGAAACACACAAAATAAAATAAAAAATAATGTAGCATAAAAACAAGCATCATAAAACATTAAAAAAGTAATTCCAATAACCCATAAAATCAAGAGGTGCCAATGTTATAGAAGTGCAATGCTGACGGCGAAATACTCTTTTAATCATTTTACCTTTTTAAGCAAAAATGCAACCAACTACCAATAGCAAAATCATCAGTACCAGATGATTTTATGTGAATATTTGCAGGTATACTTGTCCAAGTCCAAGTGCAAGAGCGCTATAACGGAATATTGTTACATATTCAGTCAACATAACAGCCCCCATATCTATGGCCTTAAAAAGAATATTTTGTTATTGTATCTACTGTTGGTCAATCAAAACAAGCAATATGAATATGTCTTGGGATTTTGAGAAATCGACATTTTTTAGTATTTTTTTTTTACATTTTACAGATCAAATGATTAATCAGTTGGTTGAAATAACAGCTGGCAGATAAATCAATAATGAAAATAATTGTTGGCTACAGCCCCTAACCAGAGTGGAATTTATATTTTAATTTGCATTAAACATGACATATGTTATTGCATGGAAATGATCTTCTGTTAACACGTAAAAAAATCTAAATCATAATCTGGATATGCTGCAGGTCTGTGGCTCTGAGTCTGGTCTCTGCTATATCCAAATGCTTCCTTCCCCTCTTTTCCTGGCCGGACAGAAATCGATCAGTCAGTTTTCTCATTACGTGCTGAATAGGGAGGTAGGGCAGTAATTGTCACAAGGGGCAGGGTGAGGTTGAGGGTAGTGGTGGTGATAATGTCTGACACTAAGGAGCTGCAAGACTGCACAGTACAGCCCTGAAATGGAAGTCTGCGGTCCAACAGCCATTCTGCTTTATTTTATACCCTATTTAACAGGGTCATAATGACAGAGGATTATCTTTGTGTTGTAGGAAGGGGATGGTGGTGCAGCTGAAAACATGCACACTAACATGTGAGAAATACTCGTCAGACATAGGAAATATCAAGTTTTTCTTATATTTTTTTACCCAATCATTCGTTGACAAAACAGTGAGCGTAAAGCCAGAGTCTTATGTCAGGCTGGTGCTTTAAATCCCGATCTATACCTCCCACACATCAGTCTTCTTAGGTCCGATTTAAAAATCAAGGGCTGCATTGATTAGTGTGAAATATGATCTAAAGAGCTCATTCCTTTTGCTCTAAATTCAAATTTATTCCACTGTAAGCCAATAGACAGAAATGACCTTATTGCTTGTGGATGCTTTCCGGAAAGTAAACTCTGAATAGAATAAATAAGACCTTGTTTGTGGCTCTGATTGCTGCATTTCAGAAAAAGCAGCATTTGCAGCCTTAATGAAAGTGAAAAAAAAATCATCTGACATTGCATATTTTCTCTCCATTAAAACCAAAATGTGTTGTTGCAGCATTAATATTACTGCAAAGAAAAAAAAGAAAAAAGTGGGATTTGATTATAATTGCAAATGAATTTTGATGTAAAAATATTCTTATAAATAGTAGATGTTTTTCTCCAGAAGTTGCCGAGTTGTTTTTCCGAGACTGAAAATGTTAATACCAAAGCATGTCTGAATTCCCAGAAGAAATGTGAACTAGTTGAGTTTGTTGAGTTGTGTTGTGTTTACCATCATCCAGTGAGGCTGCTCTGATAAATATGGAAGAAGACTGAATGTACCTCAGATTATAATACATTCATGATTAGAAAATTGCTGCTTTTTTCGTAATTTTTCACACGTGCCACCTAAAGTAAAATAATGTAAGACAGTGTGTTTGGATAGACTCCTCGCTATTTTAACCCCTCTACCGAATTTAACACCAATAAGCAGTAGGAATACTTGATAAATGGTTTATGACCATCTAGTTTTAACAAAAATTGACATAAATTATATTTGTTGGATTTATTTTAATGTGTTTATTAATGTATTTGCAACTATTAATATGCCCAATTAAAATTGGTGATCAATGTGTTCAAATCTTAAGAAAACAGCATTAATTACAACCGTCAAAGCATTCAGTAACCAGCAACACTTTATCATAATCATCTTTAAAAGTAACTGATAGTTAATTGAACTCAAGTTAATAGTTATTTTACTGTAACAATAAAATGCTCATAAATTACATTTATTATTAGTAATGCTATAATGTATAGTATGTTTATAGTTTATTGCTGCAGGTTTTTATTCTATATTAAGTGTTTGTTAATGGTTAATAATTGGTTTGTAAACAATCAATATTATCTGGATGTTATATAGTTGTACCTGATGATTAAATAGCTTGTAAAATGGTTAATAAATGCTGTGCAGTGTATCTATAAACACTACCTTGATTTTAGACTGTTTACAAGCAAATAATTAACCATTGTCAAATGCGTAATGTATCACAGAAAATGATGTGTGCAGCAATAAACTCTTAAAATACTAAAAATTACAACATTACTAATAATTAGTAAAAATTGTTATAATTTAATTGTTTTTTAACAGTAAAATAAGTATCAATTTACAGTTTGTTAACGATAATCATTATAAAGTGTTACCCTTTGACAGTTTATGGCTGCTGCATGAGGGGAGTTATAGTTTTCAAAAAATTATTAATTTTAAAAAAGGTCCTTATATTTCCTTACTCCTACATTACAGTGTGCTATAATGCATTATTAAGTGTTTACACACTGCTTACAAATGCTAAATAAGGGGATTTAAAATGAAGTTTTCAAAGATGTATTAGATCCAACCAAAGCGCAATATTTTTAAGCTTCATAACAAATAACATAAACAAATGCTGACTCCACAGCACACGTTCTCCTATCTGGACCAGGGTCAAACAACTCCTCCCAGAGAGAGCTGCAGGTCAGAGCAGGGTAAGTTATGTATGAGCTAGGAACACACCGAGGGAGAAAGCAGCAACTCCATGGCACATCTCTCCAGGAAGTAACCTTGATGAAAAATTCAGTTGTTTGCAGCTCTTGGCGTCCCTCAGGCATGAATAAAGTGAGGCCCAGACAGAGAGAAAAGACCTGGGCTCAGCTTGAAACTCCTCACCGACCCACTGCTGAAGAACACACACATCGGCCGGCATTAGAAGATGGGCACGAATTAAACTTTAATCACACCTCAAATAGATTAAGCGACAGGAGCCGAGTCAGCGTTTCCAAGCCCTTGCTCTGCCTCTGTTGACCATCCTCCTTTGAACTCCGGCTAAATTAAATACCCACAAGTTTCTTTGCACCTCAGATAAGCTTTTAAGCAAAAGAGGTACTTGAAACTAACCTGAGGTAGAAAGCAAGACCTGCACAGCTGCCCAGTCCTTAATGTGATGTTTTATGTAAATTATCTCTTTAAAGTTTAGTATTCGTACCTCCATAACGACACATTCTCACTCTAAACTCGTCAAATAGCCAAGCTCATTACATGCAAAATGTCTTTTTAAACTAAACTTCTGTTTTCACAGGAAATATACAGTTTCTGCTCATAACACACAGTCTCTTTTTAAACTAAACAAAAACCAACATGGGTCTAGTGCAATTTTAGGTTTTCAAAAAAATGAACCCAGTTAGGTTTACGAAAAAAGCACACGGCTTGGTTTAAAGTAACTACATTTCTTACTAATGTAACGTCATGTATGTCAGGTTACCTATGTCTCATGGTATACTATGTTTTGGTTTCATACAGGACACAAGCAGCGGCTTCCTGGATGAAAGTTCTGTGTTTGTTTGACCCAATCACCATCCGTCCCTCCTCCTTTCCTATGTGACCCTTTTTTTTCGTTCTTAATAAAACATGAGTTGCTAAGAGCATCCAATAAGAATGCTGCCTGTTGCGCCTCCTACAGACTCTAAAGTTGTTTTTCATTGCATTGGTTTCAGACAACAAGTGTCACTAACCAAGCGTCTGTGACGAATTGGGAGCGAGAACATCCTGTCAGTAAGGTTTGCGGAGTTGTGAGACAAACCTTACCAAGGTGGAGATATCCTTTAAGTCCTAAATGCTTTATACTTTTAGTCCTACATTTAGGTCATCGTCCAAATATGCTGGATCCTACAGTGCTGCCATCTCTAGAGATATGTTACAGTCTGAAAATAAATTGTGACAGTCCTCCAAAGTATGTCATTTGTACTAAACACCAACTTCTGGGTCTACAAAATTAAACCAATGAGAAAGTTCCAAAATATGCAATTCCTAGTAAAGCCACTGGAGCTAACTCCAGAAAAGAATCAGTCCCTATAGACCCCCATGTTACAGTAAAATGCTCAACTTCACAGCAGAAATAAATATATTTACAAAAAAAAAAATGGAAAAAAACAGTTTGGATCTCTATAGCTAATTTTCCAATTATTGACAACTGTAGCTAATTATAAGGGGAGAAAAGGAGGAATTCAGGTCCCTGTATGAATGTAGTCAGAGTGGACAGAGCAGTCAAAAAACACAGGACTTTGACCCAGGAGACTGGGGTTTGTGTCCCATGTAAAACCAAGAGGTTTTTTGTACATTAGGTATGTAACATCAGGTTACGTACTTATCAAGTCATCACATAAAGTCACATTTTCACATCCAGTAAACAGCGTTATGTGACGACGCCCAATTGTGGTTCCTTTCTAAAACCAGTACTAACACGTAGAGGCACAAATTTAGGAAACGCTACAAAACACAAAGCATGTGATCATATTAGTTCAAGGACTTGTAATCTTTATGTGTAAAATTGGCCTAGCGCCCCTTTACTTTAGTTCTAGCAATGAACATGATGGTGGGTTTCTCAGTAGCCATATGAAGATGAAGCTTATTGCTTTATCTTCTCTGAAATATGATTCCAGATTTTTTTTTAAAAACAAAACAAGATATATTTTCTGGAAAACCTAAACTAATGTCTCCTCTGTCTGTGTGACTTTATTTAAGAAAATTATATTTTAGAACTGAAGAATGGTCTGGTAAATATGGAGATTTTGTGCTTTGTTTCCTTGTTAGTTAGAGTAAAGAACCCAGCAGGATTTGCCTGTATCTTGCAGCTCATGATCATTTTTAGTGTGGATAAGCTGAATGTGTCTTTGTGCAGCTGAGGCTGGGTCAGGGTGAAGGATGACTGATATGAAGGGGTTGACCTGTCACATAGCATTTGACTTACTATCCTTGGAACAGGATAAAAGGGGAGCCAAATGTCAAGTGATACAAGTGACGCATCCTCACGCACACACATACACACACACACACACACACACACACACACACACACACACACACACACACACACACACACACAGAGGGCTGAGGAGATGAATGTTTTATAATAAAACCTAAAAACCCACCAGCCATTCTGTGGATGGCATGTAAAAACAGTAAGCTTATCATTTCCGTGAAAATAATAGTCACCGGTGGCACTCGCTGTGTGTGTCAGCCACAGGATTTCCATGCCCTTTTCCGTGAGTGTGTCTGTTCTTGCTGTAGGGCCCCTGTAAGCCCTTAGACCTCTTGGCAAAGCGTGGGCTGTGCCTGGTGGGGGGAGATGTGACGGATGCCGGAGCCTCGGAGCCCGCTAGCTGCTCTGTGAATTTTCCCAGACTCATTTGCATTCATAAAGAGCCTACTCCTTGTCACAGAGTGTTTTCTTTTTTAGTCTGCCTCCAAAAATCCTGTGCGACTCCTGGTGGGAGTGCGCCGGGAAAATCCGACTGTCAAAGACGACAAGATGAATGAATCCCTGTGTCAGACAAGTGTGGCTTCAACGATGACAGATGGAGGAGAGCTGTCCCTCCGTCGATCGGTAGGCTTCATTTTGGAATAAATAAATCTGAATTTCACCCCCTCCCATAATTACAAGTGTTGCTTTATTTGACAGCTCTCTGTGTTTGTTGATGGGAGTGTGTCTGTTGATGTGTGTGTGGTGGGTGGTGGCACTGACCAGGTGACAGCTTGATTTAATTCCACATGGGAGTGACTGCAGTGTGGTGCAGTGGTTTTCAATCCTGACTTCTCATCCTAGCTTTCTAATCAAGCACCCATGTGCATGTGGAACAGCAGGTGAACGCAAACATGCAATCAAATGCAACTGACGTTCAAATGCTTCCTTTTTCTGAAGCAAAGCCATGCCATTGTTCCAATGCACCAAAATTTAGAAGCTCTGTTAGTCCTAAAAATGTCCCATTGGATCTGAAGTCCATTTCTCCGACCACCCATTACACCAAAAGCAAACAGCCATTGCTCGGAAGTCCTGTTGCTCTGAAAATACACACTCCCTGTAGCTCGTTTCAGTTTCCCAGCAGCGTTTGAGCCATTGCTCTCGGGTGTTTAAACCGACCCTTTGTGGCATTTTTATATATTTCTGTTTTTTTGATCTTGGGTGTTTTTACCAACCCTTCGCTGCATCTCCTGGTAGCATTTGAGTTACGGATCGTGGATGTTTTCAGGGACTCTTGCCTGCAATTGAGCCACCAATTGCGGGTGGCTCAACAATTCGCTGCATTTTCAGATCCATTGATTGCAGATGTTTTTACAGATTTTTCATTGAATTTGAGCAACCCTTTACTGACCCTTTGCTGAATTTCCAAGGAGCATTTGAATCACTGATCACAGGTTTTTTTCACTGAACCTTTGCTGCATTTCTCAGTAGCATTTGAGTCACTGATCGCTTGGCAGCGATGCCCAGCTAGTTTTTATGGAATCTTTGCGGTGTATCTTAGCACGCTTGAGCCACCAATCCTGAGTGTTTTTGATAAATCCTTTGCTGCATTTCCCAGGGGCTTTAAAGCCACCACACTCGCATGTTTTCATTGACCTGTCTCTGCTTTTCTAGCAGCTTTTGTGCCACCAAATGTGGGTATTTTAAGCCAAAACATTATCTTACCCAAACCATAACCAAATGTTTTTTGAATCTAAACCTAACCACACATTCACCACAGTGTTGAGAAAACAGAAAATAATGTAATCATGTAACATATCAGTGGTTTACAGAAACGTACAATGCAAACATTTTTTCTGGGAAATGGGTATTCTAACTACAGGTAGTGTGTATTTTCAAAGATATGAGACTTTGGAGCAATAGGCATTTGTTTTTTGAGAAAACAGGCTCTCAGAGAAATGGGCTGTCCATCTAATGGAACATTTTTCGGACTAACAGGGCTTCCGAATTTTGAGCCGTCAGCAGGCTTGGGCAAAAATATTGATAATATATTAATATTGTGACATGAGACTAGTTATTGTCTTAGATTTTGGAGATCGTAATATCATAGGTGTTGTCTTTTCCTAGTTTTAAAGGTTGCATTAAGGTGATGTCATTTTTTAACTTTACTAGACTCTTCTAGCTGTTCTATAATTTGCCTTTACCCACCCACATTTCATTATATCCATAATACTGATGATTATTTATCAAAAATCTCATTGTATAAAGATTTTGTAAAAGCACCAAGTTAGCCCCGAAATACAGTTGCAAAATCATTAGAGGTATTTGGACAAAAATGATGTGATATTTCATTTTCTCTATATTGCCCAGCCATATCTGTTGGAGCAATGAGCAGAGATGTCTGAGGCATCCACCCTGCTTAAGTGTCCTTGAGCAAAATGCTGTATCCCTTCCACCATTAGAGAAGTGGTTCTCTATGTAATCCCACACTCTAACCTCTTGTAAAAGAAGGGCAGGGACATCACAAGGAACTCAGGGACTCATTATCTTCTTTTTTTTTAAAAATAAATGAATTGAACTGCTGCTACTGGAGGACCCGAAACATTAAATGCACTGATTTTTTTCATGCAAAAATGAAAAAAAAGAAGCTTGCAAGGCTTTGAAAAGCTTGTCGTTTTTTCCACAAAACAGTAGAAAAACAACAGAGCAAGTTGAATGTGAGCGACACAGATTCCCTAAACCTCAAAGAACACGGCGCGAGTGGAGAATGATAAAAAAGGAGAACATCTGGTGAGCCGAGCACAGTGCCAGGACAAGACAAAGCCATGTGTCTGGCAAACACATACCTACACACATACCTAAACACACACACACAAACATTTATTCATGCATGCGCACTCAAACCCGCCTGCCCCCGAACTTGCAAACAAGTACAAAAAAAAAAAAAATCCCCCCTACACGCACATTTACAATCACACACACATGCACATTGCTTTCATTGTGCCGGCACTCACGCACAGCAGGGTGCAGTTAGAGAGGAAGAAAAAAGAAAAAGCAAAAGTAGGATGTGATTGGAGAGTCCGCTGTTCAGACAAGACTAATCTGCATACTCAGAGGCTTAGAAGTGAATATGCATGAGAGAATAAAACGATATGCCTTCAAGCAGACCACCCGCTCTCTTTGGATTACTGTGCCCACCTCCGAGCCTTTTATCTTCTTGTTGGCATGCAATCAAGCTGATTTAGTGTGCACTGGCTGATAGTTTCATACAATGGATTGGACTTAAGAGATGTTAACCTGTTGAGAAAAAAAAACACTGTCACCGAAGCCAAGGGAAAATTCGAAAAAGGGTTTAAAAATCTGACCAAAACGTGTACCAGATTTATCTTAGAGGGTGTTTTTTATGCATATTTTTCAGGCCTGATTTGGTTTAACTGTAAGAGTAGAACCAACTGAAGCTGGAAAAGCAAAACAGGGAGAGTGAATATTTGGAAGAACTGCGCAGTATTAGACACAGAGCTCTGATGACCCATCAAATATTGAAGAAATGTCTGCTGGAACCATGAATTCATATTTCAGACAGACTTCCTCTAAGACTGTCCTCGCCAATGAATGAATATTTCATTTCAGAAAATAGAGTGGCCCTGAAAGGCACCATTACCAAACCCTAATGTCAGGGGGAAAACATTCTCCACATTTAGTTGAAAGTTAGGGTGAAATGATAAGAGCCGTCCATGCGTAACACAATCTGATGGGGTAATGCATTGGCATCACATTAGCATGACTGTATTTGACTGCATGGCAGCGTGCGCCAGTGTGTATGTGTGCGTAGGTTTTCCCAAATGACTCAAATGAGAAACTGGGGAACTCGGAGCACAAGGGTTTTTCAATTTATCATCTCGCTCATCTGGTGAGAAGGAACAAAAGTCAGAATTTTATCTTTTTTTTTTTTTTAACTCACACACAGTCAGTGCGTTAACGTGTAGCACATAATCAGATCTTGTAAGTAGTGATCTAATTTTAGTAAAGGTGGGTGTTTTTCTTCCTTTATCAGGCTGAGAATACTCCAGTTAACACAACTAGATTCCCACTGGAGGTACCTCATTGTTTGCCAAGTTATTTTTCGGGTCTATTTAAGAGTGCACATGTGCATAAAAAGGCTCCAGATCCACAAAAAAACAACAACGATATTTCAACTGATAAAGGAGTAAAAGGGCATGGGTTTAGTTTCAGGGATAGGGCAGGCAGTGGTGGAATGTACTTAATGAATGCTTTTCATTTTTGAAAGAGTATTTCTGTTTGATGCTACTTTATACTGCATAAATATACTATACATACGTAGTATAAAGTACAGTATAAAACACATTTACTACTATAGTAGTATATATGCTTAGATACTTCACTACTATGTACTACACTACTACATTTCATTTATTTGACAGCTGTAGTTACTGGTTGCTTGGGTAGGGCTTGATTGTCCATGCCAAAATACATATTTATTATATTAGGCTATATAGTATATCGCTCAGCTGCCAGACATGCGTGTATAAATTTGTGTAAGTTAACTTTGAATGAGCAAAACAGCTAATTAATGTTGAAGACAAGGGGACAACAAAATAAACTTCATTCCTCTTGGATTGTAACCACCAACCTGTTCAAAAAGAATGCAAAAAGTTTGCAGAATTGCCCATAAAGTAAATGTAAAGACATGAATTGATGTAAATTTGCCCTAGAAGACATGACTTCTGCTGACGTGATGGCCTTTATGCACTGCAGGCATGATGAAAACAATACAAAAAAATGCAAAATACTCGCCTATCAGTATTTTGCATCAAAACTATTCATTTTAGCAGCAATGCAAATTTGCTACAGTTTAAACATTTGTTCAGTAAAAGGTTTTGAATAGATTAACAGCATCTATTTTCATGAGTTTCCTTTAAGTAAAATACTTTGTGTGAATTTAAGTTCCACCTGGCAAAAAGCTACACTGCGTGTTTCGGTGAAAGGACTAATAAAGTTTGCCATTTTGGTTTGGACTACAAAGGCTCCATGTTTTTGTTTTATAATCCTCCGTAAAAGGCGCAACATGACTGGTCGATGCCTTTTTTCACAGTGCAATGGCTTAGAAAAATCAATTTTGTTAAAAAGAAATTTGAATTATGGTGCTTTTTCAGCACATAAAATTCACATTATGTGTGAAAGTGCTAATGAAAAAAACAAAGTTAAAAAAAATACTGATGTGCAAATAAACTGCACGAAAAAGGCCTGAAGAAGCACCCTTGCTAGTAGAAAATCTTTTAACTGAGGTGCTACATTTGAACTTGCAGAGGCATTGACTGCTTTTCATACAGAAAACACAGAGTCCCTCTTCATACACAAGATTTGTTGCTAGTGAGCTGCAGATAACACCTGCACAGTCTTAGGGTGAATAAACAGGGACTCAAAATTCGTTCAAATTTGCACAAAGCACAGGAAGAAGCATGGAGGAAAATTATTAAATGGAGGAAAAATTATAAAGACAAACCTTTGCGATATCTGACTGAATCAGATCCTTTTTTCTCCTACCATTGCTTTCATTTTTCCTGTATGTCCTTCCTTGGGCTCTGTAAAATTGTATAAAGTAATAATGCGAGGCAAATATTTTCTTCCTGATTAGATAAGGTAAGCTACAGAATCCATATCATCCCTTTGTAAATCTCCACCTAAATGCAACCAAAATAAATTGAAGTTATGTCTTTATTTGATGATGCAGAAGGAAATCGTATCACTGACCATGATGAAATGTAACAGGTTTTAGGGTAATCAGGGGAATGCAACACATACAAACACTTTACTCGGTTTTCTGCCTAGCGTTTTTGTTTGTGCATTGAAACACAGTCACTCATGTCGTACCGCACAGTGTATACAAAGAGGAGCAGAGGAGGTCACCACTGAGCAACAACACCTGCAAAGTCTCTGCTCTTGATTTTTTTCCTGCACATACAGAAAGACAAAGAGAGGACAAGAGGCACAGACAGAGATGTCTGTGGTGTGGAAATAGTTAAAGCCATAAAGACGTACAGTACTTCAGCCCTGACCCCGTGCCCTCCTAGGTATCCCCCTGCGCAGAATTCTTATTCCCTACCAAACTGACAAAGTGTTTTTAATCTTTTCTTTCCCTCTCTCCTGGAGATTGGGGAAACAAAAATCAATAGCTCCTGGCAGGCGATCTAGCAGGCTGGTGAATTACAGGGTCTGCGCTGCAACCAGAGCGCTGCATCATAGGGGCCTTGGAATGAGAGACCTTGGGAGAGGCATCAGAGACACGGAGGTTGCAGGGTCACTCTGGGTCCGCAGTCTGAGGAGTGGGGTATTTACTGCCTAGGCCAGCTTGCCACGATGAAAAATAACTGCCACACCGCAGAGAGAGAGAGAGGGATGGCTGGGGTGAGAAAGATGGCGAGAGAGACAGATAAGACGGACGAAAAGGAAAAGAGAGAGAGAGAGAGGCTGGTGGTGCAAATACAAGCAGCTGAAGTCATGGGAGAGTTTGCGGTGATTTGTGTGTACTCCCCTCATGTGCTGTGTGCACTACAGGTATGATGTCAAGTAGAAGACTAATGCTTTTTTTCCCTCTCTCTCCCAAATGGGAAATGATTCATTAGCGTTTGGTTATTTAGAACGTGGCAGCGCTGGCCGATCAATATGCATGGGCCCATCTGTCAATACGTGATTTCTGCTGGTAATTAGCTGATGTGGGCCAGTGGTTGTGAATATTGCCTGGCAACTGACAGCCTGGTTGTTTCTGTCATCACTGGGGGGTGCACAGGTGGTAGTAGCTCATTGCCGATCGATAAAATACTGTGCTTCAAGGTCCAAACCAGGTTCATAAAGACATCTTCCATGATAATATATGGACTAAAGAGGCATTTCAAAAAATTCATTCATTCCAGATTTATGCTCAAAAATCACATCATGAATCATGAATAATAACAGTGAAAGTTGAAGTTTTACATAAACTTTGAACAGCCATTTCTGTAAACATACATTTGCTCCAGAGGTAGAGGCTGCATCTCAGGCACTATGAAAATGTGTCAAATCACTCAATTATAACAACTCGAGACAGCTGGCAGCGAGACAATTAGGAGTGTGAAAATGATAATGATGATTATGATGAACAAAAATTTTAATTGCTTTGTTTTCAAAGCGAGGAGATATTTACAGGCTAGTGTGCAACCTCGAGTCTGCCTGTGGCTGACGAGAATTTCCTGGTTCACTTGTCTGCCATCAACTGGAGTAATTTTGACCCCCTTAACACCGTGCATTGCATTGCATTGCGTTGGCATTGTATGTTTCTGCAAACCATGAATACATTACATTTGCAGGTTTCATAAGCATCTTATCAATTTGAGCGTGCTGTCATCAAAAGGTGGAAAGGATAGTGTATTTTGTGTCATCTAAGAGAGACGCAAACCTAGCTGGACACCACTGCAAAAAACTGTTCGATGCCAACAAACAGAAAAACCTGTTGTGATTTAGCGAGTCATTGGTGCGGTTCCAGCAGCTTTCTAGGCTTGAAACACTGTTGTGTTTTATTTAAACATCGCTGCTTTTCCTGCTAGAATTGTGCCACCCAAGTTGGGTAGTATTAGTTTTGGCATATCTCCTACATAATAACATGCAAATATAACGTGTCGTATATGTACAATGCCAACATTTTTTCTGGTGACTGGGTTGATTTAGGTATGACTTATCTTGATTACATTTACACCTGGTATTGATATGTTTCTCCAGTTTCCATACTGATATCTAATTGAGATCTGATTACTCTGATTACTCCTGCATATTGATCAAACAACAAAGTGGTTGTCGGCATTCTCCACATTTGACTCAGCCATTGCTTCATAAATGGCTCAGTTGCAATATGAATTGCCAATTTTCACTTTTATACCTCCATTGGACCAAACTGAAAGCTGAGACTTGGTCTTGCCCTGAGTCCATCCACAAGTGTCTTAAATATCAATAAGCTTTACTGCTGCTTTCCTGCTAGCAGCTTTGCTGGCTAACTGGCTAATGGCTTCTGCCTCACTGGTCTGAAACAGTCCTGTAAGATTACATATTTACACCAATGTAGTTGTTGGATGTGGATTGAAAATGAGATGGTTTGGCTGAATTGATCAAAATCCATCCTCAATGCATTGTGGATACATTTACACCTGTACTTTCATATACATATATTTAACACATTTTAATGCAGATTGAAGGTTTGTTTTTTTTCTACAACAATCAAATCTTCCCTGTCTCATGGTGTCTCCAAATATGAAGGTTTTGAATTTTTCAGATAAAGTGAAAGATTAAATGCTCCTTTATTCGTTAAGGAAAGTATTCTATGTCTTAAGCAAAACAAACCAATTAAAATGTATTGAATTATTTGAAGTGTTCTGTCAACATGGATGAATTATTAAGCTGGCCTATCAGGCACAGGCCCAAGGGCCCAAAAGGTCATGAGCTTCTGTTTGAACTGCCTCTTATTTCTTGTTAGAAAAGCAATCAAATGATTACAAAGAGATGTAAAATGACAACAAAGAGACACAAAATGACAAAAAAATTAACACAAATGAACCACGAAGAGATATAAAGTGACTACAAAGGGACATAAAACAACCTTGAGGTGAAGCAAACTGGCTGCAAAGAGACACAAAACCACAAAGTGAGGTAAAATGTACACAAAGAGACAAAATGACCAGAAAGAAACCTGAAACACCCACAATGTGATGCAAAATGGACACAAAACAACCACAGGGTGAAACAAAATGGACGCAGAGACACAAAACAGGCACAAAGTGCTGCAAAATGCACACAAAAAGACAAAAAACAAGGACAAAGTGATGCAAAATGGTCACAGACAAAATGACCACAAAGAGACACAAATAAACCACAGAGACACAAACTGATAACAAAGAAACAAAAGCTAATGAAAGACGACTAAAAAACACACACATTTTTATTTCTACATACAGATATCATCTCTATAATCCAGCCATACCATAACCTTTGAATCTTTTTACATTTAATCAACTAAGGCCAGATCCCAAATTAAACACATTGACTTTGTTTTGGCTTCTATTTGCTTTCCATTACACTGGTAGCAGCAGCACTATAAGGAGTTTATTGAACTGCACTTGTGTCAATAAAACAATGGCATTCATTAAACTCTAAACATTAAATCCGCTGAAATTTGCCTTTACTCTTAAACAATTTCTCTTCCCTGCTGCACCTGTTACATGTG
Organism: Plectropomus leopardus; assembly: GCF_026936395.1. NCBI lineage: Eukaryota > Metazoa > Chordata > Actinopteri > Perciformes > Serranidae > Plectropomus > Plectropomus leopardus. Next base: position 22,003,940 of record NC_142187.1, on the reverse strand, counting down.
TGACATTCCCTCGTTTAATCCTCATAATAAATGTCCTTGTTCATAAGTTCACTCATAGAGAAAAGCCAACGAGCAGAGGTGGTGTAAACCCCTGCAGAAGGATGCCTCTCTGTCTCTCATTGGCATTTGCATATTAGAGTGTTTTCTGGGGAAAATGAGCTGTAGAAATTAATTCAGGATTAATTGGTGCCTTTATCTCGTTAGGACAATCTAATTTAGGGGATGATGGAATTGTTTAGACTCCCTTTTGCATAATTGGATTGCGGTGAATGGCTGTCATTACCGTCTTTTTAGCATCGTCTGTGGGCCCCCTCTCTCTCTTGCAGGCCCCAGCCTCATAAAGAGCGATGATGTGTTACGCCAGTGTTTTGCTAACCCCTGGAACACACCAAGCATGCTGCAAGAGGCAAGCATGTGGCTAACCGCGCAGCAGTGATTAACTCTCTTCTCAGAGCCATTAGCATTACGGCGAGCAGCACGCTGTTGAGGAGATTTCACATGAACACATAAGCATGTGGCTAACAACATGGCGATCATCGTCTGTTAGAGACAGCAATTACTTTTTAGTCTCAGCCACTGTCATGCTTTGTGGTTTGTGGTACTGACAGCGAATACCTGACCCCCAGAGGAGCTGGACATGACATCTCAAAAAACTCTCAATGCTTTTTGAGAGGCTTTTATTTGCTTTGCTTTTTTTGTCCGGCACATTTCCGACACATTTCGCCCTTTCATTACTTCCACAATATCTCTGAGACAGTTTGCAGAGGGCTGGGTTTTTTTTTTTCAACGTGGGATGAAAATCAATAGGAGAGGAGCAAAGCTCATGTAAAGGATCACTCACTGGAATACCTGATCTTCTCACTTCAACAACATTGATGTAACTATGGAAACAAGTTCCCAAGATGAACGGGGATATGCCTATCTCCTGACAAAAGGCTTTTTTATATCTCTCCCAGCCAGTTACCCTATACTACAACACAGGAGAAGCTTATATCTGCCGCTCCACGCTATGATACCATCATCATTTTTCTGAAAGCACAAATTGTATAGATATTATTCTGCGGGCCGCTCTCTGGTAAACAAGGCAGAGTGAAATCTAATCTATGGTGCTGATACTCAGGCTGTGCCAGGCTAATTGAGTTGATGTAGTCTGTCCCTGGAGGAGCTGGACATACAGTAAAGATGGACTCTATCAAGTCATATAGCTCATGTACTGTACTTACTGGAAGTGACTTGCGTTTATATTGTCACAGTTGTCAACGGTCACTATGAAACTACAATCTGATTACTTGCATGCCATGATGAAGAATAAACTGCAGCAAAGAAACAACATGCTACAGCAGCCCTTTTTCGAACGTGCTACAGGGCCGCTGCGAAGTCCCTTCTTTATGCCTGCTTTGCATTTTTACACAAAAACTAACAACGATTGCAACATTCTGCCCCAATGTGTGATTTTAAACAGCACCCAGCATTGCGGGACCAAAGGAAGTGTGAGAATGGAAATTATCTATCAGCATTATTTTTCTTAGAGACAAAATATTGTTATTGCACTATTGTCACAACAGAGCACAGTTTTCACTTTGACCTTGTGCTACATATCTGCTAATTAACAGCATCAAAATAAAAATTAAAATAAGGTTCTTCCTCACCTGAATTCTGTGCATCTCTTATGGAGAGGTATATAGCATATATATATATATATATAGATATATTTTAAAGCGGTTATGGTACCGTGACGTGCTGCAGGGTTGCTGTGAATGTCTGAAACATGGTAACATTAGGGATGTTATTCTTATCGGCTTTTTTGTGCTCATACCAATTCAGACTGTGTTTGTTTCAACAAATTCTTATAGAACGGGTTATATGAAATCCTACGAACTGGCGTCCCAAGAATGACGTCATGTACTTAATGTAAAGTTACATAGGTAATGTTTAGGCAGTAAAAGTCACCGTGGACCTTAAAATGACTAAAAGGTCATTCAGAGTTCGCTTGGTTCGGAAAACATCGTCTCCAAGGAAAAGTGAACCAGCCACCACCTCAACCTGCCTCCTTACAGGACCGCTCAGGAGTGCTTCCTTGTTAACCCCTGACAGCACATTCGTCACGTGATCGCAGCCTTTCAAAAAACATGAGATATGTATGAATTTGGGTGCATTACTTTTGGTAGTAAACCGTACAGTTTATGAGAAAAGCCTGAGTTTTTAAAGTGGCTTAACAAGTAAGTCGTGTTGCTTTGCAGCATAAGTTTCATGCACTCTTTGCATACGTTTTTTTCATCTCCTATGTCCAAACAAGGGATGATTTTTGTTTTTCCTGTCTGCAGTGGCAACATTTAGAAAAGTTTTTCACAGGCTGCCGCTGCAGGCATGACAGCTCCTCAAAAGTGGAGACTAGTGGTTAGTATAGGGACTGCTTGATTTGATATGCAGCAGAGTTTCTTTGAGCGGAGCACGCATTTTAAATGTCAACATCACACCCGATCATGTTCATTTAATTGTGGGAAGCCAAAATCATGATTACGATTAATATTCAATTTATTGTGCAGCCCTGCAACATGCTACATTGTCTTTCCTTATGTCTGCCGTCACTCTCTATGCTTTCCCCTTCATGTTAGTGATGCATACTGTGTCATGCTTTTGATGCATTTTTAGCCCCCCTCTCCTTCGTCTAGTGCCATTTTCCATTCTTTGCATAAATGCAGTCTAACAGTATTAAGTATTCATGCGTGTTGGGGAAGGTGGTGCCTGTCCTTCAGGGTAAGTGTCAGGCCTGCGTGCGGCACAAGAAAAGCCCCGGGGAGAGGAGAACATTAGGATCCATCAGCCTGACAGACAAATCATTCTCTCATGTAAACATAAATATGAGGGTATGTTTCCACCGCCATCCCACTATCTGTTGCTAGGCTACCTTGCATTAAGCAGTGTAGCTGTCCCTGTTCATTTTGCTCCAGGGATTCCAGCAATACCATCATATAACCTGCTGAGTCTTAATGAGAAGGCCTGCTCATATGAGTGGATATGAACATGGTGAGATGTGAAATTTATTCAAAACACAGGAATTCAGCTGTCTGTCAGCGTAGTGGCGGCACGGAAATGTTTATGAATTTGAAGTGTTTTGGAAAAGGAGCTTTGAGGGGGAAATATTTCTCTGCCTCTGCACAAACACACCTGACACAAGAAAAGGTCACAATGGATCAACACACACACGCATGCATGCACCGATGCAACACACAGCAGCTTGCACACTCGCTCAGACGCGCACACAATAAACAATGTGACGCTGAGCTTCATAAAGGTCATTTGTTGTTGAGAAATCACTGATCCCCAAAAGCATTAACAAAGTCAATTAACTATTCTCCCACAAAGAAGAAAGGAACCCATCTCCAATAAAAATAGAGCGCAGAGCGTCGTCCAAGCACCCCCACAATTATAACAACTCTGCGTCCCCAGATAATTACGTGAGCCATAAATGGAGAGAGAAAGACAGTAGAAGGCAATGGTCACTGAGAAGAAAGAGCAGGGAGATGAGGGAAAGGAGCGCCAACAGCTGGTTTGAATAGATTGTGTGTGGGATGAATTAAAAAGTTGAACCTTTCCCTGGCCGTATTCAGATGTCTGCCTCTGGGTGATTAATCATGGCCGTCAGGACCTGTAATCCCTTTCAGTGGGAAACAAATGCAGCCACTGTCCTCTCTTCTCCAAAGCGCTCAGGGCCCAGGGCCACCAGCCCGCCTGCCTGGTCACAATACCTGCGCCACAGAGAAGGCACCCTGGGGAGCGGGGAAGTGTGGACACACTGTAATCTGCTCCAAACATGATGGGACGAACAAAAACCGGTGGATTTCAACAAAATTGTATGGCACCCTTTATTGGTTTTGTACATCCTTTTTTTGCATCTCGCAGTCAATAGTTGAGGCAGGTGGCACGACTGCAGGTCCAACTGGTGAGATGAAGCAGCTATGAGAAAAACAAACACGCCTTCGGGGATTTAAAAGAAGCCGGTGAATGGCTTTCAGATGACAGAGGAGTTTTCCCTCTGACTGATATCAGACCTCCTTTGCTTGCAGCTGCTTTAGTCAGTGAACTTCATGTCACGTTCCTACACGCTGGTAAACAGCTGATCTAGTTTAGAAAAGACAGTGAGAAAGTCAAGAGCCAGCAACATTGAGAGCCCGGGAGAAGAAAGTGTGTCATCAGCATAAAAATAGAAGCCCTCTAACGAATTCCTAATCATATCCCCCATTTCCTCGAGGGGCTATGCTAAAGAGGTTAAAACACCAGCCGGTGGATGAGAATATGTGGCGCATTAGCTCTAGAGATTAATTCTTGGCATTCCAAAAGGTTTTCTTACTGTTATTGATTGTTAAATTCACCATTATCTCCTCAGAACTACAAAACATGACTATTCTCTGTGCAGCCATGTGTCCTTTCTGCAAATGTTAAAAGCTCAATAATGGGGAGTAATTCCTCCTAAATGTCTAACACTAGTGAGGGTATCAGGGATACTTTGTGCCTACTTTATCAATCAATCAAGTGAAAATAATATCTTAAAAGCAAAATGCACAGCTTAAACATCAAAGGCAGTGGAAAAGCATCAATCTCGACTTAAGCTCAGCTGAATCAAGTAATGCCTGTGTGGCTTTTACGAGTGAATAAATTGAATGCCCTTCAAAAGAGCGCCCCCGTACTGATTCTAATGGTGTATATGCCCTCGGAGTAATCACCTACAAAAAAAAAAATCTTAGTATTAAAAAAAATCCTTTGTATCTGACAAAAGGCAAATGTCAGTGTTCCCACTGAGTGAAAGAGTGCTTTTATATGTGTGAAAGGTTGTGAGGGTAGTAATTCAGCGCGGCCGCAGAAGGTGGTGTATGTTGGCAGCACAGCAGACTGTGGAGAATGGGCCACGGCCAGCCGTTTCTAGAGCCTTTGTGTGTCTCTGTTTGACCAGGCGTCTCCTCGTCCACAGGCGCACAGCTTCAACACATCTAGCAAAGGAACAAAGCAGCCATTATCAGCCCTATCTCATCCCCACCCTGCCTCGACTCACTGACACCCAGGGACAAACAGTGGCAGGGCCCGGCCGCTCAGCTTTGCTGGGGGACTCTGAAGCGGACACTGAAGCGGACTGGGAGGTCCATTAAACACATAGGCGACACCTTAGCTGTGGACAAACATCAACACAATAGCATGCAGCGCTGGTTGCCACGGAGATGGGAGAAAACAGAGTACAGCGCCAGCGGTGACAAAGAAAGGGAGGGGTCAGGCATCATGGGCCACTGGCAACTGAAAAGCCTCTGCGAAGCTAACAACAGCCTTTTCACTTTGTGTCACAAACACTGTATACTTAAAGCATCCATTCAGTTACATGCAAAGAACGTCATTATAGACAAGTCAGCTGCATGCAGCATCTCTGCAAAGAAAGTATTCTGCAAAAATGTAAAGCGTTTCCTAATGAAAACAGAGTTTCTCCAAAATAGACTTAAGTGGATATGTAGTTTTAAGCTAGAAATACTCCTATTTATAAAAGCTCTACACATCAGTGCATTTCCTGCACATTCCTTCAATGAGTTAAAAATATGCCGTGCTTTGTAGCAGAGCTGCTGTAAACCTCATGTGTTCTGAGGAAAGTAATGACCCTCTGTTTAACATTCAATTCACATTTGCTGGTCAGCATAAGTCATATTCTTAATTTCTTACATCACTAGTCAGAGAAACCGAAATATCTCCACATTAATAGTACATTTAAATTTTTATTATTCCTACACCTGAAATTTTACAGAATTAAAGTAATATCTCAACCACAAAATGACTATTTGTGTATCAATTGCACTTCTGGACATGAATTGGACATGCACTTCTTAGATTTTTTTTTGGATACTTTAATAAGATTAGGGTCTAGCCTGAGAAAATTAAGTATTTTCTCAGGTTACAAAAGCAAAAATCCAAACATCTGTATGCTGTATGCTGTTTACTGAGCTTTTCATAATTATAGTTCTTTGTCAAAGCACAGCCGTCCTGCTGTGATGAAGGTCTATGTGACCCAAAACTTTGACATTCATTTGCTTGTTAAACCCATGAGAGAATTTTTAAAGGAATACTTCCCTTCCAAATGACTTTGCTTGTCAATTATTCACTACATTTTACCTTAAGTTTGTGAGTAAAACTTGAAATTAAAATGCTTTTCTTGCGTCCCTCCATGGTGAACAGAGGACACACACTCCTCATAAACTGAAGTCATTGGGGGCTGAATTTAACAGAAAAACGATATAACTATATAAGCCATATAACCATATCCATTTATCCGGTCGTTTGCTTAATACTCCCCAAACGCATGCATTTTCACTAAAACAGTTGAATGTAAAACACTTGATGGTGCGACACCATTTGTACTGGCTTGGTATAAGTCGTAACATTTCAGGGATAATACATGCGTTTGGGAAGTACTGAACATACGACTGGATAAATGAGACTTAGATAATACTGCACAAGTTGTGTGCAGTAAATGGATGTACTGATATAGTTTTGCTGATGCGACCCTTTACTTTAATTCATGAAAAATGTTTGCCTTTTTTAGATTCTTTGTTCACCATGCAGGTATGTGAGAAAAATAGTTATTTTTTAACACAGGGTAACACGGGGTGAGGAAATGATTTACAAAGAGTCATTTTGCTGTTGAGTGTTCCTTTAAAAATACTCTGAGGGTTAACTGGGTTTAACTTCACACACTACAACTCTACCACAGGACCAAATGCTGCCAGATGCCAAAAAGTAGCAAATAAATGTCTAATCTTTGGGTCACAGAGACATTCTTCAGAGCATGACAACTATGCTTCAATGATTGACGATGAAAAGCTAGTGCAGCAAATTAAGTGTTTGCAATGAAGGTGAGCATGCACATTTTGATTTTTTTCCCCTTTTCTAACATAAGGAAATCCTCCCTCTCAGGCTAAACCTTAAATCAAGTCAAAAGCTCAAAAAAGGCTGTTTTCTAAGCACTTAAAAGGTGACATTTTGGGAGTACATGGCTTTCATTGGACAGCGAGAATATGTTGTTGTTATGCTATAAATCTGTTAACAGGAGATGCGTTTGTTTATTAATGATGGTGGATGAATGTCTAATGCTGCCAACTGCTTTGATTTGTTACGACTACAAACGCACTTCTGTGTGTCACACGGACTGTTTCTAATTTTGTCCGTAAATTGTGAAATTACAAATGAGTTTGGTGAAGAGAGTAAGATGAGAGGAAGAACTCAAAGCTGAATTAGAAAAATTAGTGGGTGTACATGCACACAAAGAAGAGTTTAGATGTTTCTGTCAGTGCCTTTAGTGGCTATTAATTTGAATACTATAAAATCAAAACATTCTCACAAACCCACGTAAACTAAATGAAAGCCTGGTAATTGTCTATTTAGATGGCTGTCTTTTTTTAAACCAGTGTATTGGGCTTGAGACGTTTATAAGTCATTGGTTACATGTTGTGTATTTGCTTTGTTTGCAGGTTCCATGCACATTCAATTAGAATATTTTCTAGCTGGGTGCTGCAGCCAAGGGCTCTATGTCTCAGTCTCGAAATGCCAATCACGGTATCCATAAATCAAAACGTACATACAAATGAACAGAGTTGAGATCTTGCCTTTAGATGATGATTCAAAGTGTAAATCCAATTCAAAAGCCGTGTGGGCAAAATTAAATTGGACATGTTAGCTGAGGAAGCAAATACGCTTGAATTTATTGAGGGTATTGTGAAAATTTCTTGCTTTGATTCAGTTTTCATTCAGCACAAACTGCATCTGGTGATTCATAGTGTTTTTCTGCATCACAAGCTTTTGTTGTGCGAGCCTGCTTTCTGTCTATTTTTCAGTTATGACCAGCAAATAAAACCCGTCGATACAATGATCCCCTCTGACCTCTGAATCTGACAGCATGTCTGCTAAACACTTCAAGTATAAGACTCCGAGAGGCCAGTAGTTTTTTCTCTCTCTCACTCTTTTGCTTTCTTTCCCTCCCCTCTCTTCCTGCTTGTGTGCACAGTTCTTCCTCCTCTCCACCTGCCTGAGCGGCTGTGGCCTTGTCTGAATCCTCTGAATTCCCACTCCACTGCAGTGTATCCGCCTGGAAACACCACAGATGCCAGCACTTGGTAAGTTGCACAAAAAACAAGGAAAGTGATGGGATGAAGATGTCAGTTATGGCAAATAGAACTCTGTCACACTCCTATAACATCTCTGTCACTGATTATCAGACCGGAGAGTCGAACACACACACACTCACACACACACAAACAATGTTGGGCTGATAAACAGAAGCATGAGAAGAGCTCTAATAAAACTGAAGGAACCAGATGACACAGATTTGGAAATTAAATATATAAAGTGAAGAGATTGTCACTGAGAAAACAAGCTAACCAGCTTCAAAGTCTCATGGAGTTTACACAACTTTAGGACCAGCTAGTTGTGTTACACCACTGTGGGACTCAAAGGGCACAATTTAAAAAAAGATAAAAACTGTTTCAGCAAAAACAGATATTTTTCTTCCTTATCAAAACCAAGCACCTACATTACCCAGGATGCAACTTAACCACTGGTGGTTCTGTTATGCTAGCAGCAGCTAATGTAGCCTTGAGCCACTAGCCTCAAGGTGAGATGAGGAGATCTGGTAAGCTTACTTCTTTCCAACTCTGAGGAGTTCCTAAAGTTTTATTAAGCTACTTCTATGTTGCAATAAATGGGCTGGCACATGTTAAGAACAAATTCACCTTAATTCTGCAAATAAAATATGAAAACAGTAACCCTTTCAGAATAAGATAGCTTTACAACTTTGCTTTATGTTTAAGGTATAATCAAGCGGCATCTCCAGGGCTAAAAAATGAAGCCAATGCATCAGTGCCAAATACTGCAGTTCCTTGAATGGCCACTTGAGGCTGGCTCTAAAAGTGAGTCAATCCTCTTGGGCCCAAATGTTAAAACACCCAAATTTAGAAACAAAGATGTATATAGCCTGGTACAAAAAGCAGGTTTTCATTTCTAAAGCTTATTTTAATATCCATTACAACTGTACAGGAGTTAAATTTGTATATAACTCATTGTTTTAATGTTATTAAGGGCAAAGGGCCACAGGTCAGACTCGAACTGGACCGCTGCAGAGGCCTCAGCCATATGAGGCACACGCTATACCAGATGAGCTAGAGGTCGCCCCAGCAGGCCGAGCTCTTTTTATTACCTTCGCAGTTGAATGTCACTCGTGGGGTGAATAATTGATCTGTTAATATGTTCACAGCTGATCAGATCGATGGATGAGAGTAGGGCTGGGCGATATGGAAAAAAGTTTTATCACGATAATTTTTTTCATATCAGTCGATATCGATATATATCACGATATACATTAAATCACTATTTCTGTCAAGCTTAAAGGTTCCTTCTTACTCCTAAGTGAGATATGAAGATATCATAAGGTTAATTTCGGTTTTAACATTTATTTTCTGTCAGACATTGAACATGACAAATATACTGTAGAACAGGCATCACCAACAGGCGGACCTATTCAACTAAAATTCAAAGAGGTCCAGTTACAAAATTTACAAAATTTGCTCCCAGCAAAGGTCTGAACCTCATACCTAAAATCAATATCATGATAATTGAACATTTTACTTCGATTACGATTAATGAACTATTATTTTGATTTTTGTTTTTGTTTGTGGTTTGTTTTCTGCCCTCATTGTTCTCTGACACAGTTTCATGTGACCATGGTGTGTTGGAGTGAAATAAACATATGACATGATGATATTATTATTTATCAAACTCTTCAGCATTATATAAAATTAAAAGCTCCATCTTAAACAAAGTTCAAGTAAAGTTAAGCATATTGTGCTGAAAAAGGCCAACCTCTCCTGACTGCAGGACCTGGACTTCTGTGATTCTTTCGTGAAAGAGGGTTCAAATATGCTGACATTTCAGATTGGGCAGACTTTCTTAAATGCTTTAAAAACATTTAATTACTGATTCCGCCCTCCCCCAAAAACTTAATGATGCACATTGTTGATTTGGTTATTTGTAAAGGAGTGACAATGGATGTATTAATAGGAGGAGACCCAGGTTTTTGTGCTACACCACTGCGAAGAGACTGTGAGAAAACAACAACCTGAGGACCCAGCATTGATTTCATATCTAATTTATTTCAGTGCAGACAGGAGTTTGAGCAAAGGGAGGGTCTTAAGCACTTGGGTTGTTTTTCTTGAGTCCTTCGGGGTGGGAGGAAAGGATCATGGGGTGAGGAGTCAAGGGGAGGACAAGGTGACTGATTGAGCTGAGGCATTAGGTCAGCGTTGGGTAGCTGAATCAAACCCAAGCAAGACCCTCCTCACAACTAACTATGATCAAATACATCATCCGGCTCTGTCAGCACATGTGTCTGGCCGGACGCTATATCACTTCCACATGTGCGTATGGGCCGAGCGACACGGCAACACACATTAACGGCCTTATCAGTACGCAGCTCAAAGCAGAGCACTGACAAAAGCAGCGTTTTGGCGGAATAATGGATGCATGAAATCAATCTGTGAGTTTCAAAAGGTCAGCATGTGCAAAGAAACCATATCATCGCTAAAAGGGTCCACACAGAGAAATTTAACAACAGGACGTTAATTGGAAACGGGTGAACACGAGTTAAGTTGTTTTAAAATTCAAAACGTGTGTGCTTTATACATTAGCCAGATAATTAATGTGCTGCAATCATCACCAGTCGCCATTGGGATGAGAATTAATCTACACCAATAGCTCCATTTCAAATAAAATGTATCACAAAGTACATGATTCTTTTCAGTATTCTTCCAACATTCATGCACAGTATTTTCAATACAGAATTCAATTATGCGGAACACCTGAACAAACAATATCTCACAGCCAATTATTCAGCGCCTTGGAGACCATTGGCAAACAAATTAGCAATGTTAATGTGAGAGAGTGTCTTGATATTTTTGGCTGTGTGTGCTTACAAAGGCAGCAGCACAGCTTCCCCTCCACTCTCCAGCTTTCTGGGCTATTGTTGACTGATGAATTAAACAGATTGGACGTGATTGGAGGATAAAAAAAACAAAAAAAAAGGAGATTTCAGGTGTCAGTCTGCCCACTCTTCCTCAGACGAGAGTCATCTTCAGATTGTGGCGTTCATTATTGTCAGAAGCTTCCAGATTATAAAAAATGATGTTTTTCACTACAGACAGCCATATTTCAGCTTCAGTTTGAGCAGTGCTACTCTGCCTGACATTTCAGCTTTCAGACAGAACAATGAAAAGCTACCATGAGATATCTTGGCAAGGCTATTGCCCTGTGTATTGATTGGGCAAAGGCCCAACATCCCCTCACTAAAAAGAGATTAAAATATCAGACTTGTCTAAGACATTTATGGAGTCTGTGACCTCAGCCAATGCTAAAGTGGAGTACATACATCATAGTCCATCTCTGTGAGCTACACCGAGTCTTGAGTAGCACTGACAGAGAGAGAGGAAAGAGGCTGAACATTCGACTGCACCTCCATGGGCTCATGCAGACGGGTTTTAAGCTACAAACCGTAGGTGTAAATCAACTTAGTTGCTGTTTCATTAAAAATTCACACCACGTTGTTGCATGTAGATGTTTAACACTGTGAGCTGTTGTCTGGGATGCTTCTCTTACACCTTCTTTTTCTTTTGGTTAAAATGGATGAGATAGATTCTGTGGGAAAGGCAGGGAGACAAAAGCGTGAAAGATGTGTGTATCCATTCACAGCTCCAGAGGACCTTCATTACAGAGCAAGCAGGTCCTGTCAACGTCTTTTCATTACATGGTCCCATATATCCAGCCCTGGTGTCCAAACGGTCCGCTCTGTCGCCTGTCAAGAAAAGGCACTCTCGGGGAAAGTCCTCCTATCTCCCCGATCCCCCTCACCACGCCTGATTCCAGACTGCGAGGCGGGAGAGGCCAGGCAGAAAGGGAGGAATCGTGTTTGCCATCAACAGCTCAAGAGAGTAGCATGGCAGCAAGATTGATGACACCCTCCCTGAAAGTAACAAAAGAACTCCTGTGCACGAGGGCCCGCTTATGGGGCTTGATAGAGTTGTCATCCTCTTAATAAACAGCTCTGATATGTCAGCGGCAGTGGCAGCAGGGACTACACCAAGCTCACCCACCAAGCCATGGGCAGGACCACCTACTGGCATCGTGGCGCACACGTCCGGGGGCAAACGTTCCATGTGGAGGCCCCCGTGGGCGTTAGCTCAGCTATTACTGGAGGAGAATAAATGACAAACACATTCCTATCTCTTGATTTAACTGTTGTGCAAGAGAGACTGAAGGTAAAATATGTGAAGGCATCTGTGAAAAAAAAAGCATTCATCCCGGTTTTGTTGTGTCTGAGTTAATCTGTGCGACATGAAAAAATTGCGTTTTTTTATTTTGTACTTTATGAATATGGGTGAACAGCTATAAAATAAATGAATGCATGTTCGCAATGCAAATAAAACCCACAATATCCTCAGTTTGAAGAAGGAAGGCTACGCTGACTCCAGGAGTTTGCAATGTTGCAATCACAACAACTAACAAATTTAGCCAATCCCTGCAAATTCTGCATTATCTTGCTATATTTCCAATCACTCAACTTTACTGTAAACTTGACTTTTTAAAACCAGTAAAATCTAATGTTAGTGTAGAGCTGCGTGCAGCATAGTGATTCACTCAGCCCCTCTTGCGCCTTTTTCATTATGAGACTACTGGTCTGGCACCAGAGCTCTGTGCCTGGGACAGAGTCACACACATATAGTGACAGGGCTAACTGCTAGAATCACACAGCTAATGTTACCCAAAGCATATTAACTGGTTTAATTGGTGCCACTCACATGGCAATGTTTGAATGCTGCTGCTGATTGTGTTTTTTACAGTTTTTACTGTTTTATGTGACTGACTGACTGACTGTTAACTGAATTGCCCTTTTGGGGTAAATAAAGTTGTCTCTGTCTCTATCTCTATCTTTAACGATAGAACCGAGTCGTTTCAGTGACGGTGTGAGATTAACAGCTCGGTGTGGGATGTTAACCGCTGCTGATCGGTTTTAGCCCAAGTGGCAAAATATGACAAGTAGGATAAGATCACGTGCTTTGGTCGTTTTGGGCTGCATAGATCAGCAGCAACAGTTGATTGTCACTAATCAACTGTTGACCAGCTCACAAATTCTGGAGGGACTGGATATGTTCGACATTTCTGGACCAATTGCCCGTGGCCACAAAAAATTACTCCACTGCCCCAAAATATCGCGTACAGGTGGCCATCTGTTACTTCTTCATTTTATCAGGTCTCTCTTGAGAATGAGACTGCATGATTCAATGAGATTAACTGCCTAAATAAAGGTTAAATTGAAGAAAAAAAGAAAAAAAAATCAACATTACAAAGCCTTTGCCAACTGAATGTTAAATTTCCACCACCATCCAGATAAATTCATGCCTTTTAGGTAAAAATTCTACAAAAACAGCAAACAGTACACGGTGCCAGGTAGCTACTAATGTGTTGCCGCTACCGGAGAATGGATTTACGAAACCTACTTAATCTACTAACTGTTCTCACAGTAAAACCAGAACACAAATGGTGAACTATGAAAAAAATGCAACAAAAAATTGCAACTGCAACAAAAACTTCTGAATGGAACTAAGAGACTGTATGAGAACATATGTAATATATGTTGACAAAAAACTTTTCAATTTAAATAAATAATTGTATATTTTCATTTGGTAATGTCTTTTCCTTTAATGAGTGTCATAGTTAAGGAGGGCTGTGTTAAGCTGTGTTAAATTGACTTTTCTGTATTATCTTTTAAATAAGTTTATATTTGGGCCAACAAAAATGCAATTTGGCATCCACATTGAGGGGATGGTGGCTGGTGGTATCACTGTATCAGCATTTATCCCTGAGGGTGCTACCACCTTATGCATAACCAGAACAAGCGGGGCATATGAACCATCACATTTCCTTATGACCATTGCTAATGACACATCACCAAAACAAAAGGTAAAACTTTACTTACATAGCACACCTACAAATTGTTTAAAAATAAGTTTTTAACATTTCAACAGCTGTTTTGCTTTATTCTGTAGATGTTCAACAGATTATCTATTACATAGATAGATAGATAGATAGATAGATAGAAATCCCATAGAATGAAGCAAAACAGTTAAATTATTTAATCTGAAATAATTTTCCAAATTTTACGAATACCCTATAAACTATCTGTAGGTGGACTAAATTATAACCAAAACAACCACAGACCATTAAAAATCGCGGAAGCGATTATTATAGAACTGACTTTTCAGGATATAAACGTATGCCTTTCTATTGAAGAATTATATGAGAGCTGGAGTCAGAAGATGGTTAGTGAGATAACAAATCACACAGCATCCTGCTGTCTTGTCAGTACAGCTGATGTTTGCGAGCAGTATTTGACAGCTAAGCAGCTCTCCGGACATAAAATATCTTCTAATAATCTTATTACAATGACCATGTGGAAGATTTTGTAAAAGGAAAAAAAAAGAAGAGGAACAATTTGTGATGGTCTTGTTGTAAAATTGAGTATGTATATAAACTGAAAATTAATACTTCAGTAGTGTATCATCATCTGCTATAATAAAGCATAAAACTACCATTCCCATGTAAAGCTGTGGATCATATGAGCATGAATTGTTTTCACTGTTCTGTTTTGATACAAATCTTAATCTAAAACCAAAAAACAAAATAAATGCAGTAGATTCTATCAGCTGCAGACATCTCATATGAATTTGAGAGACCAGGATGACAAACACACAAATTCACGCTGAGAAAATGGAGCAAAAAATCATTTTATATAGTCTGCCACTTACAATATTCACTTATTTTTCACCAGAAACGCTGTTGTCTCTGTCACGATTCAATCTGCAGCACACTCCCCACACGCTGTATAATACCTAGTTAAAGCCAGCAGGGTGTGAAATGGTATTTGGAAGTAAATGAAACTGACTATGAAACAGTGGAGTTGGGAGATATTGCCATGTCAAGATGACAGACAAGTCCTGGAATGGAGCAAAAAAGTTATTATCCCAAAGAGGAGCAAGGCTGGATTAAATATAACCCATGATGCCTCACGCTGCTCTGCCTTCATCCTCGCTGATACCGGGGAGAGAATACAGACAAAAATCACGCAAAGGCAACAATCGCAGCAGCGGCTCGTGCTCCTGCTGATTTTCATTTGAACAATCAATAGTATTTCACCCTGCCGTGCCAATAAGTGTTATTGCAAAGTGTTTGGTTATTGATGCTCCATATAAAGTGTTGTGAAGGAGCTTTAGAGGAACACAATCCCTTGAGGCTCCTCCTGGCCTGATTTACAGCTGAACCGATGAGTCACAGAGGACATGCTGGGCATTGAAATAGCGACAAGTATGTTGTCAGCCTTATTAATTTTTAAGGTAGAGTGTTGTCCTGTGGTTTGTAGAGGACATGATGATATATGACGGTCGGAGGATCGCAGGGGTTAGGGCCTAATTGTTATAAGGTTGAGTGGGGTGAAGGCGTAAGACGTGCGGAGGGTTGTTCATCAACCTCTGTGCTGAGTGACGGAGCTGCGGACAAGCGTTTTTAAGTCTGCAGAGAAAGTTTGTTGTGCACTTGTACACGTGTATATACAGTTACAGAATACAGCTAAATAGAGTCACATGGCCAAAATCATTCATTTGTTTCTCTGACTGCAAAAATCAACATTATATTAATATCTTATAGCCAAAAATAGCCCAACTGCACCCTCTTACTTCAATTTTTATCTATTGAGGTCTTTTCTTATATTTTTAACAAACCAGTTTGCGTGCTATCCCACAAGATCTGACATGTAAAACATTTTTTATCAAACTGAATGTGGAATATTCCCTTTATAATCACAGAATTACACAGAATCCAGTGAAGACAAATATATAGGTTAAAGGGGAAATGCTACTTTAGTTTCTCAGTCACTCAAAATAAAAGCTCTGGATTCTGTTTCCTCCAGATGAAGTTGGGTTGGTAGCTGCTGCCCTCTTCTGGAGTATCAAGTGACTCTCCAAAACAAAAGAAATCTCTGTTTTATCACAAAAAGCTGAACTAATGTATACATGCACATTTTCATTTTTGTCATGTGTATCTTTGATTAAGAAATGTGCGGTGAAACTGATCTGTACTGAAGCAACTATAAGAAAATTACTCAAAATTCAGAGTTTTCTGGATATTTTCCCCTTTTAAAAAAATCTAATACCTCTCTCTCTTCAAAAACAAATTTTTAATTTAACTTCAGGTCATTTGCTTGTCACTGTTTCATAATTTTTTTGCAGTTTGGGAGCATCTCTTGCCAAGATGCTCATTGCCTTTTTTTGTTTTTTGTTGGTTTTTTTATTTTTACCTTTTTTTAAGTTTTTTAAGAGAAATCAAAACCAGTTTGCTCAGTTTTCAAAGGATGAAATGCTTGTGAAAGGCATCTGAACACAGCACAAGAAAACTGTCAATCCAACTTTCAAAGGGTTAAGACTAGCATGTTAGAGTTTTTTCGCTGAATGCTTAGAAAATACTGATCACCACAGCACCCAACAAGTGCAGCTGCTTAAACTGCTACACTCACATCAGAGAAACAAACTACTTTCACTTCATCATTTATCATTTCTCTGCTAGTTGTATACTTTACTGCAGTTCTTTGTATTTGCTTTGTCTTACAGTCTGTTGCTTAACATGTGGATGCAATGATCCAACTTATTCTCTCCAAACAGATTTTAATATCTCAACTCAGGATTTCTGACCACACAGATGTAAAAATCCAATATCAGAGTTCTCTTTTTAAAAACTGCAATAACTTCTATGTAAGGTGGTATATGGTCTGGGATTGCTATGACACCAAAAGCTATGAATGGCCAAAAGTGATTGATCTAGTAAAAAAGGCGTTGATAAAGACACTGTACTTAGTGTAGATGTGACCCATCCACATCATGGAATAACAAGCGCAATAGTGCTCTGGGACGATACGTATATCACAGTGTAGAAAGTCACAAACACACTGTAGTTACAATTTATCACCAAAGAGAACAAAGCCGTGATCTTAGAGATTACTAAATATTTTATGCTTGATTTCGAAAGCTATTTGGGTTGTTATTTTATGGGGACTAAATCTTTCTTTTCTTTAGAAAACTTTACCGTACTGAAAAGCTTCAAAGGTAGCCTAATGTCTACTTAATCAACTTAATCACAGTAACTGTTAAACAAATTATGTGCAAAACATAAATAAATGTATATATAGTTGCCTGAAGTTTTATCACATTCTGTCCTGAAATCCAACATGGATCCACTCTCCATCCAGGATCAGGATAGTCCAGATAATTTGGATCAAAGGTATCCCTATCCTACTGAGAAGTTAGAACAACACATACTGAGGGTTTGATCCAGATTAAAACCAAGACTGGATTGCATGATGGAATCTGATTCCAGCATCTCTTTTTTTTAACATTTGAAAAACCAATCTGATCCAATCTGGTGGCCAATCTGATCAGATTACTTCCAAACAACTGGGCCCAGGTGTGAGTGCTGGAGTGAGCCACTGTACAAATGAATAACTTTAACGGCTTCACATTATAGATTCAAACACATAATACAAAGAGGGACTTGCATTTCGATCATGCAATCAAAACAAAAACTATCAGTAAAAACACAATAGTGTGGATTAAACTGAAATAATCACTCTATTTCTTGATTCTATTTATTTCAAGATTCACTCATGACTTCTTATCATATTGTATGGATTTTTAAAAGTCCACAGTCCCCCTTTGCCCATGCTTTAAACACATCTCTGTTTACAGAGAGTGTCACACTAAAAATCAATCAAAGTCCCACCCACAGAGATGTAGCAGGAGCTCTCTCCCCATCCCGTCATCCTGTCCAGCGTTGGAAAATACTGCATTATTGTTGGCATCAAAGAGGAGTCGTCTATGCTCTCTGCCCTGGGAAAGAGACGCTCTTTTACAGTCACTCATGTGCTTTGATATATTAATCAGCATCTGGATCAAAAGTATGATAAAGTGGGATGGGGGCAAATTTGTGAGATGTAAACGTAGTGAAACTCTTAAGTCACTGCAGTTGTATTATGAAATGAGTGTCATCATATCAAAGAGACTGATAAGACTTGTGCCGACAGTCACATCAGATTCTCACAATATCAGCAAGTCTGCACTCCACAATGACGTATTCTGGTTGAAATGTCGACAGCACAGCATATTACCCTGAATCTGAGAGTGTTTCAGAGCTCAAAATATGAATATTTCAGCTTTATGAGGAAGAATGTTCTGCTTACATACGTAACAAATGATCCTGTTAATGTCATTGTTTATGTAAACAGCCACTAACACCATTTAAACACCACATTTTCTAAACATAGAACAAATCCATTAAATTAGGCACAAATACTCCTACTCTATATGCTGAATACAAAATCCACTGTTCATCCATCCATTCATCCTTTGTCGTCTGCTTATCCAAGGCCGGGTTGCGACCTTTATGATCAAACATTTTAGAAATGTTTGATTATAAAGATATGTTGGCCTGAGACAATGTCAAACTGGAAATGAGAACGAGTTGAAAGCAATTTTTTAACTGTGAATTATAACATTGCAAGATTATTTGCAATCATCTGTGAAAGGAAACTAAATTCTGGTGTGAGAATACATTAAAAGATCCTGTTGTATAAAAGTCAAACTACTTAGAAAAAATAATCCTCCCCTGATGTCTGACAACTGCACTCCTAAAATAATTTTCATACAGTCCCTCAGTTTCTCATACTTTTTTCTACCAGGGACAATGACGAAGTCCAGGAATTTTATATTAAGATATATAATAAATATTACTCTTGTCAAAATACTAAACAAAATCTAAATAAACTAGAGACGATCTTGGGATGGGATTACCCGAGCCACTGTACTGCAGTCCATGATTTAAACCAATATGGGCCAGGGGCGTAAAGTTGGGGGACAAATGACCCCTTCCCTACTGCATACCCCCCTTGCTCCGGGCACCCTTTCTCACACCATATGTATCTTCAAAATCTGCCATCACTGTGAGATCAATTAAAGATCTGTACATTTTCATGAAAGCATCTTGCATGGTTGTGACACTATCGCTTTGTCAAAATCTGTCTCTCACATAAACACCTGGCAAAGTACTCAAAACCGCTTCCATAATAGCTCCAGCTTTAACTGGTGTCACCAGGACCACATTTGGCACGATGACACACACAAAGACTCACAAGGTAAAAACAGAAGAAGAAATAAAACAAAAAGATTCCATACCTCTATGTTCAAGAACAGGTCACTGATAAGAAATTCAACTGTTATCACTTTGGCGTCGACCATGTTTTCATATGAGACAAGGTGCTTTAATCAACACAATAGTATCTCCCCAATATACTTCTGGAAAATCAGTCTGGTGGAGCTCGACACAAGTCCAAATGCATCCTCACACTTCATGTAAAAGTGGTGAGCACTCTCCACTTGCATGTTTTTGTCACGTCCCTTCTGTTAGTCGCGGTCGCCTCTCTCTACATTAGGTCACATTTCACAGAAAACTCACGACAGACGGGCGCAGCAGCTTGCATGGTGCCTTCAGGCAAATGTGACAATGATTAAGATGTGAAAACTCGACATGCTTTTGTCTGAGAACAAGTCACTTAACATGGACTGTGATTTCATCATCGCACACACAACCTGATACTTTGGGGATCTAAACTCAGAAGACTTATTTATATGTATTTAACCATTTTCAGAGATTGGCAGACTTTTATTCTTCATTATAAACTACAGCTGCTATGGCATAGTTTGGATATTTTACTGACGACCAAAGACAGCAATGCTGGAGTGCTCCAGTTTCAAAAGGAAGGTCACATGAAGGTTAAACGATATGTTTACAATTAGGGTTCAGCTAATTGTAATATGTTCATTTGTCAACTTTTTGTGGAGTCATATTGTGATGATATAGCCACGTTATGTTACCATATTACATTTCAAAATAGACATTTTTAAGCAAATTGTCTTTAAAAACTATACTATAAAGAAGTTTTTGTTTGCATATGTGCTGAGTTTTATCTAATGTAATGCATAATAGTGTAACACAGTTTACCACAATAAAATAATAATAATAATAATATAACATAATTATAATAATACCACAAAAAAGTGTACTTATTAGCTTTTCCCTGAGCTTGTAATTGCATGTCACCTGAGTAAGAAATGTTGGTCACATCATAGCAGGTGGGTGTGGATGTAAAACTGACATTTCCAAGGTTGAGAATAATCATTTAATTTCACTAAATCTGCTTATTTTATATGTGACTTGACATGATGTTAATAGACATTGGGGATTTTTTTTTTTTACCAGTATCATGATATTGATATCAATCATACTATTGCCCAGTTTTGTGAAAAATAAATATCAATACAACTAATATGATTTCAACTGAAAACTGAAGCAACTGTGAGCCGTCTGTTGGTCTTACCTGCGTTTGCATAGAGCAGGTAGAGGGACATTCCCATTCTCAGATCCTCCAGGGGTGACAGGGGTCCAGTCTCCTGATAGTAGAGTTGCAACCATAAATCAATTAGTCATCAAATATTAAATTAATCACCAACTGGGGGATTTTTTTTAAAATAAGAAAAGTCAAAAATCTCTGATACAAGCTTCTTAAATGTGTATAGTTTGTTTGTGTTTCTCTTCTTTAACAGTAAGTGAATATGTTTGGATTGTGGACCAAACAACACATTTGAGGACCTGACTTTAGGCTTTGGGAAAGCTGATTGACATTTTGAACCATTTTCAGACATTTTATAGACCAAACAAAATAACTGTGATAGATTATGAACAGTGACGATAATCATTAGTTGCGGCCCTACCTGGTAGTTCAGTGTCAGCTAGTCTGAAGCAGAGCCTCCTCCTCCTCATCTTCATCTGCTGCTCTGGAGCTGCTCCTGCTGTCCAACAGGTGGTGCTGTACATCCACTAAACTGAAAAACAAAACAATAGCAGAGGGCTTCTCATGAGGATCTTCTCATGATATAACACAGCGTTTTCAGTGTGTCGTGGACGCAGACCTAATTACCAGTTACAGTATGTGAGAAAGCATCCCAATGAAAAAAAACAAAATATAAACACATATAGAAGGAAGTCAAAGCTAATCCAAACAAAGAACAAAGGTTTAAAGAGCACAGCATGAGATGCATCCAGAATGGATACCAAAGGAGTTAAATGTAATCCTGTGTCAATATTTTTCATGCATGGCAGAGTCTGTTTATATAAACACTAATAATTTGTTGCTGAATTCACTTGGCACACTTCCTGCTCACTAGTTTGAATCCGGGGCACAACATTGCCAGGGGGCTGCAGGCTGATAAGATACATGATTTGTGGTTAATTTCTGCTTAAATGATTCACAACAAAAACACAGCAAAATACACAGCAACAACATCCTTGTCCTGAACCTGTTGCAGCGCTTTGGTGGGACACTGTCTGTCTGTAATAGCAGGTTCAAAGACGTGTCCAGCTTCTGCCACAGTCCCAGATGGTGCAGCATGGTGTTTAAGCCCGGGGCCCAAAGATGGCCATGATAAGAAGCCCCAGCCAGCATATGAGCAAATGATCATGGGGATATTCTCTACACTGTCTCTTCTTTTTCCAATTTCCCTCACAGGATTAATAAAGTCTTTCTATTCTTTGTCCAGGGTGACCACAACAACAGATCTGTTCATTCATTCCCTGCAGCACCACCCTTGTTTGAAGTTATCTAAAGGTTCGACACAAGCTTAAAGCCATGAGTTCAGATGGTGTCTTGAAGAATAAGGCCTGAGGCGACATCTTTCTGCTCTTTGCACTGAGGTCATTTCAGGTTGCTTTGCAGCCACAGAAGGTAAGGCTAGTGCTTTCTCAAAACACACCAGTGTCCCTGCCAGGTGATACAGTCAAACTCTCAATGCTTGCATAAAGGCAGTTATCTATGGAATGAACAAGTACAGGAATATTTTCTGTATGTGTTGCATCACCTCAGTAGCAGAGCTGGTGAAACTGAAAAACACTTGTCCCCTTAGAGGAAAACCCATACAGTTACTATGAGTGATCTAACATTTCAGTCCTGGTGGACGTCTGCTCTCTGGGTGACAATATGTCCACAGTTGCAGGGGCACTGAATGATTGAGTAGGCTATGAAAATGTTGGTAATCTTTATGTATTTGCTTATTTAAGATGATCTAATGCACATTCAAACAAAGGTAAATGCACCTGAGTCAGCTGAGAAGCTAGTTTATGTCAGTTTTCACACAGCCAGGGGTTTCCAAACTTGATTTTGAATGGGAGCCAATTACATAACGTGAAATTAAACGTAAGGACCAGCTGCTCCTCGCATTATATGGTTTACTAAAAAAAAAAAATAAATAAGACAAATACATCTGTTTCATCTTCCATTGACGAAGTATTCAACTGTTCACGCTCCTGAGAGCATCGGCCCTTGCTGTCAATGCTCTTACGCTTCTTTCTTCCTCTGTTTGCTTGTTTATCAAATCTTGAAAACACACTAGTTCTGCCTGCTCAGGTCTGTACGATTGTCCTTCCATAGGCATAAAAAAAGAGAAAATGCAAAGTCTTGCTTGATTAACCAACAGAGTTTGCAGGCCACATTTAGTGTATTTTGAAAGACCAGCTGACGGCTTTTTAAACATCTGTCCGAGGGCCACAATTGGCCCCTGGGCCGGACTGTGGAAATGCCTGAGTTAGACATGCACTACATGATTTTTTTGTTTTCATAATGTCGTTCACCCAGCAGTGAAGCTGTTATGAAGGCTTGTGGTGTAAAAAACACCTCATTTGGACGCTTTATGTTGTTTTTTTCCCGTTAATTTGTAAGCTATCCGTGCTGCCCTGCTAAGCCAAAACTGTAACACATTACATATTAAGTCAAATCTGATTTCAATCCAGGATTTGTTCATGTATTTTACCACATGCAATAATATTATGCCATATACGTATAACAATAGTTTTAACTTTGAGATGAAAGTTTGTAGTTTTAAAGATTCAAAACAAAGAGCTGTGTTATGCAGTTAAAGATCAGCTAGCACAGCAGGTGTGATAGCACAGCTAACATTAATTTGCCTTAACCAAAGCTATATTTTCCTACTCTTCCTACCTGTTCTCCGTAACCGAAAAAGCAATGTGTTTATTTCAGCGTTTAAGTAATCAGTAGTTAATAAAAGAGAAAAAAGTCCAAACAGCTCACCTTAATTTAGTGTAGTCCGGCAAACAGTTTACTTGCTTATCTTTAGCACCGCACCTTTGGCTCATGTTAGCCGTAACCACGTCTTAGTTCTGAACCCCTCAAATTTCATATTTCCTATATATTAAAGATTGTCAAGACATTTAACACCTGTAAAAACACTAGACACACTGGGTTAATATATTGGACCAATAAAGTGGGAATATTATCCTAATAATAAACCAAAACATCTTCATGTTTATGCAACAAACTCAATCATCACACCATGTTATGCAGCAGATCTCTGCATTGTTATTGATTGTTTTAACAGTTCATTTTACACATAACTTGCTCACGTGGGCGTGCAGGTCAAAACCGGAGTGTACCAGACCACTTTTCTTGGTGGGTTTATATAACATTTCCCATTAAAACCAGTACACTCCGGCAGTACCTGATTTATACCACAGAGTGGCGTCTTGCACTGAGAGCTACCTGGTTGTTGTGCAGCTGAGGATGTTGAACATTTTGTCCCACACGGCTGAGTCCGTCTCCAACAATGAAAGCACGTGCTCGGATAAAAAACTGCATCCCTTACACATTTACACTTTTTGTTTTTGCATTGAATGTAGCTCCTCGGGTTGTTTTTGTGAGGATGTGGATGCTCAGACACAGAGGAGTGGAGTGGCACGCGGCTGAGCACGATGCTGAAGTTAGTTTCCGATTCGTAGCTTCCGTGACAGCAGCTAAGGGGAGAGTTAAGGACATTGTAATTTGCAATGCTAAAGGACCTATATGTGAAAATGCATAAAATGGGAGATTTCACTGCATTTTTGACATGTAGGCCAAATTGGACCACTTCCAAATCAAAAGCCACTATAAATAGAAAGGTCAGCTGTGGACTAGATTATCCCAAAAATGATAAAAGATTAGGCCTATTTAAAACACAATTTCAGATTTGTGAAACCTGTATTTTGTTTGTGAAAATAAAAGACAGGCAAGAATGCAAAAAAGGGAGATTTCACTTCATTTTTTCACATGCAGACCAGATTGGACCAGGTCTCTCTCAATAATTACTACACACAAACAGTTCAGTTCTAGACTAGATTATCCCAAAGATTATTTAAAACACAATTTCAGATTTGTGAAGCCTTTATTCTGTTTTGAAAACACAAAACAAGGATGAAATCACATTAAATCACTATAACATTTTTTTATTATTTGTTCCACAAATCTGAAATTTTGTTTTAAATAATCTTCAACCTCCCTGGGATAATTTTGTCCAGATTGGACCTGACTAAGGATGATGTTTTTTGATCTGGGCCTGGTCCAATGTGGTCTACGTGCAGTGAAATCTCCTTTTTTTGCATTTTCACAAATTGAATACAAGTTTCACAAATCTAAAATTGTGTTTTAAATAATCTTTGCTCTCTCTACGATAATCTAGTCCAGATTTGACCCATTTAAGTATGGTAGTTTTTATATAGACCTGGTCTAATGTGGTCTACATATAAAAATGCAGTGAAATTTCCTTTTTTTCCACAAATTTAAAAGTGGGTTACAGACAGCGTTGAAAATTACTTAAAAAACATACTTTCACGAGAGTACCAGGTGCAAAAACCAAGAATCAGTCGGAAAGTGTTGCAAATTATGTCCCCCTTAACTCGCGCCTTAACTGCTGAATCGGAAGCGAACTTCAGCGTCGTGCAGCTGAGCTCCTGCTAGAGGGCGGCGCGGCTCCGTGTGCAGCCTGTCCAATGACCGGGCTGCATGTGCCTTCAATCACACTTGGAGTAAACACACTACAGTCTCCCCGACCAATCAAAGACGCGACGTCCCAGTTCCTGCTCTTATAAATATGCACGGATCCCGGAGTTTCGGTACCGGAGAATGAGACAGACACTAGCGACACATCCCACGAGAAGACATTGGACCTGCCAGTCCTTTAGTTTTTATTTCAATTTCCTCGTCTATACAGGTAATTTATTCTTTTTCTCGTGTGTTTTTTAACTTCAGTGGGAGTAATATAGCAGACTTTTTTTTTTATTGTTACAGACTTTAGACAAGGAAGTATTTTCCCGCTTGTGATTTATCCAATGGTTGTGAGACTCTTAGTATCAGAGAGTAAAGTATCAGGTGTTGGGTTACAGCGAGGAGGTCTATGATGTAATATTGCCTCACTGTGTGGCAGATTGTAACCATGGCTACGGCAGGCGAAATGTCAACGGGATGTACAGTAATGATGCGTTTTGCTGTTAGTTTGTTGCCTTATTGTGTATTTTTCCATGAGGCATCCTTTGTGAGGGGGCGCGTTAAATCCAACATTGACCATTTAAAACCTGGTTCGACATCGGTTTTCTTATGCTGCGTTGAGACGCCTCCCACAAGCTATTTAAACCATTTTTCATCCTGAGAAAATTGGCTTGTTATAAAAATATAAGGGGGTGAAAGGCAGATGCCAACTTGGCAAAAAATGTCCTACAAATGGCAATAATCAGTAAAAGTTGACGAAGAAAATTAAATGGAAGATTGGTTTTAAAAAAGGGGGGTAAGACTTTTTAGATATGTATCAAAAATATATTTCTAATTATTATAACAGCATATATGTATATAAGAGGGGCATATATTGTTAAGTTGCTCATTGCTTTCTCCTCATTTTTCTTTTTTTTTTTTTAATCAAACCGGTTTGCTCAGGTTTGGAGATTAATGCTCATGCACATGCGGTGGCTTTTCCTTTTGTCTCCAAACTGGAGATGGGTGGAAAAGGCTGGAAATGTGCCTTAAAAAAAGACTGCAAATATGCCTTCTTTTACATCCTCCACACGTTTTTCATCCCTTTTTCATTCTGGAAGAAGAAACAATGGTGCTGTTTTTGTGTTTTTTTTGCGCCCTCCCTCCACCACCCCTCCTCCCCAAACGCGGTTACGCAACATGTGATCCAGAGCGCACCGAGGCCTCATACCTGCTCTCTCCTCCTCTGCTCCTCTCATCCTCAGGTGTGTTATAGTAGGAAATAAGATGGCCACATCCGCCAGCGCCACGTTGAGTAAAGCTGTAAAGCAGCAGTACATGGAGCTCCCTCAGGGGGATAAAGTCCAAGCAATGTACATTTGGATTGATGGAACCGGAGAGGGGCTCCGCTGCAAAACCAGGACGCTGGATTTTGAGCCCAAAAGCGTGGAAGGTAAGCAGCCTCCTGGATCTCCAATAATAACTATGATCACCTTAAGTCCTAAAGTGTAACATAGCTGCACTGTCCTGTAGATCTACCTGAGTGGAACTTTGATGGCTCCAGTACATACCAGTCTGAGGGCTCCAACAGCGACATGTATCTGGTTCCTGCCGCCATGTTCCGGGATCCGTTCCGCAAAGACCCCAACAAGCTGGTCCTGTGTGAAGTGCTCAAGTACAACCGCAAACCTGCAGGTAACAAATAGGGTCAAAATAGATGTAACTTAAAATGAATGGAATCATTTGCAACAATTTAACAGACATGGCAACTATTTAGAAATTATTTGCCCTGTATTATATTACGTAACAGACAATAAAACACATTAAAAAGATGCTGTTACTGTAGCAGAAGTTGCTTTTACCCTCAGGCCAAAAGCATCTTCAAAGAAGACACTGCCTGATACTGCCAAATCTTATAAAAAAAATAGTCCTTTTTAAGTCATAAAGTTGTTGGAAGTAAACGTATTGTGCTGTACTTAAATTATATTTGCTATAATTTTATATAACAAATTGACAGCGTGATACAGTTGATAGATGTGACAGTGCACAGTGGGCTAGAAATTACTTTAAAGAGGAGAATGGTGAGGATGCGAAAGCCAACTTTTAACTAGAATGTGCCATGTTGAAGGAAAATTGGTCTTTTTATTTGCTATATTTTATCTTAATATTTTGAGTAAAACAACTGTGTAATCTGAGTTAATCAGGGCCAATCGCTGTGGATCCCTTTCAACTATTTGAGATTAAACCGGGCTATGTTGAACTGAAAAATGTGAAGTAGTTGCTTGCACGCACTTTTTAACATTTTGCATACATTTACATCCTTTGACACAAGTTCACTGATTTGAATATGCACACACTCATTTGATATGTGCATACACGCTTATGCAGGAATTAGGAAGTTGAGGCTTGTACATGTGGAAGTAATGGACATATCAGCTAAGTAGGCTTTAACATAGAATAACATTAGCAAAGAAATTTAAACTGAACTGACTGAATAATTATTCAAAAGTTTAATGCACAATTTACACGGATCATCCCAGACCTTTTTATCCAGTAGCTTTGAGACCCAAAGGAAAATCTAAAAATGTTGCACACCTGTCATGTTGAAAGTCAAAGTACTACATGTACGCTATAATTTGCCTTTCTGTTTAGATGATACTAAAAGGTGCTTTGCAAAACTGGCCCAGGTGGCTGTATGTGACTGTACTGATCTGAGTTTACTGTTTTTCTTGCAGAAACCAATCTCCGAATCACATGCAGCAAAGTGATGAACATGGTGGACGACCAGCACCCCTGGTTTGGCATGGAGCAGGAGTACACCATTCTGGGCACAGACGGACACCCTTTTGGCTGGCCATCTAACGGTTTCCCTGGACCACAAGGTAAGCATCTTGTTTGAAGTTTTTGTGCCAATAAACGTGAATTCATGTCTGGATGTTTTGTCTAATGATCAACATGCTTGCAGGTCCGTACTACTGTGGCGTTGGAGCCGACAAAGCCTATGGCAGAGATATAGTGGAGGCCCACTACAGAGCGTGTCTGTATGCTGGAGTTGAGATCTGTGGCACGAATGCCGAAGTGATGCCTGCTCAGGTAAAAATAGAATCCTAATCCATGTGTAGACTTTCAAATTATTTTTTTGGTTTTATCAGCCAGTAACTTATAATTATAACATTTGTGTTTTAGTGGGAGTTCCAAGTCGGACCCTGTGAAGGGATCAACATGGGTGATCATCTCTGGGTGGCTCGCTTCATTCTGCACCGTGTCTGTGAAGATTTTGGCGTTGTTGCCTCATTTGACCCCAAGCCAATCCCTGGCAACTGGAACGGTGCTGGCTGCCACACAAACTTTAGCACAAAAGAGATGAGGGAAGATGGTGGATTAAAGTGAGTAAAATCAAAAGCACCACGGAGTTTGATTCAACAGTTTTGCCAGTTTTTAAAACTCTAACGGGAATTTTGTCATTTCTGCTTTCAGAGCCATTGAAGATTCCATCGAGAAGCTTGCGAAGAGGCACAGCTATCACATCCGTGCCTACGATCCAAAAGGGGGGCTCGACAACGCCCGCCGTCTCACAGGCCACCACGAAACCTCAAACATCAACGAATTCTCCGCAGGCGTGGCCAACCGCGGCGCCAGCATCCGCATTCCTCGTAACGTCGGCCAGGACAAGAAGGGCTACTTCGAGGACCGCCGCCCATCGGCCAACTGCGATCCGTACGCTGTGACCGAGGCCCTGATCCGCACCTGTTTGCTGAGCGAGGAGGGAGACGAACCTGTGGATTACTAAATCCACAACTCAGTGACTGACTCCCACTGCCCTCCTGACTTTATCTTTTTTCTTTAAACTAGTACTGTGTTTATTTTTCTCTCTCTCTCTCTCTCCCACTGAGATGATTTTAACCTGCATTTTAATGGCTTAAAGTTGACTGGTCAACTTAAAAACATGACAAGGTAATGAAATCCTTGGTAGTTATGCGCTGGTAATGGCAGGGTACGTTTTTCCCCTCGTCTTTAGAAGGGATCTGCTTTTGTAACACTGTTTTATAGCCCATGTCATCTCTTTCCCTTTCTGTCGGTGACTAAAATGAACTAAAAGCACACATGGACACTGAAGAGTAGAGCTGCTAAGGCTGGACAGCATGTGTAACTAAATAAATCTTGACTAGTTCATGTACTGTTAATATATGTTGACCTGCCTTTTCGAGTATCCAGTCTTCAATGTTACTAATTCTTTGATTTTATGAAGTGTCTATTTTTTAAATGGCAAATGTTTGATGTCTCCAGACACACTGGGTCAACTTGTATGGTACACTTTGTAGATGTCTGTACCCAGCCGTTTGTTGTTCAAATGTGGTGGATTTGTCCATAATGCCATTTGTAGATTTCCTCAAGGAGTTTTATCCTTTTGTTAACTGAGATATTGTAATGCACCTGATTTGGTAAAACATCATGTTTACTGGACCTGGTGTTTTTTATTGATACATTTAAAACTTTTATTTTTATCACAACATGGCTGTCTGACTCTTGACTTCAAGACTTATGAGGGGTAGTTTGGGGAAATATGCTCACATATTTCTTCTTATTGGAGCAGATTTAAAAAAAAAAAAAAAAGACTACAGCTAGCAGCCAGTTAGCTTAGTTTAGCAAATAGACTGGAAGGGAAGAAAAAGTATCTCTTAAGTTTTCTGATCAACATGTCTGAAGATGGTGATTTAGTGCTAGTTGATGAGGTGGGTGCGCTGCTGGGTAGGTTGCCAAAGAGGAAGTGGGTATACTCTCATACCTGTATGTTCCTCTGGCTTCTGGCTGATAGATGGGCATGCTGCCAGTGGAACAAGGAAAAACTCTGCATGTCTGTTTCCAGACAGGTGTGTAAGAGAGGGACGAGCAGAAGACAGCTTAGTGGAAAAAACTCCTACACACTGTTCAACTTACAAAAATTATTATATTAATGCAATATCACAGTACAAGACCTTCATTGGGCAAACGGTTTTGTGACAAAAAAGTCAAAAAACTGTTTGCCTGATGAAGGTCTAGTACTGAAAAATGGCATTAAAATAATGACTTTTGCAAGTTTTCTTAGTTTTGCATTTAATTTCCCAGAAAATAGTTGGGTATATACCATATAACCCATTAATACCGTCCACTGTCTGTAGACACACGTTTGTTACCTTCAGATAGAGCCAGGCTAGCAGTTCCTGTTTGGTCCCAGTCCTTATGCTAAGCTAAGCTAACCAGCTGCTGACTGAAAGCTTGTCATTGGTTTAGCCATTTGTAGACGGGATGATTCACTGAAATTTAGATCAACACTCAAGTAGTCTGGAGCTCAAAGCTGTCTCAATGCATGCATTGATAATGATGGAGCAGACATCCCATAAAAATGGTGCTAATTTCTACAACCACTTGGTCTGAAGACTCTTGTGTGCACTATAATTAATTCATCAACCAAACTGTGCAGTTTCTAGTTGGCCGCAAGAACAATTCAAGCTGCTCTGG
Source organism: Plectropomus leopardus (assembly GCF_026936395.1). Classification (NCBI taxonomy): domain Eukaryota; kingdom Metazoa; phylum Chordata; class Actinopteri; order Perciformes; family Serranidae; genus Plectropomus; species Plectropomus leopardus. Next base: position 21,973,426 of record NC_142187.1, on the reverse strand, counting down.
TCTAAAATCTAAATGTGCACACTTGTAAAAGCTGTGAAAACAGCTGGTGACTTACTGACAGCAGTAAACATAAAAAAAAGAGTGAAATGAAATGCACCTAAAGGTAACTCTAGTCATGGCTCTGTGGCTGTGCTTTCTTTTGCCAAATGTTCTGATGTTTCAGTCTGGCTATTATCTTGGCAGCAGCTCAACGGCAGCTTTGTTCAGGCTGGTTTTTAGAGGCCTGTGGGAAGTAACTGGAAACTGGTGTACTCACGAGACAGTTATTTTACTCCTTCACTGCAACAACAGCCTGCAGCCTGAAGCCGATATTCCCAGAAGTGCTGTGTCATAAACTACACAGCACCTGGCCATTGTGGCTGCAAACAAAACTTAACTCGTCTGGATCCTGTTATTATCTAAAAAAAAAAAAAAAAAACAGACAAGCAAGCTGGCACAGCAGAGATATCTTTATCTTTGGGTTAGTTACAGCTGTGTGGGACTTCTCTGTCAATTTATACCATAAACGGCATCAAAACAGAATATATTTTTAGCTGCAATTCTAGCGTTTACCATCCAAATACAGGCAAAGTTGTAACTGTAAAATGTTTCCAAAATAACTCAGCATATTTATAATGCCTGCTCATGATGTCTGCGACTTAGCTTTGCAGCCTGTTGAGAACATAAATGTGCCAATTCAGCAGTTTTTTAGTCAAAGCTGTCTTTAAAGAGTTGGGAGTCGGACATTTACAGTTAAAAACACATTGAAGGAGTTCTTTGTTTCTACAGCAACTGAACTGGGAAACATTTCAACCGCACTTCTCTGCAGGAACACAACATCGTCACGTCATGGGACATAAACATAGTTCTGGTGTCCTCTCGCTCCTCGGGGGAAGGGCAACAAAAGTTTGCTTTGAGACCTTTCCCCTACATCTCGGCAGCCCTCACAACAGCACGTGAGTCCGCTCACTGATTGGCCTTGCCAAGAACAAGTTAACCAATCATAAAGTCGAGGGCAGGTTCAGTGGTGTTTCAGAGGACGCTGACTGGCCTGATGCCAACACGTGTACTCTAACTTTGTTTTGGTGTTTTTGCAGTTTTCCTAGAGTTTCAGTTAGGTTTTCAGGGGAAAAAAATGGCACAGAATGCCAAGTCTGGAGAAGAGCTTGGAAAGTATCCTGAAACAGCATTGCTTTCATACTTTTATGGAATAAACATATTCCAAAGTAATCAGTAACTACAAAAGGGCTAATCTGGCAAAAAAAGTCACCCATTCTTCTATTTCTGCCTACATTCTTGCAGAAGCTGTTGTGCAGATAGAAAACAGTGGAGAAAATGTATTTAAACACCCTACCACATGCATGCACTGACACTTTTGATGCACCAAAAACACAAACAAATCATCTAAAACCTCCTTCAACTGACTGCTGCACACAAGTACAGGGGAATTAAAGTGGCCCACACACTACATTATAGGCCATTATACCCAGTTAAATTCCCCAGACATAAACAGGGACACAGTGTTCTTTTCCCTAACCTACCCACTCACCCTACCTGTGCCAATTTTTTTTTTCATCCCTTTGACCATGTGGATAGTCTAAACATTACCTTAAGGCCACTAACCTCAATTACTCCCTCTAACCATGTTTCCATCTCTATATTAGACAGAAAACTGCATGGACCTGCTCTTATTTAACACCAGAGGGGTAAATGTGTTGCAGGATGTGGGGAGTTAACCACCACGCTATCTGTGAAAAGCACCTAATGGCATTCAGTCACCGTCTTCCACTTCCTCGCCTCAAGCTCAATTAAGTGCTTCGATTTGCATGCAGAATCCAAAGCGCCCTCCGCCTGGGAAGCTCAAACGACGGGGAGACACTGGACAAAGGATGGAGAGGGGATGCTGCCCTGTTGCCAAGACAACCACCGGAATGTACAGGCTGGATCGTGGTGGTTCTCGTTGTGTGGAATGGGAGGAGAAAAAAAACGCATGTTATGTAAGGATGGGAAAAAAAAACATGAAATGGGGTCTCATAAATGGAGCTGCACAATAACCCCCTCTGGCCAAACGCAATGTTAAGATACTAGTCAGTTAGCATGCAATCATACTATCTTACCAAGCAGAGCAAATGCCTTCCAACTTTGTGCAATTTTTACTAGTCATTAAAAATAATGATTGACGCTTTGGTAATCTATTGTAACACTAGCACATGGGGCTGCAAGAAAATGAGCATGTGCACGGAGCATCCATCATTTTTTAAAGGTTGCTGGCAGTGCACGTACAGTGTGATTCTCCTCACTTGTGCTGTGTCGTTGTGTAACACATCATACTAGTTTAAACCAGTGCTGGCTCTTCCTTCTACTGCATGCAATACAGGAAGGGAACTCTGCATTAAAGCAGAGACGGATGAGGGGATGATGAAATGTACAAAACAGCTCAAAAAGGAAATTTGTAGCGTGTTGTTTTAAGCAAAAATACTGCATAAAGAAAACTGGAGAGGAAACGTCAGAGGAGGACAAAGTTGTCTCAGGGCTTATTTCTTGGCAAGAAGCATGCATAATCCTTTTAAAGACAGAAAGAGAAAACAGAATGAGTTTGGACATTATATGAAGTGGTTTTGAATTATTTTATATAAGAGTAGTGACAAACATGCTGCAGTTTATGTGATGTCATCAATATTCAATTCCTGTTTTCTTGCAGATCTCACTCCCCCACATGCACGCTCACATGCATTCATACACAAGAGGAAGCTGATCACACGTGCTCACACGAGCTCTTGGAACACATGTGCTGTCTGCAGCGGCTGAGAATAACAAGCTGCTGCATGTTTACATCCACAGTGCGGTCACACATACACATGCTTTAGTGTTTTTATACGCACAGATGTTGTGCCACAGCTAGAGGCATCCTGATTGGCTTAGCACTCTGGTGTGATTGGACTGATGCTAGATTCCCCTACAGCCACTCAGGCTTACCTGCGCTGTGATTGGTTACGCCATTGCATATGACACAGTGACACAGTTTTGACTGTACAGCCGCAGCACAGACACAGATATCTGCCTTTGTTTCTCTCAGATAGCAGAGCAGATGAGTGTTGTTTTTTTTGCAGTGTAACAGGTTACATTGTTTTATAGGAAACAATGAGTCCACATCTTACATTCTTAGAGTGGGCCTTTGCAATTAACAATGCTGTACATGTAAGTAAACATCAGACATCTGCTCAGTTTTTTCTCATTTCCTCATTTAGCACATCAGCCCTTTGAGACCTGAGAAAATTGTCTTGATTTCTTTCAAAAACACGGAAAGAAGACACTGAGCGTCTGAACAAGAAATGAAAAAAAGAACCTAAAAAAATTAGGAAAATCTACAAGAAAGTTACCTAAATAAATAGCATAAATGGAAAAAAGGGGGAGAAGAGGGAAAAAAAGGAAATTATCTGAAAAAATTAAATAAAATAATAATAAGAAATATATATTTTATTTTTCAGGATTTTAAATGTAAATTAATAAATAATAAAATAATAATAAACAATGGTGTTGTGGACATATTCCCCTAGCTCTTTTTATTTCTATTAATTCTCTCCCTCTTTTTTTTTTTTTTTTAACATTTTACAAATTTCTTGCATTTTACTGGACCTTTCTTGCCCAGTTGCTGATTGCCTCTCCATATGTTTTTGAAAGAAAACAAAGTTATTTGATCACATTTCAGAGGTTAAAATGCACGTGACAGGTGTCTCAATGCAGCATGAGACAAATGTTGCAGATCCAGGTTTCAAAGAGTTTAGGACTATAACGCCCAGGCCAAAAAAGGTGCTGTACCTGACCTACATCCTGCATTTAATTTCTTTCCACTTGAGTTAACTCTCTTTTGTACAAGCATCTGTCAATGCTAAAATGTTTGTTGCATTAAGGATTATCCATCCAGTTTTGCACATTACTACCATGAGGAAAACAAGTGGTAGATTATTAATTACCCAAACTTTTGACATTTTAGCTCACGAGCTGGTCCGGTCACACACAGCTCTGCTCAGTTTCACCAGAGTTCAAGCAGTCCATACTTCCAGGACTTGAATAGTTGGCAGGCTGCATGGCCAGATGCCAGTGCTCTTGTGACGCCAAATTCACAAGAAGTGCTCCCCTCCCCCCCAAAAGCCTCCTGCTGATTTATCTGCAGGGGTTGTCCATTCTCTCACACAAAACAAAGGATGACCCACACACCCCCATGTCCACTTTCTGTGTAATTTTCCATTTTCTAATAAGCAATGTGAAACGCATGCATGTCCACACAGAAGAAAAACTCTTTGTTGTCCACTTTGTCATCATGTTTGTCCAGTGAAACTGAGTCAGATTTTGAAACTGATGTGATATGACACTTTATTGCTATACTTAGAGACACTGGATCACTGCAGGAACTGGCGGTGTAAATATAAAAGAACACCGAACATGCAAAATATGCAAATGCACAATTACATACACTAAGATTTTATAGATATTTGTAAGTTGGTTACATACCGATTAATAGATCTGGAGCGGTTTGACTGAAATATGATCAATTGATTAAACCTTAGATGTATTTTCTCAGAAAGAAAATGTTAAAGGTCCAACGTGCACGATTTAGTGGCATCCAAAAGCTGAGGTTGCAGATTGCAACCAAGTACGGACCCTGTAAATTAAACCGGTAAAGACACCGATGAAGCAAGTTCACATGAAGAAATGTTTGTTTTTCTATTGCCATCGCCGTGGAGCGGCCTCTCACTATGGTAGCAGATGTGAACACGGCAATGGCCTAATCTAGATCCAGTGTTTGGTTTGTCTGGGCTACTGTAGAAACATGAAGGTGCAACACAGTGGACTCCATGAGGACCTGCTCCATATATATATTTATATATATATCATTCCAGGCAACGATTCTTAGTTTCTTGTGATTATATATCCATACATGAATCAAGCTGTTAAAAAAAGTGTAATAATATAATGTTACAGCATTTATTCATGAGCATAAGATGTATAGCAACTTGGGGTTTTCAGCAGCAGTAAGAAGTCGTGTTTATGCTGCATCATGCCAACAGCTGCCTCTCATGTGGCAGCCATTATACTAAGCCTGTTTGCTTAAAAGATTGACCCACAAAAAGTTCAGCATTCTGGGTCAACTTTAGCAGTGAATGGACACTTCTGCCAAACAGACGCTTAATGAACATCACCACCCTCACATGAGTCAGCCATAAATTCCTGTACGCCAGAGGCACCTTCCCTCACACCCACTTTCAGTGTTAGTCACAGCTGTAACACACCTTTTCTCGATTAAAATGTGAATGATACCGACCACGTGTGTGTTATGTAACGTACGTAGCAGCGTCATATAAAATGTACTCGTTAACCCTCAGGCTCACCTGCAAATTAACAAAAAGACTCACCATTTCTGACAAACCTCAAATGACAATCAAACCCTAAACAGAACTCTGACTCCACCGCTCCACAGAAAAACATCAGGGAAGGGCAGAGGTGGAGCGCTGCTCAGATCCTTCACTTGAGTAAAGCACCAAAATATCCATGTAAAAAAAAAAAAACTCCATTACAAGTAAAATCCTGCTTTCAAAATTCACCCACAAAATGACCATTTGTAAAGAACACTGTTTTTCCTGTAGGCCTCCATGGAAAATGACAAACATTGTGATTTATTGATTGATAGGTGTCTGGGTTTAACAACAGCAAAACTATATGAAAACACTATTTAAATACATTTACAAACTCACTAAACTCGTCTCGTCTCGTCTAAAGTCTCATTTATCCTGCCGTATGCTCAGTGCTTCCCAAACACATGCATTTTATAAAGGCCCTGACACACCAAGTTGACCATCGTCCCATGGTGAGCGTCTGTCGCTCTCGTCATTGCTGTGTGTCCATCTCAATGACCCTTGACATCTTTTTTCCCACCGGTACAGCATGTTGAATCGGCATCAGAGATGGCAGAGCCCATCAGTGAATGAAATCACCCTGACTGGCAGGTCAGCTCAGTGCACGCGATAAGAAACGTAAGAGAGGACAGCAAACAAAGAGCTAAACTCAAGTGAGATTGGAACAAACTTATTGTAAAAAGGTAAAAAGGTTGTTTTTCTTTAGCCATTGAGCTCTTGAGAAAAAATCCTTTACAGTTTATGTTGTTGTTCACTCATACATGGTAAATATGCTTTGTTCTTCCAACACTGGATTGTGTTGGTAATGTGCTACCTGGCCAACTGGCGTCATGACGGTCTTCCAATAATAATGTTTTAGCTTCAAAGCATGTGTTTGGGAAGTACTGAGAATATGACGGGATAAATAAGACTTGGATAACTGCATGACTTGTGTCAGAGTTTGGAAACAGATGTTTGATACAGTTTTGCTGTTGTTTGCCCCAATCAGTTAATAATCAACATGTTCCCTGTTTTCTGTGAAGGCATGCGAGAAAAAACAGTGGTCATTTTGTTGGTGAAGCATTGCTTTAAGAACAGTACTTGAGTATTTTAAATACAAGTATCACAGTAAAGCACTGGTGTCATCAGGTATGACCTATAATGTCTGGTTGGGACAGTAAACTTCATCAAAGTCACATGCAAGAATAAAGTCTGCATGGTTTTGTATGTTTTATAGTTGCGTAAGTGAAGACATAATTTGATGTATAAACTTCTGTATTTGTCATGAGACAGATGCTCACTCTTTGGACCAGAGTAAGCAGCCTCACACATGTAGCTGTTCATCCCTAAAAATGAGCTGGTTCCTGTGTTGAAGCCTGTCTGTTGCTGCCCTCAGTGGACACAGTGAGACATGTTTTATTTTAATACATTGTCTCTCCTTTTTTGTAATGACACCCATCCTGTCTGTCAGTGGTGCAAAAATTTGATCATTGCTATATACTGATAAATAATTACACACAGTTTGTCTCATACGGAAGTGTGTGACTTAAAATCTAATTTTAGTTGTCTTGTAGGACTACATTGGAAAAGGACACACCATCGCAAGCAGGAAAAAATGTGCCTCGAGTGAAATATTTGAGATGTTTCACACACAATTCACTGATACGATGAAACAAGGTGCATGAATAAGCTCCATGTCAAAAATAGTAGGTTCTTTCCAGAACTGCTTGAATCACCTGGTCGTGTATGTCGCTAAAAATCAATGACAACCGTCAGCTTCAGCAGAATACTTTGACTTTTCTTTTCCACAAGTATTTCCTTTCAGGTTTCATATTTCTGTAGATCTCGGTGGCTAACGTTCAAAAGCTGCCCAAACTTGTGCCTGCACCGTCTGTCCTCTCTCTGTTCATGCTTCACACATTCTGATGCACTAATGAAGCCTCCATTAAGAGCGTCCATTTTTAGATGTGACTACTTCAGTATCCAGATAAGTTATGTGTTAAGCATTGTTGATGCATTTCCTGTTACGACAGAACATCACACTGCAGCTATCTGTGTACTCCCACAACGGTTTGCTTTCTAACATGTTTGCTTCACTTCTATTTTAATTTTTTCAAAGCTGATTTGTCCCACACAGGTTTTTATTCATTAAAACCAGAGTCCGCAGAGAATTTGGGTCAGTGCGGTAGTCAAGAGCTTTATAAAGATATAAATAACAAAAACAGCACACTCTCACACACACACACACACACACACACACACACACACACACAAAGGGACAATCAAAACACTGCAGTCTCAGGTCTGATTATATGATAACTGTGCAAACATAAGAATTCTGGCCAAAACCTGAGTGCCGTCAATTGATCAGTTGTTACCACGACAACAACATTGGCGAACTTAACCATGGCGTAACCTCAGATGAGCAGAGTACAGACGTAGCCGCAGCTGTCACTATATCAGTAGCCCTTTTTACACAGAGATTGCACTAAAGGGCTGTTGCAAAGACTTTTGTCGCCTTTGCGTTTTCACACAGATACAAACAGCGGCGGCATCATTCTGCTCTGCCCTGCTGAAAAAAAAACAAAAAAGCTTGACCAGCTTAAGATGTGTACTGCAGTTGCTGGGTGTGGGAAGATGGCTATATATGATATTTGCTACAGTTAGAAAATGACGCAGCTACAGCATACTTCCTGATATCTCAGTGTTATTACCAAAGTACAGTTTGCTCATACTTGTGTATCCTTCAGTACTTCCTGGTGACTTCTATTGTATTTCTGCCAAAGCTCATCAAGACACTTTATAAAGGAAAAAAAATGATAAAAAAGGTTACTGTAGCAACAAAGAAACCAGGGAACCAACAATTCCAGCCAGTAATTCAAAAGTAGCTGTTTTGTTGCATGGAAATGATCAAGGTTATCATTTCTCTCAAACAGTGTAACTCCAATCCTACCGCCCGCTGCTGCACCACACACTACGCAAACAACATACTGCATGTCCGGAGTGTATTAAGACAAAGTTAAGCTCTACACAAGGCAAACAACCTGGGTAAAGTCCAGTGTTAGTAACGGTGAACAGGCACTTCCTAAGGCCCAGAGAATAGGCAGTGAAACACGGTAAAAACACAACTGCTTTGTCTTCCTTTGTTCGTCCATCCATGTGCTTCTAGTCCTGACCAGCTAAGACAGGAGGAGCTCGTTTGTCATTTTTCCCCATTGATCACCTCTCACTATTGTTCACACGCCTGACAAAGGGAATGCTTATTCTTCCAGGATTCATGTTGACCTGATTTTCACCACCCTTTAAGCACACGCTCATACACGAATGCACACACATGTCAATGGCAACATGAAGCCAAAGCAAGCTTATTAAAGGTACTCAAAACTGCAGGGACAAACCACAATGTCAAAGTGTTTCTTCATTATTAAATAACTTCACACAGTGCGCCTGACCTGAGTCTTGATAAGAGTTACTTGGAAACAGAACAGGTGAGAGATTGCACATATATTCCCTTAATCTTGAGTCTGTTTGTTTTGGCAATGAGACGCAGATATTTGAGGTTAATGTTACATAAGGGGATGTGGTGACAGGGTGTGGCAGAGGGGTAGATGACGTGACTTTGTGATGTTAAGGGGATGAAGTGTTTTTTTTAAACCCTTTCAAACCTGAGCAAATTGGCTTCGTTTCTTTCAAAACCATAGGAGAAAGGCAATAAGCAACTGGACAAGAAATTACCCCAAATTTTGCAACAGATTAGTAAAAAGAACAAGCCAGAAAATGTGCGCAAAAACGGAAAGTAAACAAATAAAAACAAGGAAATTACCTGAAAAAAATGTTATATTCTGTTACATATTTTAATATATAATTTTAATGGTCATAAGTATAGCACCTGGACTTCCCCAAAACTAAGATGGTGAACATGTCAAACACACACTTAGAAATAAGGGTTTCATAAGGGTTCTTCCTGAAGGGCTGAGGTTCTTCCCAGAACCATTTGCTTCTGAAGACGTCTTTTTTTAGGAAAAAAAAGTTCTTTAAGGGTCCTCTGTCAGACTAACGCCGGGACGAAACTGTTGTAGAACCTTGCAGAGAAAAGTTGTAGCGGTGTGAATTGACTAGTCTCAGCTTGACTCAGGCCGGCTGATGATGTCGCCCGCAGATTATCTAAGATTATTGAATTGCAAGGGGCTGGTTTTAGAAAATAACAACAGTAGGACTGTTGTAGCGAAGTTTGCCGGCCGAGTAAAACAACTGTAGACAGCATGTTCACCTGCTGTGGCATTCTCTGACGACAGCCCTACGTCCCCCCTTAGCCCTTCGTCTCTCTCCTCATGGCGTCTCAGTGTCACTCATCAACTGATTACCCAAGATAAATTGGTTCAGAGCCCCAAAACTTCTCCAAAAGTTCTCCACTGGAACCAAGAAATAGGTTTGTCTTGACCTCAACGGTGAACCATGAAGACATGAAGAGGGCGTGTCATATTCTACAGGATGGAGAACGCAACAATGGAGATCTTAAATGAGAAATCATCAGAAAAAATGAGTGTGCAGTGGTCTCATTAATAGTTTGTTCATGTTTGTTTTTAGGGGAAAAACAAATATCTGTAATGACAGAAAAAAGTTTGCGTATAATAAATAGACACTTTTACACTGTCTGTTCAAGGTGGTAATTTTCCACTGTTACGCCGCCTCGACGTTCTGTATATAACGTACAATTGTGGAAATGGGGGATGGAGTTGTCTCGCCTCTGAGCCGGGAATGGAGGTATAACAGTCCCTGTAGTAACAATCTGTTTAAAACATAAAGCTAGAAAGACTTGACCATGGGTGGAGTGAGTGTGACGTTTATTTTTCTTGTACTTAGGTCATTTTTCTTTTTTGTTGCTTATAAATAAATAAATAAAGCCAATTTGCCCAAGTTTCAAAAGGTTAAATAAAATAATTTGACTGTATTTCCTATCTTTGCTGAGCAACAGTTTTGTGTGAAAGGAAATAAAAGCCCGTCCCATATAGACGCCCGTCCCAAATATAAGATTGCCAAGTTCAATAATTTAATAGCCGGGGCTATTAAAAGTTTTACGGTAACTGTCGAATAAATGTGCAGGGTAAAAACATAATAATTCCTTTTTTAACTGTTGTGGGGCAGAGGTGTATAGTAATAATAAAAAATTAAAATACTCAATTACAAGTACCTCAATATTGTACTGATGAACAGTAGTTGAGTGATTGTACTTTTTCCCCACAACTGGATATTCAGACACACCCCTGTCTCGTAGTAATGAATCAAGATAAGAAGGAAGCAAAGATTAAAACAAGTAATGCATAAATAAACTTCTTTCCCATTCACCCTTTGATCACCGTTGACTGGGATCCTCCCCAGTTAGTCATGCTGGGGCGGATGGTTCAGTCCTGTCAGTTGTGTCAACGAGGCTGACAAACACAAGTGATCTAAGAACAGCTCACAGTGTGAACAGCTGAGGGTCTAAACCTCAGATAACTCTGTGGTGTAAACAGGCGATAAAATAAAATATGTAGTGGTTCGATTAGTAATGATACAGAAATAAACTCAGATATTTTCTGACTCATGTTCTGCTCTGCTCTGGTGTTTACTTCTTGCCCTCCACAAGTGATGCTGGCCCACACTGAGATTATGTAACGCCCTGGATGTATGGCCTCTGTGCTTCAACACACGAGCAGATTTTACACACATGATTAGGCATGTAAAACACACAGGCCCTCTGTGTAAAGATGCTGGAGTTTGGACCCATTCACATAATTGTTATGTCCTCTGCCATTCATGTTTACATAATGCAAATACTGCTCTGTAATTACCCGTGTGTGAGACGACATAGAGAGACAAAGCTCATACGGCGGTCATAATTTGACGGTTAGATAATGATCACATCATGAAAGCAGCACATTTATTTGTTTTATCTTTACTAAGCTTTGTGTTTATTGTGTAAATTCAATCCAAGTTTGCGTTTGGTGCAGCTTGCAGCTTCGATTTAAAGGGGCACCACACCAATTTAGTTATAGAGAGTACTCATACTAAAAAAAGGTATGTCCTCTGTGGCAAATAGATCTGTTAAGATTGAGAAAATAACCTAAGTTTAAGGGAAAGTTTAAATCTAAACATGGTTCTAACAATGGCAATGTTTCCATTCTCTTAATGTTTATTTATTTATTTATTTTACACCACAATGCCTCAGAGACCCGCTGGTGTGGCTGTCGACCTGCTTGTGGCTGTCTCTTGTGTGGAATTATGAAGTTTGAATTTTCCATATCTAAACAGGAAGTCCTCATCTAACCTCAAGTACTTGACGGATAGTTGAGTCAACGTCTTATCATCATCAAATCATCCTCATTGTGACTGATGTTGAATTGGTGGACATGTAATATCTGTTGAAAAAACAGTTTTATAGGAGGACACATTTATCTGATCTGTGCTTTTGTATACGCAGCCACATTTGAATAGGCTGTTTGGATGTGTATTTACTATTTAGGCCTACGAGGGTTTTCACAGAGTGGCCCCGAGAGGTCAACACACTGCAAATTATGAAAAAACATACAGACACAAGGATAGAAAATGGCCAAAAATAAGTTAGAAGTTGTTTTTGTTTAATATGACATTTTTATGGCATGATTCAGACATGATTATTATAACGCAAAAGTGTTCGTCTTTTGATTATTATCAGAATTATCGAAATCATGTTACTGCAATGACGGACAGCTGACTTAAATAACTTAATAAGCCACCAACAATGGCAACAACAAACTTGTCCCAGTCGTGTGCATCACATTTTGGTGACTTTTCTGCTGCCTGGTTAGCTTTTTGCAGCTCTTTTTTTTAAAACGCTGCCATGTCGTCAAATTGGTATTTTCATGTGTTGTCAAGCTCGCTTGTTTTGAGCTATAAGGGCCAATGTTGAAAAAAGGAAGAAAAATCTTTAAACTCTTATACTTTAACTTTAAACATAGTTTTCCTTTCTTATTCTTTTTTTTTCTAATGCGTATAGTTTGTGCTGTGGTGAAAATAATCCAGTCTCAGCCTCTAATCTTTGTTCCATCAAGTGCTGATTCAAATCACAGACAGAGGCTGGGGTCTGTTGTTGCATAATTACCAACAGCAAGTCAGGGTTAGTGAGGCATCTCAGACAGACAAAAGATGAGCCTACCCACACACACACACACGCACACGCACACACACACACACACACACACAGACACAGACACACAAACACACACACACAGACGATGGCATGCCAATGCAGTCGTGCAACTTTCTACATCTTTTGTCAGACTCTTTCAATCTGCCTGCTCAACAACAGCGGATAAATTGCTTGTCGAACACTCAAGGCCTCCCTCTAACCCAGAGATTTAAAAATGATTACGCGAAAGCAGTGCCCTTTCCAACCCCCCACACCCCCTTGAGCTCCTGTAAGATTAAGGGCTGATCATGTATCTGATGGTGCCACAGCAAGTTTCCTACTGCCATTAGTCTGTTGCAAGGGCCTAATCCCAGCAAATCCTTTATTTTCCTCAGTACATCCATCACACACACACACACTACTGCCATCCTTTGCTGAGGCACAACAACAAGTAGGGTAAACAAGCAAAGTAGGAGAAAAGAATAAAAACTGCGGTGTCGTCACTCAAAGGATTGTCATCGTGGCGAATCAATTTTCTCCTAATCCGAAGCAGTAATCTAAACAGAATGATGCACAGTGGACGGGAATGACGCATTTTACCATAAGGCTGTGTTCTTGGTGTCTGTCTGCAACCTGTTCAGAGTAATAGGATCACCCAACTGGAGGGCAGAGGTTTTAGGGAGGTCATGAGGCAGGGTGCGAGTGCCGGCCGCTGAGAGATTGGACAGACGCAAGTCTAGTCCTCTTGGAGTCCAAAAACATGCGTCAAAGCATGTGTGGAGAGAATAAGAGCTCAGTGTGGAAAAGATGCTCTAAAGCCATATTTTGACAATTTGAGCTGCAAAAACAGTCACTGTCAAAACTTTAATTACTGATTTAATCTTATCCCACTAATGCGCAATTATCAGTAAAAAAAAAAGAAAAAAAACTTAACATAAAAAAATGTACAAATTACTTCACAATGAAATGTAACTAAAGCAAAATAACCACCAATGAGACACAACATGCAATAAATACAATATACTTAACTTTCCTATCAGTGTAAAGAAAAGCATCAACTAGTTCTTGAAAGTGCAAACCAGATTAAAGATTAATTAAATAAATATAAATTAAGAAACATATCATCATGATGACAACATGTATGCAGCTTACAAAACATGCTGCAAAAACAGAAAAGATGGCCAAATACAAACACGCTGCAAGGCGTACAAAACAATAGAACTACAAATCTGAGTACGCTTCAAACAAGTTTGTGCAAAATGTCATCCAATCACGTCTAGTCAAAAGTGTTTATAGCTGTTAGAGTTACATATAGTTCATAGTCAACGCTTTCTCTCCTCACCAGCATCGTGGTGTTGTGCAAACACACCATGCAAACTTTCTCACTTTAGCACATCAGGCAAATCTGTGAGAGAAGCTGATGGCTTTATTGGTAAAGTCTGGGATTTGGGAATTGAAAGAATTCAGATCGGTCAGTTTTTAAGATGAGGTTAATAATGTGAAACACTCAGTTTGATAAGGGGAACAAATACTTGGTTAGGTTAAGGACAGATTAACGTCTCAGGTAAAATAAGTATGGGACACAATGACCAAGACACAAATTAAGCAGCAGCAAAATGAGGGTTGCCTTATTAATTACATTTTTCTGCAGCCGGAAGGCTTATTTATTGGTTCCAGGCCAGAGGAAATTTTGAAGTTAAACCATCCCTAACTATACATCCACTGTTTATACGATCAATGATTTATCTTAGCTATTGTGGAAAAAATCACTTAAGTGCTGCACTGAAGTCTTATAATGGTCAGAAACATGGACGTGACCACGGTAATTCTTGCTGACTTCGATAAGCTGATAACATAATTATCTAGACATAATGCGACATAATATTACGTCACGTAAATACGTCACGCCTCACCCCATGTTCTGCTTGTTCTCACCCGATGTTCTAACGTTACTGAACAATCCTCACACCTCACTGTGTCGCTGAGTAAAGCAGTAACCTTGAAGGCTCCTCTGAATGCGCCGTACAGATTCAGGGTTATTCTTTCCAAAGTAAATAAAGTAGATATCACATTGATAATCACTCTTGTGAAACGCCGGGCAGAGCAGCTGTCTCTGCATGACAACCTACGTCAGCGGCAAGGTGAAATAACTGAGATTACAGGGGCATAGACGGTTCATAATCTTTCCCACAGATGTTTGACTTTTAGCAGCTCAAACAAGGAGATGGGGACGTGTAACTCTACACTTCAGATAAAGAAACCCTATCAGTTTATCGGTATTATAATGCAAGCATTAACATGTTTTCATGCCTGATACCGTTTTTTTATTTTTTTGTTACTTTGTAAAGTCTAAATCACACAGTAGTCAAGTAAGGACATTGTTGCTCTCACTACCAAATTTGTTTATTATTTTCATGTCTTCAAGAACTTTATTCGCTTTGGGAACTGTTCTGAGGCTCATGATAAAAAGGAAGAGCGAGGCTTGCTGACTTTATTTCCTCCCCCAGAGGCGCTTGTGTTTTTGCACCTGTTAGTTTGTTGATCTGTCTCTGGGACGTCTACCAAACTTTCCACAACATTTGCCGGACAGACAACCCCTTGTACTAAGAAACAAGGACTCATACTTGGGAAATAATTTGCACTCGCGACAGGCTTTTTTTTTCCATATTTATTTTCAGACACCGCCATGAAAATTATATTGAGACGGACATGATTTAACATACTATAGATTGTTCTTTGGGGAGTTTTGCTTCATGAGTTCCCTCCACAAGTATTTATATTAGATTAGAATTAATGATTATTTAAATAAAGGTAGGAGGCTGCTTAATGGTCATTTAAAGATCTGTGTCAGTAACACTGATGATATATTAAATAAGACTGGTCTCTAAGTTGGGTTTTCATCACCATCCATTCAGATGACAACTAGATAAAGCACGTTCTCTGAAAATGTACACCTTTTGCAGTTATACGACCCAATCGCTGGAAAAAATGTTCACATTGTGCATTTGTACCACAGATAACTTATATTTCTCAACAATGCGGTGGTGAATATGTGGTTAGTTTAGATACTAAAACCACTTGGTTATAAGAGATGGAGGAAAAAATTGACACAGCATAGTATTGCCATATTTTTGCCTGGCCATATTGTATTGATTCAAGGATGCCAAGTATTGACTTTTTAAATTATGTTAATTATTAACATTAAAAATACGAATTAGACTTTTGGTTGCCTACTAGAATATGAAATCAAATAGTTTTTCAGTCCAGTAGATACAATTTGCTGCAAAAGTTAGATAAGGTCAGTGAAAAACACCTCACTGGCTCAGATAAAACTAAAACTAACTGCAGGGAGTGTGTAATTTTTTGAGAAATGGGACTTTTGAGCAATGGACATTTGTTTTTAAGATGGGATTTCGGTCCAATGTAACATGTTTGGGTCGTCAGAACAGTCACATGACACCATGCCCTCCATCTCCTAATGACAAAGTATCTCATATATTGTCACTTTACTGACGTTGATATGTTATGTATAAATTGTATAAAGATAATGTATTGGTAGCGTGTATGGTTGTCTGTCTATATGTGTCGGCCCTGCGATAGTCTGGCGACCTGTCCAGGGTGTACCCCGCCTTCCACCCGATGACAGCTGGGATTCGCTCCAGCCACCCCGCGACCCTTACGAGGACAAGCAGTTACAGAAAATGACTGACTGACTGACTAATGTATTGGTGGTTTACAAAATGAATATTGCCAACATTTCCTTCTGGTGATTTGGCTACAAATGGAGAAGTAATTGAAAAAAAAAAGTTTTTTGGGATATTATTATTGGGAAACGTGCACTCATTAAAACACAATGTAACAACCATGAATTTAAGATGACATAGAAAACTACCAACCCTTTACGGCCTCATTTTAAGTCTACATGGGATGACTGTGACTGCTGGATGATTTGTTATATATATTTATATATCTGTTATATAAATGGTCATTTCCTTCTTTCTTTGAGAGCTCACACACAGCGACTAGCAGACATTATAAAGACACGTTGCACAACTCTTACACACTCACCAAACGTTTTCAGCTATGCAGAGAGTTTGTTCATCTCACCAACGGGTCAAACAAGGGTGTGGCATACTCTTGTCAATATCAAACTACTTCATGTGTGTCTATCAGCAGACAGAAAAGGGAAACACTCTTGTTGGCACAAACTACATTTAGGCACCAGTGAGTTTTAGACTTCACACCCTTACAATTTCTGAGGACCTTGGTTAATGGGTAGAAGGAGAGCACTCATGGATACAGAGCAAATTATGTACTGTCTGCCTGCATGTTTTATATATTTTCAATTTGCCTCGATCCTCTGAGAAACAAACAGCCCTGTCTCCTAGGATTTACTTAAAACAGCAAAAAGGTCGACATCTGATGGAAATGTAATGCGAAGAAATGACATTTTCTATTAACAGAATGAGGAAATGTTGCTAATTAATTCACTTGGCAAGTTTAAAAATGTGATAATGAACATACCAGCAAAATATGCACTGACAGTGTATTTTATTTGTTTGATTACAGCATTTTTAAGGCTACTGTTTTTATTAACGTTTAACCGAAATCAAAATCTCTCCCTAGCCTTAACCAAGGTGCCTTGCTCAGTGGTGTAATGTCACAAAGTAATAATACTTCATAACTGTATTAGGATTTTTCACAATCCTCAGAACTCTGGCTGCTTGCTTTTTTTAAATTACCAGCATTTACTTGTACTTTTAGTTTCAATACTTAATAACAATTAATATAATAATTCACTTTAATATGTAAGTACAGTAAATATCAGATACTAGACTCAAGTAATATTTTAATATGTGACTTTGACTTCTACCGAACTCATTTTCTGGTGAGATATTTGTACTTTTACTCAAGTAGGGCTCTCAGGTACTCCATCCACCACTGCTCTGAGCATAATCCAGGCAGCAACTACACTGTCAACACAACCTAAGTATGAAAACAACTTATAACAAAATGTACAAATGTAATTTCTAGTAGACAGAGTTTAAATTAGTAAAAACAGTGAGGGTGATGTTATAAAGTGGAACTGTATTGAACTGCATTACAATGAATTTTGTTTGTTTTTTACTTGTGTTATTGTGCAAAATATGCACATCATACCTGACTTGTTTTACTACAAAAAAAAATACATTTAAAAAAACGGATAATAAATGACATTTGGTTAATAAGAACGCCTCTTATTCTCATCAGTGCTTCAACTATTCCTCCAGCTCAAGTCTGTCCTCTGAGGTGCACAACTTGATCTAAAGACTTCAAACCAGTGAAACCACTGTGAACTCTGAAGCTAGGGATTGCCCTCCAGTGGTCAGAGGAGCGGGGACTTTACAGAAAGAGGGGAAAACCTCAAGGCAGCATTGGTTATGAATATTCAGCATAATCTATAAAACAGTATCTACCTGCATCGTCATAAGCATAAGTAATTACAAGGGTATAGCTTTCATTTTAACATTGGGGGGTACACGTGAAATTCGGGGTTAGGGGTCCTCCTCCAGGAAGTTTTTAGCATGAAACACTTAATTTCTTGCATTCTGGTGAATTTTTCTGAATCAATTTGTGCCTTTTCTTCACTTATCAAAAATGGAAATGTTTTTAATCTTGTCAAAATAAAACTCATTTGCTATTTTCATGTTTTTTATTTGGCAAGAACCAAGGTAAATAATTGTAAATATTGAGGAGGTTGTTCACCCCTCCAATTACAATTACGCTGCAATTACACTATTGCAGCAGTTTACCAACAAACAAAGCAAACTAAAACCTGCTGAAATTATGGTTTAATCTATACTGCATCTTTTTTAAATTGGTTTCTGTATAAAAAATATAGCATTGTTTGTTTTGCATTTACATTAATAAGCAGAAATGTGCAGCAGCTTGCAGAAAGACCTGCTTAAAAACATCTGTGCTTTTGTTGTAATTGAAAACAGCAGCACAGTGGTACAACTTACAACTTTACTCTGATGAGAAGCAAACAGTTAACCAAGTTTGATGCAAACGTTAGAATTGAAATCTGCTGATTGGTCTGAAATAAAATCAAAGGGAGAGATAGTCTAAGTCAGCATGAAAGAGTTAACAAATCCATCCTATATGAAGTTGCCTAAAGGGAAATTCTTTATGTTCAAACAGTCTGGAACCATATGTCTGGAAAAACATGTCGACCTAGATGCACTTTTTCCTCTCTTTAGCATGTCTGGGCAAACTTCCTCTGTAGCATTTTCACATCTCCTTTGTCAAAGAAAGTTTTCATGAGAGCATGCCAAAAGGTCACTCTATAAAAGCTTTATCAGTCCTTTTAACTCTCATAAAGACATTTTTAAAAAGGTGTCATTGTCCGCTTTTTCCTTTGTATCTTAATGTTTCCTCATGCCTCCCTCGTCTCTGGGCGTCATTTAATCAGCTCCCTTGCATGTCATCCTGCTACACAGACAGACTCAGGTGAGCACACACTGGTGCTCTCTTACAGCACCAACCACACAGTGTGTCCCAGGTTGCCCACCGTACCGTGGGAACTGTATCTGCAGAGAGGGGTGTATTGTAGCACAGGAGCTGTCAAGAGGGACAGCAGGATAAAACAGGAATTGTCCTTCAGCATGGGCCCAATTGATTTAGCTGGCACACAGCAGCCTGTTCGTGTAACATCACCCGACTCGACCCGAACCGAGTCAGGCCAGAAGCATCCGATTGTTCGTCTCTGGGGTGCAACACTGAGCGCAGACTGAAGGAACTATTATCCAACCTTCCCTGATACAGAGCAGCGCATGCACACATTGACAGAGACGTTTAGCTGAGCCATCTTAATTAAACTCCAACACAAAGACAACAAATGGCCTCTTTATGTTTTCCAAAGCCGTGAGAGAAAATCTCTTGAACAGGAGCCACGATCACGGTTAAAGTTTACAGTGACTCTCTGACACCTGTTTTCTGGTGCAGGAGTTGAACTCTGACAGTGCAGATTTAAAATCTTCAACAGAATAAAGTACTTTATTGTGGGACAAAGTTTTATTTATGAGTATAAAAGCAGCCTTATTTTCAGTTTCATATTTTATTGTCACTGCGCTGTTCTCAGAACACTTTTATGAAAAAACCGCTTTGAACCCTCGAACTTACTGATCAGCTACAAAATGTTGGTTGTTGGGAGACTTTTTCTAAGAGATATATATCTATCTGTGATCAAAGATACGCGATATCTGACATGATATGTATTCGATTAATCTGGAACATTTTTGATAATCGATTGATCGATCAATCTATGGATGGATTACGAGTACAAGCCCAGGGGCCATAAGTGTTAGGGGCCCTACTGGCCAGAAAGAGAACAAAAAGATGCAAAGGCACTGAAAAAAAAGACAAAAATAGGCAATACAAACACACAGAGACACAAAATGACTATAAAGCAACACATGAAGTACTAAAAAAAAGACTGCAAATGACCACAAATAGACAAAAAACATGAAAGGAGACACAAAAGTGATTTTAAAAACTGTTGTTGTTTTCTCACTTTTTAAAAACTTAGAAACAGGGATTTTAAGCAATTTTGTTTTAAAAATTTAATTAAACTATCAAAGATTGTTGCAAATTAATGTTCTATTGATCAGTTAGGCTAATTACTAACCATCAAATCATTTTAGCTCTCATTGCATTTAAACATTTTTGCAAGCAAAATAAATTGCATCATAAATTAAAACACCTAGATTCACTCTCCGTGTGAAATAACACAGTGATGTGTTCTATTTCTGGAGCTACCTTTGTCCTTTACTGACTGTGTGGACACTCGCTGACTCATCATCAGGTCAAGGACAGGTAGGGGTTAACATAAACAGCATGACAAAGAGGCAATAGCTGTATGGGAAACCTAATCAATAACATTGCTCTGGGAATGTTGAACTGAGCGTCACCTGCAGGAGGAATGACCACAGATGACCTGCACCGAGAAGCAGGATGAATGACGACCTTGTGGTCGTCGTTCTGTGCAACAACACAGAGAGGAAATGCTTTGAAATCAGACCAATACCTTTTGATCCTATTAGTGCGTTTTTTCACCAGATGAAACACATGGGCCCGCATACTTCCTTGCAGGGAAAAAACTTTTTCAGCTTTGACTTCACAACCGTATCATGCTGTGATACAGTGACAGGAAGGGCAACGTCTCAAAATGTCCAAACCCATCATAAAACAAAGTCCAAACCAATTCTGGCACCATGAAGTTCAACTCGGAAGCCCATTGTTTGTGGCTATATGATAATTAGAGCTGGCCTCGCTGGCTGTTTATGTAAGAGGGGCTTGTTTATTCATAGTGAGTTCAGCCCCATCCGATCTCAATGGCTCCATTATTAGGCGAGTGGTTAAAGCCTCTTTCAAACTTCAAACATAAGAAGCCGCCTACTCAGGCGATACTGGCCTGGTGATCTGCAAAAACTGAAATGTAATCGCTCTGCATATGTGCAGCAGAATGAAATAATCTGAGTACATGAGGCCTGTTCTCTGTCATTGTGTACCAAAACACTATGCAAGCTCTTTACCTTTAATGAGCAGCTTGGGAAACACCTGAGCATGCTGTGTTCTTGATGCAATAAATAACTTGCGGCCATGTTTCATCTGCGACCACAACAACAGAAATATACCAACAAACAGCTGAGGACGCGTTACGTTTCCAGTTAGCTGCTCACAGAGCTTTCCATATGTTCTACCACACCAAAGAGAAAAGGGTCACACACAGCTGGGTCATTGTTCTTGACAGGGGGCCTGGAGTAAGCCTCATTAAGAGCCGATGGCCATAAGCCTCTTTGACTGTGCTCTCCGCACCGGCAGACACTGAACCAGGTGGAGCGCAGCGAGCGCAGGCTGCACGGAAACACCAGAAAATTGCGTGTTCAAATCCAGATTTGAGGAAGAAACACTTCCGCACGGATATGACCGAAATCTTGAACGTACCAACACCAGATCAATAATAGCGTTATTACTGTGCCATGTACGGAGAGGTTAATACCTGTCACCCATTCACTGCTGTAAAAGCTTGTGGAGGATTGTGAGGACATGGTGTTCTCTCTCTACCAAAACTCCTTGTGCACATTCCTCGTCTCCTTTGACCACCCCCATGTTATTTTCTACAATCAGCTAAATGCCGAACTACAATTACCGCCTCGTGGTTGAATGCCTCCGAGCGACAGTCAAGCTGCACTTACACATTCATGTCTGTGAAAACATGGATGCTTCACACACATCGTCCGGCAGCACAGAGGATCTATACAATCAGCACGGTTTCAAGGTGGACACCCGAGATTAGCGTCACCAGTTCAGTTTCTGACCAAAATCTCCCCTTCTGTTTTTGATTTAAGGCAATAAGTAATGGTCAGTAAAGCGTTTTGGCAGATGACCTCTCAGTGAGGTTGACCTTTGACCTTTTGGATACTTCACATCGGTTTATCCTATAAGACATTTGTGTGAAATATTGTCATAATTAGCGTATGAATTCTTGAGTTATGGCTAAAAACTTGTTTTGTTTTGTCACAGTGACTTGACCTTTGACCTTCAACCATCAAATGGCCTCATGGCCTTCATGAAAATGAATTGGATGCAACCTCCTTCATCTCCCCAGAACCGAGCTCCACATCTTTTTCCTCAGCCGCCCCTCATCTGTGGAGCTTTGTTCCAGACCACCTGAAGGCTCCACAGACAGTCGATGTTTTTAAATAAGGCTAAAAAATGTTCTTTTTTCAGAGAGCCTCCAACCAGCCGTGCACTTAAATGACAATTAACTTTCGACTCTAGTGTTTACTTGCTTTTATGCCTGCTTTGTTTTACACTCTGTTTTTGGCACACAGCACTTTAAGTTTTGTTTCAAATGAAAAGTGCATTACAATTAGAATTTACTATTATCATTATAATTATAATAATAATAATTATTATTATTATTTTTAAGAATGGCACAAAACATAACGCCTCTGGCCAGGGCACAAAATTCTCATCCACGCAACAATCTTTGTTCCAACAGTCTGATTTCCTTTTGCACAGAAAAAGAGGATAAAGCTTTTGTAAAACAGACCTGTGAATCTCTGTCTAATCATTGCTGGTAAATTATATCAAGTACAGTTCAATTATGTTGTCAAGCTGTTTGCCCTTTAATGTTGTTTCAGTTTCCACAGATCTGAGGAGTTAATGACAAAAGCCATTCTTCGCCTGGCTGTGTGAAACCAGTGTCTCTTTATGGCCGCTTGATTACGCTGATCTCACCATCATGCTGGCCGCGTCACATGGCTCCCCTTATGTCATTCACAGGGAGAGGGACATTGACACCGGGCACAGCTATCCTGTCATCTCACAAAGCCTTTGAGATCAGCTGAGAGGGGAAGTCCTCTGAACTAAATGAGACATTATACCAAACTACAAGGAGCACTCTGCAAGAGATGTCACATGCCAGCTGAGGTGTTTTCTATATTTCTATATTTCTATAACCCCCCCCCCCCCAAAAAAAAACAAAGTGAACTCAATATTCTCTGAAAATGCATTTCGGCCCACCTGTCTTTATGTGCATTTAAAAACACAACTTAAATTCTAAAATAAATAAATAACTTAATATTGCATTTTTTCGTCTGTGTGGCAATAAAACAAAATGTGACAAAGTGCAGTGGAAACATTTCTTTAGTCACGGTGTTTGTTAAGTTCCAGGATTCATTTGAGAGACAAAATACCAGATCTATGTGGAGCTATAAGGAGACTGTAACATTTCCCCACATTCATAAATGCCATATTTCCTTTGTGTTTTCCGTTGTTTAAGATTTAATTAGTTTTCTTTAAATTATGTCATCCCACTGCGGCCTCTAAAATACTTTCAGGATTCATTTCATTCAGTTTGCACAACTGAGCATCTCTTATAGAAATAAATGCAGCCCTGCTCTCAATATTGTATCCAGTTATCTTAATACATCCATGAAGAGAACAAGATATATGCAAGAAAGCTGTATCCAAAGCTGCTTTAAGGTAAATGCTAATATCAGCATAATCGGAAAAGAAACACGCTGATGTTCAGCAGGTCTAATGTTTACCATGTCCAGTGTCCACCATCTTTGTTAGCATGCTACAATAAACAGCTAGCTTAGCCCAGGTTAAAGGTCGCGCCAGAAGACATGTCAACACAATCCAAACTCTGACCAAAACCCTGTGATTCCTGAATTAAAGTTAATCAGTGGCCACTTCCAGCCCCTGTGTTAAGCTGATAATAAACCAGTCTTTCCACTGAGCAACACAAAGACAAAATAAGCCTAAATCCTCCAGTTATCAACTAGCTGGAGAAATCAGCCGTTATCAAACACTTTGCAAGCTAAAGAGACAGATATTGTTGATGGAGAACAAAACCAAACGAGCTAAAATTAGAGTAAAAATTGGACTTGCACTTGTTAGGTGGACTAGAAAAAAAAGACTCCAAGTGGATGATGATGATGATGTTGCTTTATGTCAGCTGCTAATTAGGCGGCTAACAGGCAACATTATAGGGCCGCATGCCTGTCAGCTTGTTGAGTTCTTCTAAACTAGTTACTAAAAAGATTATTAATGCAGCTTTAAAGACTCTTTTTATTCAATGTGTGTTTCACAATAAAATAAAAGATTTTAAACATTTTTTCAAACTGACAGAAAACTGTTTAATAAGAGCACCTGCTCTGTAGACCTCATATTGAATGGCATATTTCCTGCTTGTCTTTTCATGAAAGCCTCTTTGCAGGGTTGGTGAAATGAGAGCTAATAGGCCTTTCTCACAGCAAACATTTTGACTTGACATAGCAGGAAAAGCAAAAGTGTTACAGAAAACAGTAACAATGGCTCCGTTATATTCAATTGCATCAGAGAGCCTGCATGTAAGATACCAGGAAACAGAAATCAAAGCGTTTTAATTCAGCCATCATTACTTTCATTATTTGCGTGTGTGCTTTTTATTCTGTGACCTGTCAAAATGTGAATATGAAAAACTGGATTTTGTTCTTTAAATCCTTTAAGTTGTGAAAAAATCACCAGCATTTACTTGTACGTTTGCTTTCAAAACTGGCATTCATTTAATATCAGAAAATTAGTTTTGACAAATGCATACAGTAAATATCAGTTTCTCCTAGACTTTTAGTCAAGTAATATTCTAATAAGCGACTTTAACCAAAGCCATTTGTTGGCAAGATATCTGTTTCTTTTTCCAACACTAATTGATTGATTGATTGAATTACCACAGTTATTCACTATTTTAAAAGTAACTGATAGCTTTTAAATTGCATGACTTAAAATACTTAACCATACAGTCATTTTTCTGTATACAACCATGTTAAAAGTCTATATCTCTCTGTATCTAATGTCACCTTGTCTAGTTGACTGAACAATGAAAATTTAAATTTAAATTTGTGTGTTTTTGGTTTCTGAAGACTGGGGGGGGCAGACTGGTCTCACCCTTGAGCTGGCAATGGAGGTAGAAACAGTGTCTATGTGAAAGGGGACAGTCAGCAGGACAGGACTATTGGCAGGACGGAAGTGGCAATTTAACGGTGTATTGGGCGTGCAACCCTCTGCAGGGCATTAAAAGGTAGCTGTTAGAAGTTAGTAGCTAGAATAAGGATCTGAATCAGAAAATGATTCATTGCCAAGTAGATTTTTACTTGCAAGAAATTTGCTTTGGTTTTTGGTGCAAATATTAAACCTACAACATATTAAGAGGAACAAAAATAAGGCAAAGTACTCCAACACTGAAGAACTTAAATATACAACAGAAAAATTTACAATAAAAAATTCTCTAAAAATTATATAATACAACAAATATGTACCACATAGCTGTCTATGCATAAGAAAGCTGTACAGTTTTGCACAGAGATGTGACACTAACTCCAACAAGAACAGCAGCTGAAAATGTCTACAAATTGGGAAAACAA
The DNA here is from genome assembly GCF_026936395.1 of Plectropomus leopardus. Lineage (NCBI taxonomy): Eukaryota > Metazoa > Chordata > Actinopteri > Perciformes > Serranidae > Plectropomus > Plectropomus leopardus. The sequence goes on along the minus strand of NC_142187.1, from coordinate 21,947,954 downwards.
TGACATTCAGGAGCTCCTTACCCCCCAAGCAGAGAACCACATCAACCTTCATATAACAGGGATGACAAATGATTTTTTTTGCGATGTTATGTCATTGTTTTTGTGTTAAACGTCCGTCAAACCTTGATGCCTACATACTTTCTAAAATCACACACTAATGCTGAATGATGCTGCCGTCATTTGGGTCTGTGTAGAAATGCAAAGAAAGCATAAAGAAGGAACTTCGTAGCGGCCCTACAGGCAATCTCTGCGTAAAAAGAGTATAAGTTGCTTCAATCACCACTTCCCCTCCTTTAAACCTACACTTGTACAGTAATATAATGACATAGCACATGTAAAGATAAAAAAACACCACTAACGATGTCTTGACAGTGTCAGACATCTAAGTAAGCAGTATGCGAGTATGATGCAAGGGAGGTGGCTTTGTTCCTCATGAGTCAGCCCTGTCAAAGCCATGAGTCAGGGAAAGCCAAGGAAACAGCTGCATCCGTGTGTCGCCTGACTTTTTTATTTCCATTGTGAACTAGTAACCCTGACAGCCTTTAGAGCTGTTGTAAAGCTATATTTGTATATGAGCTGCAGTCTCCCCAACATAGAGGGCATGGACTCATCGTGCGATAATGCTACATTTTATATAAGGGCGATCAAATCTCCAAAATAGAAATACAGAGTTTGGCTTGACCTTTGATTAACCAGGTGTTATAACAATAGTCTATTTCAGTTGTCCGTCTAGACTTTTACATGTTTTCTTTCACCGTCTCAGTTACACGTCTTAATGCATGGTTTCCAGTTTCGTGCAATTCTTTCTTTCCTTCTTTCAGTCTTTCTTCAGTTCGGACACCAACAGGTGAATGCGTGTAATCAGATCAGGAACAGAGGTGGAGTTGAGTTCATTCATTTTCAGGTCTCAACCCACTGAGAGTGACAATTCAAAACAAATTTGAATAGGAGCAGCACAATAACTGGTCAAACAAGAGCCTTGATTTCACAGTCTGGTGTTCGGAGATGAACTTATCAACTTTCTCAAGGTCTTTTCGTATTTTAGTCGCTCTTGCATGTGCTCCATAACGATTCTGATGAGCATGAGGTAGATGTGATTCATCAATGTGATAACAAGAGCTTATAGTTAAGCAAACTGCTGTGTGAGATTATATTAAGACATAGCAGGGCTTTAAGGTAATGGGGGCTAACGTCAGCATGCAAGCATGCTCACGATGTAAACACTGATGTTTCAGTCACGGGTATGTTTAGGCTGCGGTGTTCACCATCTTAGTTTAGCATGCAAACAAGAACCAATCAGCACTAAACATGTACAAGTACATTTGAGGCTGATGGAAATTGTGTGAATACTGTGAGTATTTAATCGTAAAGCAAACACTTCTGACATTTGACATTTTGACTTGATGATGGCACTAAGGCCATCATCATTAAATTCAGGGAGAAATTAATAACAACAGCAACCAGAACAGCATGTTTCCCTGATGTTAGCATTTAGCTACATGTAGCGATGTAGGCTATGTAATGTAAACATTTGCGTTAGCATGCCTGGAACAGATGACCATTAAAACAATTGTCTTAAAAACAGAAAAAAAGTTGGAAACAGATTAATCGGGTCATATGGACTACATACTTTCACTTCAGTATTTGAAACACTAGCCATGTTTAACATGAGCATCCAACAGTGTAACAAAAGAAAAGTAAAACAGGTCCCCTTTAAGGAATCAGCAAAGTTATTACAGATTATCCTGAAGGGGACATAATTGTCCCTACCAAATTTCATTTCAATGCATCCCTTAGCTGTTGTGTCATTTGACCCAAAACCACAAATGTCAACTTCATGGCGGATCAACAGGAAAAGTAAAGAGATCACCAAAGTCAGTGGTCTTAATCCTCTGGGGAGCACAAAAATATCAAGGCTCCAGTCATGCCGCTATGGTAAGTATTAAGTACAGTATGTAAGCATGGTAAGTACAAAATAACACTGTTAACCTTAAAATATACTTGGTATTCTGTTATTTCCCGCAAATACTAGGAATGCAAAAGCTAAAAAACAAAACGAGGGATTCATACCGTAGATAAAATAAATTTATTCCTGAATTAATTCCATAACTATTCATTCATTTATTCATTTATTTTCCAGCATGCACTAGGCAAATAAAAGGGAACATTGTGGACAGGTCAATTGTCTATTTCAAAGGTTTTTAGATAACAGAAGTAGGCTACATGACAAGATTGAATGACCTACGTACTGCAGCAGCAGGAGAAATAAAGGGACATTTAATGTGTGAGTTATCAGTATTACTCAACAGTTACATTGTATGACACCATTGTCTCAAGGAAATCTTAGACAGAGCACATACTTAACATGCACTCCCTAATGATTGGTGATAATACAGCGCACGCACGCAGGCGCACGCGCACGCGCACGCACGCACGCACACACAGCAGGCTCAGTGAGGATTTACAGCTACAGCACGGATTATATTTTATTACACATGCCATCCCTGGCTGTAATCCACTTTAACAGGGCCTTGTTTGCTGACACCTCGCAGGAAGAACATTCAACTGAGAGAGACGTATTCACTCAAAGCCACAGCTAAAATTAGCATTGTTAACTTAGAAAACCTTGAACCCTGTGTCAGTTATGACGACATGCCGATGATAGTAATGTGGATTTTAATGCTGACTCAGCACATATGCAACTTCATGAACACATCATGTCTCAAATCACAAGTTAAACAGTTATATAAGGGCTCATTAATGCTCAGCTTTAGATACATGCGTCCTGGATGGAGCCGTCTGTCTGTACTCTCCGTTCATTGCCCGTATTTGTGCATGTTTTCTGAAAGCTTACAGAGACGAACGAAACGGAGCGTAGTTCAAGTAAGGAAACTAATGTCACCCTGGTTCCCTTGTCAAAAAGCCTGTGGGATTATTCAATTGGATTTTGGATTATTGCAGAAAACAAGGCAAAAAAACATCTACAGTAAACTATTTTGTTGAGCAAGATAATCAATCTTCAAAAAGAAACACCATATTCAGGATTTTTGAGGCCTAAATGCAATCGCAAGAAGTTGAAAGCTAATGTTAGGCTATGAACAATTTCAAGATTCTAACCAAAAACCCATTATAAAAACACTGACTTTGAGATGAGGAAACCCGAGGTACTAAAATGGCAATGGACTTCCATGTTTTAGGACTCATTACTAGAGGTCTGTATAACAGTCCTGTTTGTTTTTGTGCGAAACTTTTGACTCTGCCATCTTGTGCCACCTATTGGCTGTATTTATGCCATCTAAACGCACACATAGAAGTGTAAGCGCAGTGACATTTACAATGACTGAAACAGATGTATCTTTTTTTAAGTAAAGGGAGTATAAATTAGCCTTAAAACCAACAAAAGGTCTGATTTGCTGATCTCCTGCTTGAATGGGATTTGCTTTGCACCATGAATCAGTGCTTTTATACGCTGATGAATCAATCAGTGATTCACTGATAACTTTGCATGATTTAGAGGGAATGTGTTACATTTTTAGGTCAGAACATAGTGTTCACAGGCTTGGCATATTTTAATGATTGAAAAATACCTATTTATGGCTGCAATGCTGTAATCTATCTTCATTAAAAAATTCATGAGATTAAAGTTGGACATAGAAACCAACTCTGCACAGTGCTCTCTGTTTAACATCTTAATGGTTACGTAACAGGGTTTGAAATCAACATTTACCATGCAGAGTTGACATGTGGATTGTGTGTTTGGAACAACTACTGTTGACATTTCTTTCCTGTTTTCATTAAGTATAAACGTGCATATCAGTCCACAGTCACACTTTGGTGATCCAACGATCTGTTCTGTCAACAGGCAACTCCAACAAAACAGATAATCCTTCACAAAAGATTTTTTGGAAGGAGACAGTGGCCATGTGATCATTGTGAGCCACTTAGATCACAGCTCTGGATATTTACTTTTATAAACCTGCCAACAGAAGATCTAAACAAGAACAAGTACCTGGAAAAAGACTGCTATTAAAAGGCACGTGAGAGAACAAATTGCCTCATCTGTTTGCTTTAAACTGTGTGTCCACAGTGTCAGCCAGTGTCCACTGGCTGATGGGTCACGGTCTGTTGGTGGAAGTGGGAGCACAAACCCTAGTTTGGGTTTGTGGGGGTTTCGCAACGTGACCATGTGTTGGACCCAGAGGAACAATCGAACCGGGATAAGAGAGGGGATTGTGGGGACAATACCGAGGCTGTCCCCTGTAGGCCCCATGCCACATAAAGACCTGATTATTCCCCCCCGTTGGCCGGCCTTACCGAGTGGACAGACAGTGGACTCAGTATTTCCTTTCCTCTGTTGAGCAGTGGGGACTCTCCTCCAGTCTCAGCCCAGGCAAAGCAATTTAAGGGGAGCTGTTGTTTTGGAGAGCCACTGTGGGAAAGTCATTAAAGTGTAAAGCATCCCTCTTTTATTTCATTCTAAAGGACTCCTGGAAGAGACATCCACCAAGGCGGTGGATGGTAATGAGTGCTGACACAGACCGGCCACCCCCACAGTGCCGTGTGTGCCGATAGTCGCTGCCATGGCAAACCGATTCTCTGTGATGAAACCCGCCTGTGAGACGCACAGTTAGGAGGGCTTCCTCTCTTCCAAAGGTGGCCAGTGTCTACCAGCAAACTACTAAACCAGAGCTTTTCATCTAATCGGAAAAGGACTTTCTGCCACTTTGGTGGCCTTTGGAAGTGAACATTCTGTCTTGTTCTCCACAGATCAGACTATCATTACTTATTTAGAGGGAAAAACTTGATACGAATCCATAGAGGTAGAATGAGAATAGAATGGCACGACGGTCGGAGCAGCTGCTTTTTTTATGTGTACCATTGCTATTGCTAACATCGTAGTGGACCAACTTGTGTATGAACGTCTGAATAAACAAACTAACTTGCAGTTCCTTGCAAACTCACTCAATATGTTTACATGCACAGTTAAGTCGAGCTGCAGTTTTAGTTCAATTATGTCATTTAATTGGACAAGAAGAATCGATTTCTTCTTCTTTTGTTAAGTTAAGTTTGGGCAACTACGCCATGGTAGGTGGTGACATGCCCCATTTCATTTTGTTACTATTGGACTTTCTTAACGTTGACCTTTTTCATCACATACCAAACAAGTAATCACGCTTCAAACGGGTCTTCTTCCATTCTTCTTTTTCCTGACTTTTTTCTGCAAATTCATACAGTTCGACTTCAGGGTCCAAAACTACACGGCTGTGTTCCTTAGACTCTCATGCAGTTGTTTTAGATTTTATTTTTATTTTCAGTATATTTTTACATCTAAGTGAATTAAGGAATTCATTTGACCAGAACAGAGTTGGTGATTGTTGGTAGAGTGGACTAATGACTGCCCATTATTTAGACAGCCCATAATTCCAAAATTCAGAAATCTGAGTTGGTGTATGGTTGTATTTTTCTGTTTAATAGAACAAAACTGCCCCAGGAATAAGACCTGAAACCCTGAAATGAGTTAGCATTTAAAAAAACAGTTTTTTAGTGGGTTTTTAGATGCCTGAAGTAAGGTCAGAGGTTAACATAAACTTAAAGAGACTTTCCTGTTTTGTTCTACAACATTAAGTTCATCAGTAACTACCCTGCTTGCTTGTCTTTAAAAGGTGGTTGCTAACAAGTGGCTAAATAAGACTACAGAACATCGTCAGACCAAAGACAGTTTTACAGCCCTGTTGTAGTGGCAACTTTAAATCGTTTGACCATAGTGTAGTTTGTTTATAGCTTGACGTTAGTCTTTACATGACTATTACATCAGGCTTCAAAAAAATCCTAAAAGGTGTTCATTTGTGAAGATTATCTTAGCAAACAAGATAGTAAGTTTCAGAATTTTTTTTTCTTTTTGCCACAGAGTTTATTTTCTGCACTGATCCAAAAGCCAATGAAAAAAATTCAATTGTTTTTTTGAAGAGAGAATCAGGACAACGCTAACTTCTGTGCTAGCCTACAGAAAACGTAATCCCTGAAGAAAAAATGTGCTAGAACAGGCCAAACTCTATCAACTATGTCGCACTTTACGGCCCCACTGACATGTGTAACAACAATCATCATTTTCTCTTATACTACTAAAATGACCACGACAAACAGTTCAATGTCTTTTCTATCCATTCTATTTCTATGTACGCAACATATGGCCTGCAGGAATGCTGAGACGAGGCCTTTAATTTAATCAAGGGTCATTCCTCAGCCGTCTCCTCTTACTGATCGTATCATCATTATTCCATGCAATATATATTTAAGTGGTGAACTGAACAGTGCCCATGTACAAAACTACCTATCATCCTTTCTCCAGTGAGATGACCCACATGGCAAGCTATTATCATAGCATTACAAAACCCACAGAAGGAGACATAACAGCATGCGGGGACAAAGGCACAATAATCTGCACTGCATTGTAATAACAGAAGATTGCTGTTACTGCAAAAACACATTATGGGAGTTTCCTTTAGTTCATCTGCTGCATATAAAACAATCAGAGGCACTTCACTTGCCAATTCATATATGATAAGCAGGTAAAAAGTCACAGTGGTGCAGTAGGGCACAGAAAGAGCTGACAGCTGAGTCCAATTTTTGAGTTTGACAGCCTCCTTAAAATGTGGAGCACACAAACCGGTCTGAAGCAGTCTGCAGTGGAGAAGTGTTATTCATTCATTGCCCCTTTGTTTCTTTGAAATATGGGGGCCTCTGCTGGAATCTGTTGGTACCACATGTTGTTTACTAATGCTTCGCACCCCAGCACTTCCCACTACAGCATTCAGTTGACTCATTTTATTCTGTCACCATCTGATGCCATCAAACATTATCTACAAAAAACACTGAGCGCCAACACTATCCTGACCTCATACCAGGGATGGACTATTTACAATGTTCTGGAAATCAGTAATGTTGTGTTTATTTGTCTAGCAGTCACATTTCATTATTGGCTGAGCACCGTTCTATTTTCAGTCCGTGTATCGATTTGCTCGGTTAAACATGGCAAGGCCGTAGCCATGGAGTCAACATAGCTGGGAACCAAATCTGCCCAAATCTAGGGTTTGCCTCAGAAAAAAAAACAATCACAATTTGAAAATTAATTTCCTTTTGTATTCTACATCATAAGCAAGTAGTACAAAAGTACAAAAATACAAATACAAAAGTACAAATGTGCAGTATACTTTACAAAAATGCATTAACCCTTAGAAACCTAGAGTGACATCACCTCTGTTGTGCTGCTTTCAGACACACTTGACAAGTATCTTAACCTTGGAATCTGAGCAAATTGGTGTGATTTATTTCAAACATGGAAAAAAGACAATAAGAAACTTTGTGATAAATGTTCCACAAAATGCAAGAAATTAGTTGATTTATATAATTATTTTTTTAAAAAGCTAGGAGGAAAGGAAAAAAGGTAGGGGAAACTCTATTTATAGTGTTCATAATCAAAATAATAAAATAATTATTATAATTTTTAAGCACTTTTTCTGAATCATTTTTGCTGTGTTTTTTAAATATTTTATTTTCTTTTTCATTTTTTAGTTTTTTTTTTTTTTTTTTAAACTAATTTTCAGGTTATTTTATAGTACTTTTTATGAACTTCTTGCTCATTTTGGGATCATTCCTAAGGCTGATTAGCACTGTTAGCTAGCGTCACTTAATCTGATCACTGATTTGCACTTGCAAATGAGCCCGTTCTCACCAAAAATGTCACTTTTCATCAAAATATTATACACTGGTACAGTTCCAGTTCCAGCACTAAATGACACATTGACTTGAACATTGCCTTTTCATTCATGTCCTGACTGAAGTGAAGTATTACTAAGTTTACAATCAACAACTAATGTAAATATTGACATATCTCAACTTCACACAAAGCTACTGAGTTGAATATGCTAAAAGTGTATTACATAAAACATAGACCTGAATATTCCATCTGAAACAAACTGCACACATTTAAGTTTAATCTGATAATTTTGTTTATGTTGCCACCTATGCAATATATCATTTTAAAGCTCCTTTTGTGTTCTTTATTATGGGACCATTTATAGACACAGTAGATCCAATAAAAAGTCAGCTAAAAGGGCATGTGCAGAGGCATTAAGAATTTGCCCTATAGAGTACCCCAGGAATGAGTCCTAAAACCAACAAAAGAGTTAGCATTTCAGCACTACCAGTTCCCTCAACTGAAAGTCAATGGGTTTATTGAATGGGTTTTTGGTTAGAAGCCTGAAATAAGGTCTCTGGATAACACAAGCTTAACAGACTTACACTTTTTGTTCTACAACATAAAATATGTCCATGAATACCCCACTCATGAACTTTGAAGCTTTTACGTGTCTTTAAAAAGGTGGCTGATACCAAGTGGCTAAATGAGGCTACAGAACGTCATCACATTGAGCCGCATCTAGTACGGCTTTACAGCCTCGTTGTAGAAGAGATGTTAAGTCGTGTGACAGTAGTGTAATTCATTTAAATCCTAATCTTAGCGTTACTTTTACTTCTGGCGACTGCATTTAGGCTTCAAACATCATAAAAGTGATGTTTATTAGTGAATATTATCTTTCTAAAAAACATGTAAATATCATAAATCAGGGCAAAGCTGACTTCCACATCACACCACTTCTATTAAACCTATCCACAGCAGTCGAACAGCTTCTGCTCGACTACTGCAACACTTGGAAACATTGACAAAACCACAACGTTGTACTGGAACCAGAAGCAATAAAAATGACAATTTGTTAAGTTTGTTTATGATTATGATCACGTTTGCTAATAACTATTTCGTACGGTTGTGCATGGTTGTCATATTTTATCAATATATTTCTGAGGACATTTTGAGCCTATATGAGTATCATAAAAATGTATCCATCCCCCAGTATATATTATAATTCCTGCCTTGTAAACATTCACAGAACAGGTCAAAGACATGCAATCACAGTAAAGAGAAACAGGCCTAACTGTTCACACAGTGTGCATGGTAGCCCAGCATTTTGGACTACTACTACAACTACTACTGACTGGATATAGGAAGAAAGAGTGATTGATTTGAGTGGCCCTGTATTAATGCTACTCACACCAAGCCATGTCTTGGTGGTCACCCTGTTTACATGCAACTTTTTCTTGTGCTTTTATAAATTCCCGGAACTGTGCTGGGATCCCCTCTCTGTGTGCGCTGTATGTTTCCTTCTCCCAGGGCCTGCATATAGACGTGTGAAAAGCGAGGTTATGCAACAGCCCGGCCACTTGAATAAACTGCCATTTACTGAGGGTGAATGGAGGGAGTTAAGAATGGCGAGGGACTCATTGTCAGCAGTCATTGGTATGCGCAGTGCTGCAACATTACTATTAGGACCCTTAGTGGTCCCGATCAAAATCCTCTGCATCTTTACCCCCTGATCTGTGGAGAGCTTTCCTCTCCGTGTCGCTCTCAAAATGCTCGTGTCATAGAGACAGCCCGCCCACGCATGGCACACAGAGCACCAAAACAGCCCTATCAACACTGAAGTTTGGCAAATGTGTTTTCTAATCAAATCACGTGTTCAAAGGTACTCGGAGAGCAATCTTGAGCAAACAGGATTGCAGGGAGGACCTGAAATGTGTTGTGCTCACCAGTGCAATGAAGCAATAAGGTGGACACATGGTCAATAACAAAAAATCATTTAAATAGGTCAGTGCTTTTATTCTACAAACCTCTTTGTTGACCTGAAGACAGAGAGTGAATAAGAATTTGATGCCCATTGTCATCTGAGCTGACAGTGCGTGCAGATAACCGATGGCTCATTTAGGTCTAAACACAAGGATTCACCCCAGTTCAGCAAATCCCCCCTTCTCCTCCCTCCCAGTCTGTCTTTAGAAGCGGAGTGAACTGGGTTAGGGTTATATAACCAATGTCTGCTCCCATAGATCCTCAGCAGCTCGTCTTCCCCTAATCTTTTCAGCTTGATTACACCCTCCATCCCCCTCCTCTGCCGACTCATTCAACTGAGAGTGTTCTCACACACATGAACAGTGCTTCGAGATCCGCCACGCTCCGGTTTAGAGCGGATGGGATGCTTGTGATTGCAGGTGTGTTTGTCGCAGCAGCAGCGTTTTGTTAGGCTGCATCGTCTCATCACGATAAACAAAAAGACACGAGGTTCGCTGTTTGCCTCTAATCTCCAGACCTTTGCAGTTATTTATCTTAGCATCACAAACATCAGTGTCAGTCGTCGCTGCAGCCTGATATCTGTGTGAATAAGAGCGACGCTGCAATCTGCTCAAAGATATCAACAAAGAGAAACTGTACACTGATAATATTTGACGTACCAGCAGCCCGTCTATGGTTTTCTAACACTGTGCTACTGGGAAAAACCTGCTGATACTGGGGATGTTCCTGAGATTCATCAATATGGATACAACATGCAAATAGAGAATGATGAAAGAAACAAACAGTGGTCATGTCAACATTTACTACAGCTTGTTTACACCACGTCTGCGCCCCCTTTTAATGTTTTTCTCTTCAACTGTCTGACAGACATCAAACAGTGTGTTGTTTTATTGTAAAGCAAATACTTGGCGGCCACTGGGTTCATTTGATAGCTGCTGTGATAAAAGAGACATTTAGGTCAGACGCTTGCACAGTGCGTCTGTTGCAATATCATTACCCATAATTTGGCATGAAACAGTCATGCACTAGCATGCTATCAAAGACAAATAAGTCTGTTTTCAGCAATAAGGAAGTCCACGCTGATGTACTCTGTACTTTTGTACTACCGGGCCACTAGTAAAAGGGATGGAAAGGCCAAAAGAAAGCGCTCTGACAGGTTCTCAGTGTATAGAGGGTGCTTTCAGTAGCGGATCTTCCAATAGGCAACATATGTAGGATTGCACCAAAGTACTCCCCTTTTTAGGTTGTTTGCAATCACATGACTCAAATGACGCGCAAAATGAAATGAAATCAACATACTGTATAAACTCAAGTCCGATGCAAACCGCACAGAGAAGATAACTGACTTTTCCTTTATCTTGACCAATTTGCTCGGTATATGGTCTTAAATTAACTTTGACCTCTAGACCTTGCAACATAAATGTTACACGGCAAGCCAATGAAAGCGCACGAAGGTCTAGTGGATCTACTTTGTGTGTGGTTGGGTCCACAACTCAAGTGACTTGTGTGTTTTGGTCAGGTGAGTAAAATGTTCGAGTAACTGTCTTTTATATTTAAACTCGGCACATGGATGCACCGCTGTAAGGTAACAGTATTAGCTAAGGATAGCTAAAAACACTGTTAAAAACTGTGTTGCGGCTAAAAACACAGAGAATTTGTTTCACCTCCTTGTAACTGCATCCATCTCTCGGCATGTTTAACACATCATGTTTACATTAGACATTAGCTGACATCGCTCCTTCATACTTAAAAGGGAGATTTTTTAATCACATCTGCAGCTGTTCCTTTTTTAACTTTTCCCTTTAACGTCTCAGTGATTTCAGGGCTTAAAGTTACTTATTTTTTCACAAATTGGTCAGTTGTAACTGCGGTAAACAGTCCAAATCATCGGCATTTGTGCAGTGTTGGTAGTCTTTCTTTAATTGTCTGCCCGCCATCTGGACAACCCACTGATGTATGACGTCATATGCAAATATTAAACATACCAAGTAAAAAGTTATACAACAAACATCTGGCATTTGTTTCAATTTACTTTTTGCGGCAAATTTCAAACAGACTGTATGAACTGTGCCACAGGAAGTTAGCATAAAAATATTACAATTCTTTGCATGAAACACTAGAGGGCACACTCCGTATACTCTACGGAAATGTGAACACAAAAAAATCTGCATGGAAACGAGGCATTCATCAGTGAGTGATCATCACAGTCAGAACATGCCAGAACAGTGTTTCCCAACCAAATAATACCAAAAACATGGCAAAAAAAGAGTTGAGCGGCAGGAATCGGCACTTCAAAATGAAAGCCTTGTGCCAGAAAATTAAAATAAACTGTGTTTTTACAAATTTGACATGTTCGGCAATGACTTGCGGTCCATTTAGAATTTACCCACAACCCACTTTTGGGACCCACCAGTTGGGAACCACTATTTAATAAAACTGAGTTGAATATAAAACTGGTTGGATGGAGATCATCCGGCAGAGGGCCACATAAACTTAACGCCGCAGTCTTGACCTGTATTTGCTTTTCAGTGAGGTGATTTAGGGAACCCCGCCTTCATAAAGAGATGTTGTTACAAAATGAAACATATGTTGTATTCATGTTAATGAGTATTTTATACATTTTTTTAAGTTCAAAAAGAAAAAGAAGCTTGCATAAGGCACAGAATGTGCTTGGTTTGACGATGGGTACTTTTTGGGGAAATCAAAGCTTTTTCCACCTAGACTTCTTACAAAAATGGATTTTTAAATAAAGCTCAGGTCACACTGGAGATATGAAGGTTCAAAGGGCAAAGGGCAATATCCATTTGAGCCCTTTTTTGTGACAAGTAAGCTGAACTGCAGCGGTAAACCATGACCCTGCTCTCTGACCTTTGCTCACCATGAGCAGAAACGTGAATATTTTCCGCAGGCTGCAGCTTACCTACGAACCTGTGCACCTCCAGACGGCAATAAATCTTGCAGCCTCCAGCTGGCTAAACATTTAATATGTTTTATGAGGCTCTTTGGTGAAGGCCAACAGGCAGAATACGCAGGAAGTGAACATGTTTCACGCTTGTAATGCAATATAAAGCTAGAAACAGCTGAGAAATGGGGAGGGAGTTTGAGTTGAATCGTGGTTCAGTAGTTTTATGTGTAACTGTACTGGTACACATTTAATCACAGATATTATATGCTGCCAATACATGAGAAACTCCATGTTTTTGGCTCAAACTGTGACCACTGACCTCATTGTAACTGTATATAAAAATGCAGAACGGAGAAATGTCTTCTAGTTGTTATGTGTATAATATAACCAAAGTTAAGTGGATTTTTATATTGTCAAAAAACTTAAACCCCTATAGCCTTTAATCTTTTGTACTGTCAATTAAACCTCAGTAAATGTAAAGCTTACTGCATACTGTAAAACTTTTATCAAAAACTGAACTGTGAAATTGAAATTTTGGAGCCTCTCTGACAGAAAAAAAGACCCAGAGTCATTTTTGTGATTCTGTGGGCTGCCTCAGAAACTAGGCCACCCCAGATCTGTACCGTCATCATCTTCATGAGTACAAGGGGAGCTTTATCAGCATGGTGGTCACTAAAAAAACATTATTATTACACGGGTGTCATTAGTGCTGTCAGATTGTCAAACACAACCGACGGACAACCGGTGTTCAACATAGCAATAGGAAATATAGTTAGGTAAGAATAAGAGAAAATTACACCACTAACACATTTGGCAGGTTTATCATGCTAATTTCAACACTGCACAATGCTTTGAGAAAACACCATGAAGTCTATAATGATTTTCAAGACCAATAATCAATGCACAGTTTGCAATGTCACCAAATATACTTAAATGCGATCTACAACACTATTTGTTCTTGTGACAGCCTCAACAAAGCTTTATTATGAGCTACTGACATCTGTTGGCTTCATATAAAACAACAGAAACATTTTATATAATGTCACCAAAACTCATTGACATGCCTCTGCTGCCCTCCAGTGTTCAAAACTTAAAACACACACACAGAGATGCTGCCAGGGATTTTGGGCCCCGTGAAAAGATACCACACTGAGACCTACCACAACAGGCCGCAACAATACTTTTCTGCTTATGCGTGATATTGCAGTATTTCAGTATTTTACTTCTCATCTACCAAGCTGTATACAAAGTATCTACAATTGGTTGCACATTGACAAATTGTAACATTAAATACCCTTAAATGCAAAGAGAATCATATAATATGCTATGATAACCTCAGGTACTTATGATCAGAGAAATATTTCTGCAGTCATGATACTTTGAACAGAGCCACTCTGCATAATAAATAATTTTGATTTTTCATACTTTCACCCCTTTTTCAAAAACAGGAGAAAGCTATTATAAAATGAGCTAAGAAATCACCTTTTTTTTAGGAAAATACAAGAATAAAGGCTAAAAAATTTAAAAAAGGAAATGGACTGAAAAATGCACTTAAAACGTGTTATTATTCCAATTAATCTTATTAATATAATCACTTAAAAAAACAATAATAGCTGTGAATACCTGTGAGTGCAGCAAGAAAATGTTGATTCAGGTTTCAAATGGTTAAGTTAACTTTACAGTTAATACTCTCAAACTTTTAGTTAGGTAACATTTAAAATACAGGCGTTTGCTTGAGGCAGAGTTGATTTTTGTACTGTGGTATTTCTACTTTTATTGAATCACATCATTCCCAAAATTTCAGTTTCTATGAGCTGGCATGTCATTTGACAGAGTGCTGCTCACCTCCTTCACCAGTTGGGAGTCGGGCTGGGTCGTAGGTGGGTTGGGAGTGAGGAGTCAGGACTGCTGAGGATGAGCCTGCATCTGTTCCTAGGGGACAAGGACAGAGACAACTGATTTAGTATGAATAACTTGCTGAAAGTTTGGTCATATTGATAACATGACTGTTACAAGACAAGCAAAATATAAACACTCAGACTTGTTTGTTATGATATACAGTGTTCACCCTTTGAAACCTTGATCAGCATCAGTTTTCTTGTGCTGTGTTCAGACGCCTTTCATAAGCACTTAACCCACTAAATTCTACAAAGCTGGTTTGATTTATTTTGAAAACATGAGCGAGAAAAACAGAATGAGCAACTTGGCAAGACTTTCAGAAACATACTTTTTTTTTTACAAAAAAATGAGTAAAGGGTAAACAAAACAAGACCAGCTTGGTGGAGGAGTTCACATATTACCAAAAACAAAAACAGTTTATTTAAGACTATCTTACAGTTGATAGCACCTTTTAGGGTTATTTTCTTTTTTACTTACATTCTCTTGTAACTTTTTATGAATTTCTCCTCAAAAGCGTTAACAAATGTTCGGAGAGAAAACGTAGCTTGTTAGCTTATTTCACTGCGGATAAACAATGTAATTAACACCCACCTTTCTTTGTTAAGACTTGGCTGATGTGTCGCCTTTTCGTCTCTCTCCTGTCTTTCTTGTGGCTTCTGCTGTTCAGACTTTTCTTTTGAAAGCTAACATGGAGCTCCACTACACCGGCACTGCTCACTCTGCTAGCAGGTACCGTACGCACCAGGTGTAGCGTCTGACGTCATGCAAAGGTGGACGGCCATGATCTCGCGACATCGAGGGCGCCGTAGATTTTAGAGCCAGGTGCCGAAGCTGCTGTAAGGAGGCGAGGATGGAGGAGAGAGGAGGCTTCTGAAGGAGCCCCGAGGGAGGAAGGATACACCGCTGTATCCGAAACGTAAGTCTGATATCAACTTGCGAGACTACGGAGCTTCTCGAGGGTCACGGGGATTCTTTATTTGCGTTGTGTTATTTACATGCTACACCTCCGCGTGCGTCTATTTATTCACACAGCTCATTCTGTGAAGAAAAGGGATCTACACATAATAACAAAAAACAGTCCCATGATGACATGTAGGCCTAATTTAATGCACCGTCACCCTAAGTGTGATAAATCTAAGATGTAATAAATCTAATCATCCTCTAACAAAAGTTTGAGGATAGTTAACAGTTTTCATTCATTTATTGTGCCTATTTACTTTTTAATTTATAATGCAATCAATGAGAACCAATCCACCAGCCGACCCATAAAAATGTGTATTAATCATTATACCAATCTGAATCACACTGAAACGGTCTGATAATACACCAGGGCTCTGTCTCATTTCCAGCTTTTATGCTTTACATTAACGCACACTGGACTGGATTTCTTTACACTGCGCATTGTAGGTTAATTTATTTAGTTAATCCCTCCATTGCACCTTTTGATTATACATTTTGTGTCTTATATTCTATTTGCATGTTTTATGGCCATATTGTTTGCACCAAAACGCCAAATCGAATTCCTCATATATGTAGGGTAGGCTAAATGTACTTGGCAATAAAACCTGATTCAGATTCTGATTCAGTAAATATCACAATACACCTGTGTTTTCTGAAAATAAAAAAAAGTAATACACAAATAAGAAGACAGAATTTTAGGCCTAATATAGCCTATTCAGTGTAAACAGAGTGGGGGTTCCTTGCAGTTAAAACACGCTGTGAAACCTTCATATTTGTAGAGGGAAATCATTTTACTGGACATTATGACTGGAGAAAATTATCCAAAAAATGTTGGACTTGAACAGTTTTTCCAGTTCAGATGCAGAATAACAGAGCGCAGCAGCTGGTGCTGAAGCTGTGGCTGTGTGACAGAGAGGAAGGAGAGAATTTGGTGGCACAGTGTTTTGTTTTTTAATTTTTTAAATAAATGATGGGCCTACTGCTCTGTCACTCTATGACTCGCCTGCCCAAAACCTGTGGCTGTGTGGTGCATTAGCTTACTGTGCAGATAATAATGACAGACAAATAAATAAACTGCCTAAATAATTAAAAATCTGATCCCTATATGAATTAGATTTAAAGAAATAATAGCCTAAATTGTGATAAATTCACATCACTAATAATATGCCTACTAGGCTGTTAAACAGTTTGCATAGCCTAAATGAATAAAGTCTTCCCGTGTAGCTGTATATGAGCCTTTAATTGACTTTTGCTACAAGACTGTTTCCAGTCTTGTAAGGTTTTGAAATTTTTCTTAAATAAGGGCTCTGTTGACATCAGTGGCCTCGGTCAGTCTGACAGCTGATCAGCTGTACAGCATGTTATTTGTTATTGATGTTGCTTCAGACTGACGTTGTGGAAGATTTCTCATTCCACAGTTTCACCTCCTCTCATATAACGCCTCCTCTGCACTTATCTCCTTTGGAAGGGGCTTAAACGCGAGGTGGTGAGGCGAGTAAAGGTAACAGGGAGGCTAGTTATCGTAATGAAAACATGGATATATTATAGTAAAGTCAATGAAAAGCATGGACATATTATAGTAAAATTGACGTACCATACACATGACCATATATGGATTGCTCATGGCACTTCCGCTAGTTGTCTGCCAACTGCAGTGACGTCGGCGTGACATCATAAAGGAGTGGAACGTCTCTGCTCTGTGACATCACCAGCGTTCCATCCCTTAGAGTTTTGGTTTAGACATTTGCAGACTATTTTGCCTCAGTCCAGATCGTTCAGGCAATCGGCAAACATCTCAGCACCAAGGAGGAAAAACCTACACTGTTAACTGAGGACAGAGCATTCATCACAAGCAATATGAAGAAAAGTAGAAAAAGCAAAAACCAAACGAAAAAACAACCCGTCATGTCTCAGCAGAAAAAGGTATGTATCATATTTTATTCAGGTATTTCAATTTTAGGCTAATTTTACATCTACTACACTAAAACTAAAATTTGGAGGAAGATATAGTACTTTGATTTGCTCTAAATTATAACTACAGATTCTAGTTATTTTTCAGACTAAGAGTTTACATGAGGCGTGGGAGGCCTCACAGTACAACATTTGGTAAAGGTGTTTTTTATATGCAAAACATATATATTGTAATATACCGCAATTTAGGATCTTTATCATCAACAAAATATGTTCCAAAAGTAAAGTTTGTCAACATCCTTTTAATCCATTAAGATAAAGTTTTTATCTTCAGTGATTTTTATTGCAGCAAAATGTATTGAGTTGACTGAAAAAGCAACAGATTTTATAATTATAGTGGAATATTTTATGTTGAATTGGATTTGCAATATCAAACATTTATATAATAACAGAAGTGATGTATGATGTCCGTTTTATTGATACAATATTGACAAAGAAAATGTTGCGACACTAGGCTGCATTGATTTTTTTCTCAGGAGAAAGAAAGTTGATTGAGTATCATTCCCAGGTCATCAGATACTGACACTTTGGGTTGATAGTTTGAGCCGACTACCAACCTAAAACATTGGTATCTGCCAACCTGTAAATGCGACTCAAAATCAACTATCTAATATAACAGAATATGTCACAAATTACATTTTAGCGCGTGGATTTAGTAACCTGAAGAATATACTTTAAAAGTAACCAACACTGCTAGTGGCTATATTTGACAGTTTTCCACTTTATGTGTTTTTCCAACAGACTGTAAAACAAGATCTTCAGGATCCAGAAATGATGGAGAAAGAGGCAGACCATTCCAAAGAAGGAGGAGCTGCTTCAAACCCAGGACCTTCCAGTGGGAATAATGAGAAAATGGGCTCCTCAATTTCTCTGACCCCCTCAGATATCGCTATTGGCAACCAAATGGTCGAAGAGACACTAGACCGTGTTGTTTGCGATATTTACGAGCAGATGCAAGGTTGGTCTAGGTGGGCGGCTCAGGAGAGTAAAGACAATGAAGAGACACGCATTGGGACTTTTCACCAAAAGGTTGAGAGACAGTTGGAAGGGTTTTTTGCCCTCCGACGAATGTTTGCAGAGCATCGAGAAGAGACATCTGAAGACAGCCTCACAAAACCAGGCTCTCCATGCTCTGAGGAGGCATTTCCCAATGCCATAGTAAAGTCCCCTGCAAACAGCGAGGCTGCTGTGGACCCAGACTGGCCAGCAGAAAAACAGGGCAAGGATCATGTTGTCGAGTCAGAAAACAATGACTCAGCATCTAGCTCTCCATGTCATGAAGATGCTTCATCAACAACAAGGGAGGCAGCTGAGGAGAGCGATGGTGAAGAAGAAACATGCTCGGCAGCTTTCTATCAAGAAGAGACATCTAGGGACAATCTGGCAAAACCAGGCTCTCCATGCCCTGAGGAGGCATCTCCTTCTGCCTCAGTAAAGTCCCCTACAAACGCAGATTGGCCAACAGAAGAACAGGGCAAGGATCATGTTGTCGAGTCAGAAAATACGGACCGGATATCTGGCTCTCCATGTCATGAAGATGCGTCTCACTTTAGACTCTCCAGCAGGAGAAATGAGAAACTGGTCTCCTCAATTTCTCAGATCTCCTCAGTTATGTCTAAAACTGCCAATTTAGTCGACTCAGAGACACTGGATCTGCATTTTTGTAAAATTAATGAGCATTTGGCAGCAATGACAAGGGAGGCAGCTGAGGAGAGCGATGAAGAAGAAGAAATACGCTCGGCTGCTTTCCACCAAGGAGAGACATCTAAGGACAGTCTAGTTAAACCAGGCTCTCCATGCCCTGAGGAGGCATCTCCCACTACCTTTGTAAAGTCTCCTGCAAACAGCGAGGCTGCTGTGGACGCAGACCAGCCAGCAGAAGAACAGTGCAAGGGTCATGTTGTTGAGTTAGAAAGTAGTGACCAGACATCTGGCTTTCTAGGTCATGAGGATGCGTCATACTTCGGACTCTCCAGCAGGGAGAATGAGAAAATGGTCTCCTCAAATTCTCAGATCTCCTCAGTTGTGTCTGAAACTGCCTCCTCAGAGACACTGGATCTGCTTTTTTGTGGAAGTAATGAGCAGATGCCAGCAACGTCAAGGGGGGCAGCTGAGGAGAGCAATGGCGATGAAGAATACTCTGCAACTTTCCACCAAGCAGAGACATCTAAGGACAATCTGACCAAACCAGGCTCTGAGTGCCCTGAGGAAGCATCTCCCACTGCCTTTGTACAGTCCCTTGTGAATATCGAAACTGCTGTGAATGCACCTCCCCAGGAGGGTAAAAGATATGGTTGCAAGGCTGTTTTGACCGACAATATACAGACATCTTCCACTTCTGTCAAGACACCTGAGAAAAGCAGAGATGAAAACAAGATTCTCAGGATCATGAGACGCTGCTTCGGATCATTATCAAGACAGAAGATCCACCCAGCAAAAGAAGAGGAGACATCCCCAGGAATTTCCAAACAGGACAGGAATCATGAGGGACAGGATGGTGTAGCAGCAATATCAGCTCAGCTCACTAGCCAGAGAAAGATCTTCCGCAGCATAATCAAGAAATGTTTTGACAGCCTTATTGAAAAGTATGATATCTTATTTTCTCCCTGAATCTTCTGCATGCACCTGAATACAATTGATATTTGTTGTGTGAATTTTTGATTTTGTGTTTTACCTTTGTTTCATTGTTTTTTGTCTTCTTTATAGGCAGCACATGCAAATCAGCAAAGGCATTTATAACACTGATGTGAAGGACTTGCTGGCTAACATGCTTGCAGAGTTGTTGAAGGTCATCACAGAGACAATCTCGGATTTTCTATCACAGGCCACAAATCAGTTAGCTCCCTCAGATGTTACCAATAGGGGTCAGACTTCTTCCCAAGCATGTGGAGTCTCACAGCCTCTCATGGAGAACTTTGTCATCACAGAGGACAAACTCCAGCAATGTCTGAAAAACTCTTTACATGAGGCTTTCTGTGAAGTGGTCGGAGCGAAAAAAACTGTTACAACTGAACTCGTGGAGGTTGTTGTGACAGTGATCACAGATGAGGTCAGCTCCATCCTGTCAGACACCATACAAGCCTCGCTGAGCAACGGATCCTCGAATGTCGGCTGTGCCACCTGCTGCAACTTCTCAATTTGCAAAGCATGCAAGAAGATGTCTGTTAACCGGGCAATGAAATCCTTCTCCACAAAATTAAAGGCAGTAACAACACTGAAAAAATCACATCATGAGAGGAAGGATGACAAATTGCCAGAAGTCCAGGAGACCATTCCATTGTGGAGGAGGGTCTTTAAGAGACAGCACATCAGGATCAGAAGGGTCCACCCGGTTTCTGATGAACAAATGGATGAGACTGTCAAGGATAAGCCATCATCTGGACAGGAACTCTCCTCATCCTCTCAAGTCATATTCATCCCTCTGGAGTTAGTTGATTATGAAGAGGATGAGATCGACACTTCAGAGGACACCGGAAACACCCCACCTTCACACTCCATGAGTCAGTTTCCAACCGCAGATAAAGGCAATATTGGGATGGAGGAGGGTGTCATGGATTCTTCTGATACTGATGCCAATAGGACCCAGGCCAAGAAGACTAACAGAATCATCCCATTTTTCAGAAAGGTATGTGTGCATTTACCTGTGAAGTGACACTTATTAGACTAGATTGAAAGACAGAAAGGCAAAAAGGCACAATAAGTTCATAGTCCAATTAGATACCAATATTTGCTGGGCCCATGTGGGCAGTAAATGGGTTGAAAAATGGGCCTAATAGCCTCAGTGATGATGTTTTTCTGTAGGCCAATGCAAAAGTTAGCCTTGTCCTGGTTCCCTTGTCAGAGAGCCTATGGGCTTTTTCCCACAGGATTTTGGATTATTGTAGAAAATAAGCTCTGAGGCTAACAAGTGTATATGATACTATATATGACCATGTTTTGTTAGTAAGATAATCCTCACAAATGAACACTACTTTTAGGATTTTTGAAGTCTAAATACAATCACCAGAAGTAAAAAGCTACTGTTAGGCTGTAAACAAACCACACCACAGTTACATAATTTAACATCGCCACTAACAAGCCATGTTTGGTGGGGCATGGCATGATGAGGTTCCGTAGACTCAATTAGCTAATTGTCAGTAACTGTCTTTTTTTAAAATCACATAAAAGCCTCAAAGAATGTGAGTGGAGTATCTTCCGATGTATTTTATGTCATAGAACAAAAGGTGAAGGTCTATTATGTTAGTGTTAATCACAGTCCTTATTTCAGGCATCTAACCAAAAACCCTTTCAAATAAGATGCCCATTGGGGACCCATAACCACTTGGTACCCAAGAAACCCTAGCATAACCAATGTTGGCAGTTGGAATGGGGCCATGGTGAAACTGATGGACAATTCCAAATAGGGTCCATTTCCAAGTCTATTTACTGGGGTAGTGAAATTAAATGTCTCCAAGGACAATCAAATTCAGTTGGCTTCAACTTGTAGACATTTTCTGCTGTCTTTAAGATGTTTTTTATTTCTGTACTAACCTTCTCTTATTTCAAATATTCTAAAAGGGCGAGAAGAAGAAGGATCAGAAAGCACCAGCCCAGGATCAGGATGTGAAGACCAAAAAGCCATCTCTGCTGAGGAGGATCTTGCGGCTTGGACACTCTGACAGCAGCAGTTCCCAACATGAGTGACCACGTCCTGGACCTAAAACTCGACTCTCTTTCCTTTCTCTAATATCTTCTCTCACCTTCATTATCTTCCCTTTCCTTCACTTTATACCCTTTCTCTGTGTCTAAGTGGGTTTTCTCCAGGTGCTCTGGTTTCTCCCACCATCAAAAACATGTACATTGGGTTAATTACACTTGCCGGTGCTTCTGGCCAAGGCACTAGCAGTCCGATGTATATGTGACATAAAAAAAACCTTCTCTTTCTTCTTCTGTACTTTCTTAACTCCACTCTGCTAACTTTCTCTACTATCTTACTTTTCTTTTACTCTTGTTTCACAAGCCAGAAGTGTTGATATTTCTGTTTTATTTATTGCATATTGTTAATGCGTGCTTTTGTATTTTGGGTTTTATTCATGCATGATTTTAGTTATTTCTGATTTAGTGTTTATTAATTGCCATATTTTGAGTATTGCTGTGTTTATATTGCCTTGGTTTTAGTGCATGCTTTTTGTGTAGTTCTGCTTTTAGCGACAGGGCTCGGAGGCCACGGCGAGCTTCAGCCATTGACAGGGCAAAGAGAGACCCAAACATCAGCCATCAGCAGGAGAAAATCCAGGGTGTTAGGATGCAAGGAACTCTGCCCAGCGGTGTGAGCACCTTTTGGTGACAATAGTAACACTCTGGTACATGAGTACAGCTGGTCCTGTAGTGTTGTGTGTAGCCTACAATGCATTTGGGGCGTGTTTTTTTCATTTTCAGCAGGTGGTCCACCCTACAAGAGAGAATTAGTGTGCCCTGAGCTGACAGAGAGACCTGAAGGGGCGTGACTGGGAGGAACAGATTGCGCAATCTGAACCCGAGTGGTGGTTTATTATTGGATTTCTATGCCAGTCATGGACTGTCCATAACAAACACCATGTTCGAGCACAGGGATGCTCATAAGTGTACCTGGTACGAGAGCTTCCTAGGCCAAAGATTAATGATCAATTTTGTGGTCATATTATCTGATCCGCGGCCGTATGTCTTGGACACTCGGTTGAAGAGAGGAGCAGAGCTCATCACCACCTGGTAGTGAGTTGGATCAGGTGGCGCAGACGGTGGTTGGACAGACCTGATAACACCAAGCGTTTTGTGAGGGTGAAAAGGGAATGTCTGGCGGAGGCCCCTGTTGACCAGATCTTCAACTCGCGCTTCCAGAAGAACTTTTCATGCATCCCGGCGGAGGTTGGGGACATGGAATCTGAGTGGTCCGTGTTCAAAATCTCCATTGTAGAGGTGGCTGCTAGAAGCTGTGGTCAGAAGGTCATCAGTGCCTTTTGTGGCGGCAACTTAAGGACCCACTGGTGGACACAAGTGGTGAAGGAGGCTGTCAGGCTGAAGAAGGATGCCTTCCGGGCTGTGATGGCACGGGGGTCTCCGGAAACATCAGACAGGTATCAGTTGGCCAGAAGAGCTGCAGCAGAGGAGGTCGCCAAAGCATAAACTGGGAGGAGTTCGGGGAGACCATGGAGGAGGGCTTTCGATCGGCCTAAAGGAAGTTCTGACAAACCATGAGACTCCTCCGAAAGGGGAAGCAGGGCTTGTCTCAGGCTGTCCTCAGCAGGAGAGGAGAACTGCTGACCCGGACTGGGGATATTGTCGAACGGTGGAAGGAACACTTTGAGGCACTCCTGACACCTACCTTCACGTTATCCGTGGAGGAGGCAGAGTCTGAAGACTCGGGAACCTTCATCCATATTCCTGGCAGAGGTCACTGAGGTAGTCAAAAAGCTCCTCAGTGGCAAGACACCTGGTGTGGATAAGATTTATCCTGAGATGCTGAAGGCATGCATAGCCTCCTACAGCTCTGCTTAGCACACAGCATACTGATTTTCTCTCTCGCAGGGTGGACCACCTGCTGAAACAGAAAAAATTCAGCCACCAATACAGCATGTACTTTGCGTCATAACACTCTGGATTTGGAAACTAGAAAAGCGCAATACAGGTACAGTATATTTACCATTTGGCGGCACGTAGGATCAGTGGTTAGCACTGTTTCCTCACAGCAAGAAGGTCCTGGGTTTGAGTCCTGGCCATCCCAGGTCCTTTCTGTGTGGAGTTTGCATGTTCTCCCCGTGTCTGGGTGGGTTTACTCCAGGTGCTCTGGTTTCCCCCACCATCAAAAACATGAATGTTAAGTTAATTACTCCTGTCGGTGCTCCTGACCAAGGCACTGGCAGAAGATTT
Organism: Plectropomus leopardus; assembly: GCF_026936395.1. Classification (NCBI taxonomy): domain Eukaryota; kingdom Metazoa; phylum Chordata; class Actinopteri; order Perciformes; family Serranidae; genus Plectropomus; species Plectropomus leopardus. Next base: position 21,923,655 of record NC_142187.1, on the reverse strand, counting down.
GGAGTTGGTCTCCATTCGTCTTCTTAATTAACTCTATTACCTTAAATAAAAAACAAAAAATAAATAGTATTGTTGTTTGGTCTATGTAAAATGATGTGCTTGTTTTGAAGGTATATTGTGTTTTAAATACAAGGTACAAGGTAGATTTATTAGTCATTTTTTTAGACAAAGTTTCAAAAAGGAAATTAAAATTTGTCCTTGATACTGCTACATTTTTGGGGTTGAAGGATGTCTTAATTAAAATCAGCAAAGAGATTCATAAATCAGGAAGAGCATTTTGGTGTTTATCTTTTCAAATTTTATTTAAAATCAGCAGCTACTATGAAAATTTCATCCAGTATGGCATATTGCTGCTGATGGCATCATACAATACCCACAAGTTAGAATTAGAATTTGCATCGACAGTGTGCTTGGAAGTGCTGCTTCAGATAAAGACCAAGGAATAAGATCTAGCTGACATCTGAGGACAGTGAAATGATGATCCAAGATGTTTTTTTGTGAGTTTCATTTTGTTTCTGACTTTGAATGAAGTGTGTTTTTTACAAGCTGGATGTGGTGACACATTTTGACAAATAAAGGCCTGTCTCAATTAGAAGCTCGGTCTGGTTGCCATTCATCGAAGTTCTTTGGATGTATAAAATCGGGTTGTTGGCCACCTGCTGGAGTTAACATTAGTTGCTGCTTAAATCACACATGCAGTATGTATATATGTTTAAACTTTTGTCAATATGGACAATGGATACTACACACATCGTTGTCTTGGTAAGATCCTCTTCAGTTCAATCACTCAGTTAATTTTACTGAAAATTAACTGAGCACTAGAGAAGATGGTATTATGGACATAGCAAACAGGAGAGATGCAAAAAAGAGATTAGTAGATGCAGATACTATTTTTAAAAAAGCCGGGGAAAAAGCGCCCCTTCCACACAATACTTGGAACATCAACTGCACAGTCCTCACACCGCTCCACTGCATTACTGTTGGCTAAGGAAAGCCACAGACAGCATCAGCTCCATGCTGCTTAAGGACTGTGCACATCAGCTCTATGAGATGGTTCTGCACATTTTCAATCTGAGCCTTAGCCTGGAAAAAATCTCTGTCCTGTAGGAAACTTCCTGCGTGGTTTCACCACCGAAGACTGCGCACCCCAGGGAGTTCAGCCACTTTAAACCGGTAACTTTACCCTCACACCTGACTGACAGACTTTGCATTGTACACCTCGGGGATATATTGTGTTGTATTTATTTCATTACATTTCATCTTAAATTTATTTTCACTTTATATTTACAATACTGCTACACACGTGTTCACTAGTTTTCCTGAGCATAGTTATCCTGTGTACTCTGTCCTCAGAGGTCACACTGGTATGTGGGGCAGTAAGTAAGGAAGTATACATAGTCTTTATTCTTACTGTGAATAGTAGTACTTTTACTTTTATTAGATTTTATTTTTTTATTAGTTTTTATTTTATTTATTATCTATTTTATTTTATTTATTATTTTAATTTTAATTTTTTATTATTTATCATTCTTTGTGTATTTCATTTTCTGCCATGCTTATTTTGATTCAATCCTTTTTCTATCCGTAAATTGCTGGAACAAGAAAATTCCCCCAGTGAGGGATCAAAACAGTTGTATCTTAAAAATGTTAAGTAAACTATATTCATAATTATATATTTAAAATTATTTTACAGAATTTTTTTTTAAATATTATTTTTGTTTGGAATTTTTTTTGGCAAATTTTCAGGTAATTTTCTTGCTAACTTCTGGGTTATTTCTTCTTTTGTTGCTCATTACATCCTTTACATATTTTTTGATCAAATAAAGCCAATTTGCCCAGGTCTCAAAATGTTACATAAACAATTTGATTGTATTTTTCATCTTTGCTGAGCAAGTTTTGTGTAAAAGCCATTAACAGTCCATCCCACACAGAGGCCTGTCCCCAATAATAAGCCTGCTGAGTTCAATGATTTAAGCTTACAATAGCCTACGTTATTAACTGAAGTTTTACAGTAGGCTAGTATTAATTATCAAAACAAATTAAGAACCACTGTTGTGTTAAATATGCTTTTATCAGTCATTCCACTGACACCGTTCAATGGTGGGATACAGTCATAAAGTGCGCTCACCTTTATTGTTTTCATTCAGGACGTTCAAACTGTCTTTTGCTTCAACTCATTTTGTCTGGACAACTTTGAGCTGACCTGTTGAAGACGTCAGGAACTCAGTCTGAAAAACAATAATATAAAAAACAGACTTGTTCAAGGCTTCAATTAGAAAAAAAACGGCATATAATATTTTTGAATGATAAAAATGGACTTGATAGTAGGAAAAAAATATTTTGAATTTATATATTTTTTAATGGGAAATATTACATTAATAAATGTAAATGGACTCAAAAGAAACCCAAAATACAAGAATTCAAAATAGAAATAGAACATTACATCCAACCATTGACTGAAGGACAGCAAAGCTGAGAAAACATCAGATGTTTGTTATTCTTTAATATTGGTCGATTCCCCTAATGTATTTAAGGAAATAGTTGTATATAGTTTGTTCTGCATGGTTTTTTGGTCTTAGTTTTGTCTTTTTGTTTTTTTTCATGTTTTGTTTGCAGTGTCCTCGTTATGTTTGTGACGTAACTGAATTTGTAAATAAATATGAATAAATAATTTGTAAAAATTTGCAGACAAAAGTTATCTCTGCTTTTCTAATTTTCATATTTTTTTCCAATCTGTTCAGTCTTATCTGACTGTCACTGACAAACTAGTATTAAATTCAAAGTTTTCTTTCTTCAGTAATATAATATAATATAATATGATATACAATTATGCTTGTCCTTTACCTTGACTGTGACAGCGAGCAACTATTCCTGAGAAAAAGTTAAGATTAGTATTGGTTTGCAAGTAAGAATGTTGCAAATGTTGAACAACATTCATGTGGTTCTGAGTATATTTGATAAATTTATGTCATTATCTGCTATCAATAGTAATGTATTCATTCAACCCTGCCAGTGTGCAACTCTTACTCTATTTTCAACTCTGTCACCATATTACTATTATGAAAAATAATTTGAATCCATTTACTCAGCCCTTGCATTTTTAATTATTTGTACTTTTAATCGTGAAGATTCAACATGAATGTGACTTTTTTCAGTCATTGGTAAATGATTAATACAAAACAAGGTTATATAATGTACGTTTTCAGATGCCAGAGTATTGGTAACAGGGCTGTGTCCAGCATAGTACATAATCGCGTAAAAAGTGCGCCATCGATGCCCAAGCTGGACAAAACACATTTTCTGATGGTTTATAACCCGATTTCCTAAAAGACATTACAGATTATCACAAAGCAGGGGGAACATTTTTACCGTTTTAATGCCTAAATTGTCTTCTGATTTTGCTGACAGGTGTAGAAGCAGGTCTCCTCCCTCTCACCCTCAGATAAAAACATAGCTACAACAGAAACACACTAAACATTTTATTAATATTACCTGGTTTAATTGGGTTTTTAGTCTCTCTTATTGAGGCAGGGAGAGGAAAATATATCCAGCTGAAGCATGGCAGCCAATGCAGACACACACCTTCAAACACTACTACACTAGGTCACCTGACAGGTCACCTGACAGGTCAGCTGGTACCCAGTAGGCTCCCATTCATAAAAACATAAAGACAAAAACAGTAAAAGATAACAATTTAACTAAATGTGGATTAAATATGTGATGACAAGACAAAAATGCAGATAAAGCTGCAAAAATGTGTATATAAAAATAAATATAAATACCTACATATATACATATAACCTCACTGTACCATTCTTAGGGCCCTTTCAGTCAGGGGCCCTAACTTTTCATGCCCATATATGTCTTTGGCCTGAATGATGCTGCTGCATTCAAACACTTGTGAAGGAGCCAGATGGAGCTCGTGCTGAGATCTTCATTCAAGGTCATTTTGTTGTGATGTGTTCAAGGACCGGGAACATTTCTTGTTTGTTTCTTAAGAACACATTTTCAACCTTTTTCACAGCAGAGATGACACAACTAAAAGCTGAAAACAATATCACAAATCATTTTCTGCTTTATGTCTTTTCAATCTGCATTTTGCCAAAGCTCAAAAGATATTTTAATTTAAGCACTTTCAGTGCCTTAATCCGCCCTCAAGTTCAGAGACTGTCAAGGATTTCAAAGACTCGTGGGAAGGCAACTTTCCTGTCAAAGGAAATCTGGGTTTGAATGTCTCTTTTGACCAGTCGAGTTCACAGCTGACAAAAAGACATCACAGTGATGGGGAGAGTATACTTTTTAATGCCGTCTGAACAACTAAACACTTGCAGACTTCTTGGCTCGCCTGTATTATGAATACAAGGTTCAGTGGAGGTTAATTAAAGGTCCAGTGTGTACGACTGAGTGCTATCTAGTGGTGAGGTTGCAGATTAAACTGCCAAGCATGTAGGTCTGAACTGGTGGAATATTGAACGAATCAGAAAATGTGAGCAGGAAATAAATGTGCTCTCACATTTAGGATAATTAGTATTTTTTAAATATGCCTGCATACATCGATTAATACAATTAAATTGCCGGTTGTAAATATGCACGGTTTTATGTGTTACATTAATGCACACTGGACTGGATTTCTTTACACTGCGCATTGTAGGTTAATTTATTTAGTTAATCCCTCCATTGCACCTTTTGATTATACATTTTGTGTCTTATATTCTATTTGCATGTTTTTATGGCCATATTGTTTGCACCAAAACACCAAATCGAATTCCTCATATATGTAGGGTAGGCTAAATGCACTTGGCAATAAAACCTGATTCCTATTCTGATTCAGTAAATATCACAATACATCTGTGTTTTCTGAAAATAAAAAAAGTAATACACAAATAAGAAGACAGAGAATTTTAGGCCTAATAAAGCCTATTCAGTGTAAACAGAGTGGGGGTTCCTTGCAGTTAAAACACGCTGTGAAACCTTCATATTTGTAGAGGGAAATCATTTTACTGGACATTATGACTGGAGAAAATTATCCAAAAAATGTAGGACTTAAACAGTTTCTCCAGTTCAGATGCAGAATAACAGAGCGCAGCCGCTGGTGCTGAAGCTGTGGCTGTGTGACAGAGAGGAAGGAGAGAATTTGGTGACACAGTGTTTTGTTTTTTATTTTTTAAATAAATGATGGGCATACTGCTCTGTCACTCTATGACTCGCCCGCCCAAAACCTGTGGCTGTGTGGTGCATTAGCTTACTGTGCAGATAATAATGACAGACAAATAAATAAACTGCCTAAATAATTAAAACTCTGATCCCTATATGAATTAGATTTAAAGAAATAATAGCCTAAATTGTGATAAATTCACATCACTAATAATATGCCTACTAGGCAACAAATATTTTTTCTCGGCTGTTAAACAGTTTGCATAGCCTAAATGAATAAAGTAAAAATAAAGAAATTTTTCTTAAATAAGGGCTCTGTTGACATCAGTGGCCTCGGTCAGTCTGACAGCTGATCAGCTGTGCAGCATGTTATTTGTTATTGATGTTGCTTCAGACTGACATTGTGGAAGATTTCTCATTCCACAGTTTCACCTCCTCTCATATAACGCCTCCTCTGCACTTATCTCCTTTGGAAGGGGCTTAAACGCGAGGTGGTGAGGCGAGTAAAGGTAACAGGGAGGCTAGTTAGCGTAATGAAAACATGGATATATTATAGTAAAGTCAATGAAAAGCATGGACATATTATAGTAAAATTGACGTACCATACACATGACCATATATGGATTGCTCATGGCACTTCCGCTAGTTGTCTGCCAACTGCAGTGACGTCACCGTGACATCATAAAGGAGTGGAACGTCTGTGCTCTATGACATCACCAGCGTTCCATCCCTTAGAGTTTTGGTTTAGACATTTGCAGACTATTTTGCCTCAGTCCAGATCGTTCAGGCAATCGGCAAACATCTCAGCACCAAGGAGGAAAAACCTACACTGTTAACTGAGGACTGAGCATTCATCACAAGCAATATGAAGAAAAGTAGAAAAAGCAAAAACCAAGCGAAAAAACAACCCATCATGTCTCAGCAGAAAAAGGTATGTATCATATTTTATTCAGGTATTTCAATTTTAGGCTAATTTTACATCTACTACACTAAAACTAAAATTTGGAGGAAGATATAGTACTTTGATTTGCACTAAATTATAACTACAGATTCTAGTTATTTTTCAGACTAAGAGTTTACATGAGGCGTGGGAGGCCTCACAGTACAACATTTGGTAAAGGTGTTTTTTATATGCAAAACATATATACTGTAATATACTGCAATTTAGGACCTTTATCATCAACAAAATATGTTTCAAAAGTAAAGTTTGTCAACATCCTTTTAATCCATTAAGATAAAGTTTTTATCTTCAGTGATTTTTATTGCAGCAAAATGTATTGAGTTGACTGAAAAAGCAACAGATTTTATAATTATAGTGGAATATTTTATGTTTGAATTGGATTTGCAATATCAAACATTTATATAATAACAGAAGTGATGTATGATGTCTGTTTTATTGATACAATATTGACAAAAAAATGTTGCGACACTAGGCTGCATTGATTTTTTTCTCAGGAGAAAGAAAGTTGATTGAGTATCATTCCCAGGTCATCAGATACTGACACTTTGGGTTGATAGTTTGAACCGACTACCAACCTAAAACATCGGTATCTGCCAACCTGTAAATGTGACTCAAAATCAACTATCTAATATAACAGAATATGTTACAAATTACATTTTAGCGCGTGGATTTAGTAACCTGAAGAATATACTTTAAAAGTAACCAACACTGCTAGTGGCTATATTTGACAGTTTTCCACTTTATGTGTTTTTCCAACAGACTGTAAAACAAGATCTTCAGGATCCAGAAATGACGGAGAAAGAGGCAGACCATTCCAAAGAAGGAGGAGCTGCTTCAAACCCAGGACCTTCCAGTGGGAATAATGAGAAAATGGGCTCCTCAATTTCTCTGACCCCCTCAGATATCGCTATTGGCAACCAAATGGTCGAAGAGACACTAGACCGTGTTGTTTGCGATATTTATGAGCAGATGCAAGGTTGGTCTAGGTGGGCGGCTCAGGAGAGTAAAGACAATGAAGAGACACGCATTGGGACTTTTCACCAAAAGGTTGAAAGACAGTTGGAAGGGTTTTTTGCCCTCCGACGAATGTTTGCAGAGCATCGAGAAGAGACATCTGAAGACAGCCTCACAAAACCAGGCTCTCCATGCTCTGAGGAGGCATTTCCCAATGCCATAGTAAAGTCCCCTGCAAACAGCGAGGCTGCTGTGGACCCAGACTGGCCAGCAGAAAAACAGGGCAAGGATCATGTTGTCGAGTCAGAAAACAATGACTCAGCATTTAGCTCTCCATGTCATGAAGATGCTTCATCAACAACAAGGGAGGCAGCTGAGGAGAGCGATGGTGAAGAAGAAACATGCTCGGCAGCTTTCCATCAAGAAGAGACATCTAGGGACAATCTGGCAAAACCAGGCTCTCCATGCCCTGAGAAGGCATCTCCTTCTGCCTCAGTAAAGTCTCCTACAAACGCAGATTGGCCAACAGAAGAACAGGGCAAGGATCATGTTGTTGAGTCAGAAAATACGGACCGGATATCTGGCTCTCCATGTCATGAAGATGCGTCTCACTTTAGACTCTCCAGCAGGAGAAATGAGAAACTGGTCTCCTCAATTTCTCAGATCTCCTCAGTTATGTCTAAAACTGCCAATTTAGTCGACTCAGAGACACTGGATCTGCATTTTTGTGAAATTAATGAGCATTTGGCAGCAATGACAAGGGAGGCAGCTGAGGAGAGCGATGAAGAAGAGATACGCTCGGCTGCTTTCCACCAAGGAGAGACATCTAAGGACAATCTAGTTAAACCAGGCTCTCCATGCCCTGAGGAGGCATCTCCCACTGCCTTTGTAAAGTCTCCTGCAAACAGCGAGGCTGCTGTGGACGCAGACCAGCCAGCAGAAGAACAGTGCAAGGGTCATGTTGTTGAGTTAGAAAGTAGTGACCAGACATCTGGCTCTCTAGGTCATGAGGATGCGTCATACTTCGGACTCTCCAGCAGGGAGAATGAGAAAATGGTCTCCTCAAATTCTCAGATCTCCTCAGTTGTGTCTGAAACTGCCTCCTCAGAGACACTGGGTCTGCTTTTTTGTGGAAGTAATGAGCAGATGCCAGCAACGTCAAGGGGGGCAGCTGAGGAGAGCAATGGCGATGAAGAATACTCTGCAACTTTCCACCAAGCAGAGACATCTAAGGACAATCTGACCAAACCAGGCTCTGAGTGCCCTGAGGAAGCATCTCCCACTGCCTTTGTACAGTCCCTTGTGAATATCGAAACTGCTGTGAATGCACCTCCCCAGGAGGATAAAAGATATGGTTGCAAGGCTGTTTTGACCGACAATATACAGACATCTTCCACTTCTGACAAGAGACCTGAGAAAAGCGGAGATGAAAACAAGATTCTCAGGATCATGAGACGCTGCTTCGGATCATTATCAAGACAGAAGATCCACCCAGCAAAAGAAGAGGAGACATCCCCAGGAATTTCCAAACAGGACAGGAATCATGAGGGACAGGATGGTGTAGCAGCAATATCAGCTCAGCTCACTAGCCAGAGAAAGATCTTCCGCAGCATAATCAAGAAATGTTTTGACAGCCTTATTGAAAAGTATGATATCTTATTTTCTCCCTGAATCTTCTGCATGCACCTGAATACAATTGATATTTGTTGTGTGAATTTTTGATTTTGTGTTTTACCTTTGTTTCTTTGTTTTTTGTCTTCTTTATAGGCAGCACATGCAAATCAGCAAAGGCATTTATAACACTGATGTGAAGGACTTGCTGGCTAACATGCTTGCAGAGTTGTTGAAGGTCATCACAGAGACAATCTCGGATTTTCTATCACAGGCCACAAATCAGTTAGCTCCCTCAGATGTTACCAACAGGGGTCAGACTTCTTCCCAAGCATGTGGAGTCTCACAGCCTCTCATGGAGAACTTTGTCATCACAGAGGACAAACTCCAGCAATGTCTGAAAAACTCTTTACATGAGGCTTTCTGTGAAGTGGTCGGAGCGAAAAAAACTGTTACAACTGAACTCGTGGAGGTTGTTGTGACAGTGATCACAGATGAGGTCAGCTCCATCCTGTCAGACACCATACAAGCCTCGCTGAGCAACGGATCCTTGAATGTCGGCTGTGCCACCTGCTGCAACTTCTCAATTTGCAAAGCATGCAAGAAGATGTCTGTTAACCGGGCAATGAAATCCTTCTCCACAAAATTAAAGGCAGTAACAACACTGAAAAAATCACATCATGAGAGGAAGGATGACAAATTGCCAGAAGTCCAGGAGACCATTCCATTGTGGAGGAGGGTCTTTAAGAGACAGCACATCAGGATCAGAAGGGTCCACCCGGTTTCTGATGAACAAATGGATGAGACTGTCAGGGATAAGCCATCATCTGGACAGGAACTCTCCTCATCCTCTCAAGTCATATTCATCCCTCTGGAGTTAGTTGATTATGAAGAGGATGAGATTGACACTTCGGAGGACACCGGAAACACCCCACCTTCACACTCCATGAGTCAGTTTCCAACCGCAGATAAAGGCAATATTGGGATGGAGGAGGGTGTCATGGATTCTTCTGATACTGATGCCAATAGGACCCAGGCCAAGAAGACGAACAAAATCATCTCATTTTTCACAAAGGTATGTGTGCATTTACCTGTGAAGTGACACTGATTAGACTAGATTGAAAGACAGAAAGGCAAAAAGGCACAATAAGTTCATAGTCCAATTAGATGCCAATATTTGCTGGGCCCATGTGGGCAGTAAATGGGTTGAAAAATGGGCCTAATAGCCTCAGTGATGATGTTTTTCTGTAGGCCAATGCAAAAGTTAGCCTTGTCCTGGTTCCCTTGTCAGAGAGCCTATGGGCTTTTTCCCACAGGATTTTGGATTATTGTAGAAAATAAGCTCTGAGGCTAACAAGTGTATATGATACTATATATGACCATGTTTTGTTAGTAAGATAATCCTCACAAATGAACACTACTTTTAGGATTTTTGAAGTCTAAATACAATCACCAGAAGTAAAAAGCTACTGTTAGGCTGTAAACAAACCACACCACAGTTACATAATTTAACATCGCCACTAACAAGCCATGTTTGGTGGGGCATGGCATGATGAGGTTCCGTAGACTCAATTAGCTAATTGTCAGTAACTGTCTTTTTTTAAAATCACATAAAAGCCTGTAGAATGTGAGTGGAGTATCTTCCGATGTATTTTATGTCATAGAACAAAAAGTGAAGGTCTATTATGTTAGTGTTAATCACAGTCCTTATTTCAGGCATCTAACCAAAAACCCTTTCAAATAAGATGCCCATTGGGGACCCATAACCACTTGGTACCCAAGAAACCCTAGCATAACCAATGTTGGCAGTTGGAATGGGGCCATGGTGAAACTGATGGACAATTCCAAATAGGGTCCATTTCCAAGTCTATTTACTGGGGTAGTGAAATTAAATGTCTCCAAGGACAATCAAATTCAGTTGGCTTCAACTTGTAGACATTTTCTGCTGTCTTTAAGATGTTTTTTATTTCTGTACTAACCTTCTCTTATTTCAAATATTCTAAAAGGGCGAGAAGAAGAAGGATCAGAAAGCTCCAGCCCAGGATCAGGATGTGAAGACCAAAAAGCCATCTCTGCTGAGGAGGATCTTGCGGCTTGGACACTCTGACAGCAGCAGTTCCCAACATGAGTGACCACGTCCTGGACCTAAAACTCGACTCTCTTTCCTTTCTCTAATATCTTCTCTCACCTTCATTATCTTCCCTTTCCTTCACTTTATACCCTTTCTCTGTGTCTAAGTGGGTTTTCTCCAGGTGCTCTGGTTTCTCCCACCATCAAAAACATGTACATTGGGTTAATTACACTTGCCGGTGCTTCTGGCCAAGGCACTAGCAGTCCGATGTATATGTGACATAAAAAAAACCTTCTCTTTCTTCTTCTGTACTTTCTTAACTCCACTCTACTATCTTACTTTTCTTTTACTCTTGTTTCACAAGCCAGAAGTGTTGATATTTCTGTTTTATTTATTGCATATTGTTAATGCGTGCTTTTGTATTTTGGGTTTTATTCATGCATGATTTTAGTTATTTCTGATTTAGTGTTTATTAATTGCCATATTTTGAGTATTGCTGTGTTTATATTGCCTTGGTTTTAGTGCATGCTTTTTGTGTAGTTCTGCTTTTAGCGACAGGGCTCGGAGGCCACGACGAGCTTCAGCCATTGACAGGGCAAAGAGAGACCCAAACATCAGCCATCAGCAGGAGAAAATCCAGGGTGTTAGGACGCAAGGAACTCTGCCCAGCTGTGTGAGCACCTTTTGGTGACAATAGTAACACTCTGGTACATGAGAACAGCTGGTCCTGTAGTGTTGTGTGTAGCCTACAACCCATTTGGGGCGTGTTTTTTTCATTTTCAGCAGGTGGTCCACCCTACAAGAGAGAATTAGTGTGCCCTGAGCTGACAGAGAGACCTGAAGGGGTGTGACTGGGAGGAACAGATTGCGCGATCTGAACCCGAGTGGTGGTTTATTATTGGATTTCTATGCCAGTCATGGACTGTCCATAACAAACACCATGTTCGAGCACAGGGATGCTCATAAGTGTACCTGGTACGAGAGCTTCTTAGGCCAAAGATTAATGATCAATTTTGTGGTCATATTATCTGATCCGCGGCCGTATGTCTTGGACACTCGGTTGAAGAGAGGAGCAGAGCTCATCACCACCTGGTAGTGAGTTGGATCAGGTGGCGCAGAAGGTGGTTGGACAGACCCGATAACACCAAGCGTTTTGTGAGGGTGAACAGGGAATGTCTGGCGGAGGCCCCTGTTGACCAGATCTTCAACTCGCGCTTCCAGAAGAACTTTTCATGCATCCCGGCGGAGGTTGGGGACATGGAGTCTGAGTGGTCCGTGTTCAAAATCTCCATTGTAGAGGTGGCTGCTAGAAGCTGTGGTCAGAAGGTCATCAGTGCCTTTTGTGGCGGCAACTTAAGGACCCACTGGTGGACACAAGTGGTGAAGGAGGCTGTCAGGCTGAAGAAGGATGCCTTCCGGGCTGTGATGGCACGGGGGTCTCCGGAAACATCAGACAGGTATCAGTTGGCCAGAAGAGCTGCAGCAGAGGAGGTCGCCAAAGCATAAACTGGGAGGAGTTCGGGGAGACCATGGAGGAGGGCTTTCGATCGGCCTAAAGGAAGTTCTGACAAACCATGAGAATCCTCCGAAAGGGGAAGCAGGGCTTGTCTCAGGCTGTCCTCAGCAGGAGAGGAGAACTGCTGACCCGGACTGGGGATATTGTCGAACGGTGGAAGGAACACTTTGAGGCACTCCTGACACCTACCTTCACGTTATCCGTGGAGGAGGCAGAGTCTGAAGACTCGGGAACCTTCATCCATATTCCTGGCAGAGGTCACTGAGGTAGTCAAAAAGCTCCTCAGTGGCAAGACACCTGGTGTGGATGAGATTTGTCCTGAGATGCTGAAGGCATGCATAACCTCCTACAGCTCTGCTTAGTTCACGGCATACTGATTTTCTCTCTCGCAGGGTGGACCACCTGCTGAAACAGAAAAAATTCAGCCACCAATACAGCATGTACTTTGCGTCATAACACTCTGGATTTGGAAACTAGAAAAGTGCAATACAGGTACAGTATATTTACCATTTGGCGGCACGTAGGATCAGTGGTTAGCACTGTTTCCTCACAGCAAGAAGGTCCTGGGTTTGAGTCCTGGCCATCCCAGGTCCTTTCTGTGTGGAGTTTGCATGTTCTCCCCGTGTCTGGGTGGGTTTACTCCAGGTGCTCTGGTTTCCCCCACCATCAAAAACATGAATGTTAAGTTAATTACTCCTGTCGGTGCTCCTGACCAAGGCACTGGCAGAAGATTTGGAGTTGGTCTCCATTCGTCTTCTTAATTTACTCTATTACCTTAAATAAAAAACAAAAAATAAATAGTATTGTTGTTTGGTCTATGTAAAATGATGTGCTTGTTTTGAAGGTATATTGTGTTTTAAATACAAGGTACAAGGTAGATTTATTAGTCATTTTTTTAGACAAAGTTTCAAAAAGGAAATTAAAATTTGCCCTTGATACTGCTACATTTTTGGGGTTGAAGGATGTCTTAATTAAAATCAGCAAAGAGATTCATAAATCAGGAAGAGCATTTTGGTGTTTATCTTTTCAAATTTTATTTAAAATCAGCAGCTACTATGAAAATTTCATCCAGTATGGCATATTGCTGCTGATGGCATCATACAATACCCACAAGTTAGAATTAGAATTTGCATCGACAGTGTGCTTGGAAGTGCTGCTTCAGATAAAGACCAAGGAATAAGATCTAGCTGACATCTGAGGACAGTGAAATGATGATCCAAGATGTTTTTTTGTGAGTTTCATTTTGTTTCTGACTTTGAATGAAGTGTGTTTTTTACAAGCTGGATGTGGCGACACATTTTGACAAATAAAGGCCTGTCTCAATTAGAAGCTCGGTCTGGTTGCCATTCATCGAAGTTCTTTGGATGTATAAAATCGGGTTGTTGGCCACCTGCTGGAGTTAACATTAGTTGCTGCTTAAATCACACATGCAGTATGTATATATGTTTAAACTTTTGTCAATATGGACAATGGATACTACACACATCGTTGTCTTGGTAAGATCCTCTTCAGTTCAATCACTCAGTTAATTTTACTGAAAATTAACTGAGCACTAGAGAAGATGGTATTATGGACATAGCAAACAGGAGAGATGCAAAAAAGAGATTAGTAGATGCGGATACTATTTTTAAAAAAGCCGGGGAAAAAGCACCCCTTCCACACAATACTTGGAACATCAACTGCACAGTCCTCACACCGCTCCACTGCATTACTGTTGGCTAAGGAAAGCCACAGACAGCATCAGCTCCATGCTGCTTAAGGACTGTGCACATCAGCTCTATGAGATGGTTCTGCACATTTTCAATCTGAGCCTTAGCCTGGAAAAAATCTCTGTCCTGTAGGAAACTTCCTGCGTGGTTTCACCACCGAAGACTGCGCACCCCAGGGAGTTCAGCCACTTTAAACCGGTAACTTTACCCTCACACCTGACTGACAGACTTTGCATTGTACACCTCGGGGATGTATTGTGTTGTATTTATTTCATTACATTCCATCTTAAATTTATTTTCACTTTATATTTACAATACTGCTACACACTATGTGTTCACTAGTTTTTCTGAGCAAAGTTATCCTGTGTACTCTGTCCTCATAGGTCACACTGGTATGTGGGGCAGTAAGTAATGAAGTATATATAGTCTTTATTATTACTGTGAATAGTAGTACTTTTACTTTTATTAGATTTTATTTTTTATTAGTTTTTATTTTATTTATTATATTTTATATATATTATTTATATTATATATTTATTTATATATATTATATATTTTATTTATTATTTTAATTTTTATTTTTTATTATTTATCATTCTTTGTGTATTTCATTTTCTGCCATGCTTATTTTGATTCAATCCTTTTTCTATCCGTAAATTGCTGGAACAAGAAAATTCCCCCAGTGAGGGATCAAAAAAGTTGTATCTTAAAAATGTTAAGTAAACTATATTCATAATTATATATTTAAAATTATTTTACAGAATTTTTTTTAAATATTATTTTTGTTTGGAATTTTTTTTGGCAAATTTTCAGGTAATTTTCTTGCTAACTTCTGGGTTATTTCTTCTTTTGTTGCTCATTACATCCTTTACATATTTTTTGATCAAATAAAGCCAATTTGCCCAGGTCTCAAAATGTTACATAAACAATTTGATTGTATTTTTCATCTTTGCTGAGCAAGTTTTGTGTAAAAGCCATTAACAGTCCATCCCACACAGAGGCCTGTCCCCAATAATAAGCCTGCTGAGTTCAATGATTTAAGCTTACAATAGCCTACGTTATTAACTGAAGTTTTACAGTAGGCTAGTATTAATTATCAAAACAAATTAAGAACCACTGTTGTGTTAAATATGCTTTTATCAGTCATTCCACTGACACCGTTCAATGGTGGGATACAGTCATAAAGTGCGCTCACCTTTATTGTTTTCATTCAGGACGTTCAAACTGTCTTTTGCTTCAACTCATTTTGTCTGGACAACTTTGAGCTGACCTGTTGAAGACGTCAGGAACTCAGTCTGAAAAACAATAATATAAAAAACAGACTAGTTCAAGGCTTCAATTAGAAAAAAATGGCATATAATATTTTTGAATGATAAAAATGGACTTGATTGTAGGAAAAAAATATTTTGAATTTATATATTTTTTAATGGGAAATATTACATTAATAAATGTAAATGGACTCAAAAGAAACCCAAAATACAAGAATTCAAAATAGAAATAGAACATTACATCCAACCATTGACTGAAGGACAGCAAAGCTGAGAAAACATCAGACGTTTGTTATTCTTTAATATTGGTCGATTCCCCTAATGTATTTAAGGAAATAGTTGTATATAGTTTGTTCTGCATGGTTTTTTTGGTCTTAGTTTTGTCTTTTTGTTTTTTTTCATGTTTTGTTTGCAGTGTCCTCGTTATGTTTGTGACGTAACTGAATTTGTGAATAAATATGAATAAATTTGCAGACAAAAGTTATTTCTGCTCTTCTAATTTTCATATTTTTTTCCAATCTGTTCAGTCTTATCTGACTGTCATTGACAAACTAGTATTAAATTCAAAGTTTTCTTTCTTCAGTAATATAATATAATATGATATACAATTATGCTTGTCCTTTACCTTGACTGTGACAGCGAGCAACTATTCCTGAGAAAAAGTTAAGATTAGTATTGGTTTGCAAGTAAGAATGTTGCAAATGTTGAACAACATTCATGTGGTTCTGAGTATATTTGATAAATTTATGTCATTATCTGCTATCAATAGTAATGTATTCATTCAACCCTGCCAGTGTGCAACTCTTACTCTATTTTCAACTCTGTCACCATATTACTATTATGAAAAATAATTTGAATCCATTTACTCAGCCCTTGCATTTTTAATTATTTGTACTTTTAATCGTGAAGATTCAACATGAATGTGACTTTTTTCAGTCATTGGTAAATGATTAATACAAAACAAGGTTATATAATGTACGTTTTCAGATGCCAGAGTATTGGTAACAGGGCTGTGTCCAGCATAGTAAATAATAAATAAAACATTGCGTAAAAAGTGCACCATTGATGCCCAAGCTGGACAAAACACATTTTCTGATGGTTTATAACCCTATTTCCTAAAAGACATTACAGATTATCACAAAGCAGGGGGAACATTTTTACCGTTTTAATGCCTAAATTGTCTTCTGATTTTGCTGACAGGTGTAGAAGCAGGTCTCCTCCCTCTCACCCTCAGATAAAAACACAGCTACAACAGAAACACACTAAACATTTTATTAATATTACCTGGTTTAATTGGGTTTTTAGTCTCTCTTATTGAGGCAGGGAGAGGAAAATATATCCAGCTGAAGCATGGCAGCCAATGCAGACACACACCTTCAAACACTACTACACCAGGTCACCTGACAGGTCACCTGACAGATCACCTGACAGATCACCTGGTACCCAGTAGGCTCCCATTCATAAAAACATAAAGACAAAAACAGTAAAAGATAACAATTTAACTAAATGTGGATTAAATATGTGATGACAAGACAAAAATGCAGATAAAGCTGCAAAAATGTGTATATAAAAATAAATATAAATACCTACATATATACATATAACCTCACTGTACCATTCTTAGGGCCCTTTCAGTCAGGGGCCCTAACTTTTCATGCCCATGTATGTCTTTGGCCTGAATGATGCTGCTGCATTCAAACACTTGTGAAGGAGCCAGATGGAGCTCGTGCTGAGATCTTCATTCAAGGTCATTTTGTTGTGATGTGTTCAAGGAGCGGGTACATTTCTTGTTTGTTTCTTAAGAACACATTTTCAACCTTTTTCTCAGCAGAGATGACACAACTAAAAGCTGAAAACAATATCACAAATCATTTTCTGCTTTATGTCTTTTCAATCTGCATTTTGCCAAAGCTCAAAAGATATTTTAATTTAAGCACTTTCAATGCCTTAATCCGCCCTCAAGTTCAGAGACTGTCAAGGATTTCAAAGACTCGTGGGAACCCTAAAATAATGCTCTTAAAGATGCTCATGCCCTCAAAAATTGATATTATCCTTCAAGATCACACTTAACTTGTTTAAAATTTGAACATTTAACAAATCCAGTTTATATATTTTTTATATCATGATGACATAAAATACAGCATAGTAGTGTCATGCACAATGAGAAACCACATGTTCTACTGAAAGAACTTTTTAATTTATTTATTTATTTTGAAGGATTCACATTTGGATCATTACTCTTTTTTTTTTTAAATAAACAAATTATGATCTTCACAAAAATATTCTATCCATTACATTTTCCAGACTTTTGTAGAAGTGCTACACAAATTAAAACACACACATAACACCAATAGTTCACAACTGTTTGCATTTCCATGACTCAGTTCTCCAAACATGCAAAAATATAAGCTCGGCACGAGAGACAGAGAGAGAGTTTTGGCAGAGTTGTGTTACAAATAACGAGGGTTTAAACTGTATACGTGATCGCTCGGGTCACTGGATGGTGAATCTGTACGCAGGTGTTTGCTCTCCTGCTCCAGATACATTTCTGCTGGGAACATTAAAGCCATTTGCATGCATTTGTTTTACCCACACACAAACAAATCAGAAACTTGTTGAGGCTTTCCTAACAATATGGAATAGAAATCCAGAGCCAAACAACGGCTTTCTGAGGAAAAATGCTATTGTGCCCTTTTGTTTATAGCCCTCATTAGTTTAATCCTGATATCTCAGTCTAAGGCAACTTTCCTGTCAAAGGAAATCTGGGTTTGAATGTCTCTTTTGACCAGTCGAGTTCACAGCTGACAAAAAGACATCACAGTGATGGGGAGAGTATACTTTTTAATGCCGTCTGAACAACTAAACACTTGCAGACTTCTTGGCTCGCCTGTATTATGAATACAAGGTTCAGTGGAGGTTAATTAAAGGTCCAGTGTGTACGACTGAGTGCTATCTAGTGGTGAGGTTGCAGATTAAACTGCCAAGCATGTAGGTCTGAACTGGTGGAATATTGAACGAATCAGAAAATGTGAGCAGGAAATAAATGTGCTCTCACATTTAGGATAATTAGTATTTTTTAAATATGCCTGCATACATCGATTAATACAATTAAATTGCCGGTTGTAAATATGTTTATCACTATGAATGTATTGGCTGTAGACAAGTAGTGTGTAGTCACTTACTTGTGAAAAGAACTATAAACGAAGAGAATTTCCTCTCAGGTGAGAGGATATTGCTTTGGGACCCCTGCGACCTATAATATCTGACGCCCCCAAAACAAGAGAATGGCAAACAAAATGCCAAGTGTCACTACAGACGTACCCGCACTGTTTACTGTTGACCTTTCACATCTAATCTTTTCAGAACAAATCAGCAATCATAGTTTTTCATTCCAGCCCTCTGAAATCACTGCTGACAGGTGAGGTTAGCAGTGAAAGGTAAATGTTTATGGTTTCAGACATGAAAACTGTTCATAATGCCCCATGTTAAAAAACAAAGACCTGTAGGAAAAAACAGCACAAGAGAGGTAGGAATTTGAATTCCTGTGATCCACAAACACTTGGATGTTTTATTGACTTTGCATGCTAATTACCTGTTGGCTGCAGAGAAAAAAATAAAAAAATAAAAATAAAAGCATACTGTTCACAACCAGAAATATGGCACCACGTAAACTAGAGGACACGATCACACTCAGCGAGCCCTCGACCCAGAAGGATATTTACACTGGCAGCGCTCCGGCCCTGGAAGAGTTTCTGCTCTGCTAGGCGACCACTTCCTCACGTGGCAGGTTGAGCCTCACCTCCCCTCCTGCTGCCGCGGAGGCTGAGTAGACTGCGGTGGTGGAAACAGAAAAAGGGCCGTTGGTCTCCATGGTGACGTGGTTACAGGACCCTGGCGGAGCCACGTCAGGAGCCTCTTTTCCTGGGCTTGACGCCCGGGATGACCCTGGGGAGGATGTGGGGCTGAGCTGCACAGCTGTAGTATCCTGCAGCGTGTGCTCGCTGGTCTCTATTTCAAACACCGCCCCACCAGCCAGCCCGCCGTGTCCCATCAGCCCCGCACCCCTGCCACCCACTTTAGACCTCCGTGAGCTGTGGGGAGGTGGGAGGCGGCTGCACACGCAACAGGCGCCAAAAAAGGAGAAGGCCACCAGCAGAAGGATAGGTCCGATGATGATCGGGGGGTTGGCAGAAGGCACCAGTGTGCTGAAGGCGAACGCTCCCACCAGGGTGATGTTGAGTCCAGCCAGCATGATGCACAGGCCGCAGGCGCAGCAGAGCGCCGGAGACGGCAGGCCATGAGGGCGGGACTTCCTCCTCGTCTTACTCTGGGGCTCCTTTTTAAGTACAGGGGTGTTTCTATCGGTGATGACCATGTCGTCACCTCCAGGCTCTCGGTCCTCCACTGTGTTATCAAATTTCCCCGTGTTTTAGTCCGAACTCTTCTCCATGGCAATGTTTAAATGAATTCACAGCCAGGAAAGGTCTTTGTCTGTAGATGAAACAGGACAAAAGAGGACAGCTGTAAGCATTTTTAGATATGAAAAATGGCAGAAACTCTCAATATGTTGCTCTTGTTCTGTGCACCAGTGTCACTGTACAGCTGTCTAAAGACCACTGTGGACACAGTGGAGTGTCCTCCCTGAGAGCGTCTCTTTAATCCAGCAATGAGCTCTGAACATGCATCACTCTGTCCTGATACTCCAAAAATTACACATTTCATGATAATACAATGATGTAGGTGAGGGGTACAGATGAAGTTGGCTCTTATAGTACAGGAGTAGACTTACTGGTCACAAACGGCGTGTTTGGGGCGACAGAGGGTCGAGACCAGAGACTGTATATAAAGATGGACAATAATTCCCCCAGAGTGTGATTTCTCAATCTCGAGCGCCCCCTCTTGTCTGACTACAGTAAAGGTCATAAAGCCCGTCCCTCCATGTTAGTAAACGGGACTAAAAACTCAAAGTACACACCAAATAAATCTTTCCCAAAGATGGTTTCTGGTCAGACATCTTTATATACAGTCTTTGGTGCGGACTGATTCAGAGAGAGAAACAAAATTTTGAGCTCACGTCATCAGGATGGTTTTATCAGGACACTGATTTGCTGCATTCTGGTGGATTTCTATGGACTGCTAATTTATGCCTTTGCTGCATAAATTTAGGGTGGTCTTATCTTTATATTTTCAAAATGAAAGTCCTCTCCTCCTCTCATGTTTTTATTGATTTCTATTATTGATAGAATATTGATCTGAATTGGTAGGATATCGTAGAAACCTTTGTATGAGGATACATTGATCCTCACCCAACAGTTAGGATATCCTGCAAATTTGTGCCCCACAAATGACAACACACACTCAATGTAAAGTCAACCAGTTAACCAAAAACGTTACACAGGTTAGGCTGAGAAAAAAAGAAACATGGCGACAGTGTACCTTAAAATTACATATTTTCACACGGGTCTGACCGTCTGAATTTATCACATGATCTCAGCCTTCCCAAATATGTGGGTTATGCACAAATAACTGTCTCATGATTACATGGGATATGTGTACATTTTAATGCATTACTGTGCATAAGAAGAGCCTTGACATTGAGGGGGACGTGCCCCCTGTGTCCCCCCACTAATCTATGCCTATGTTGAAGACACAGCTAAGAATACTGTACATTGACATCTTGAAAACTACTGTTTTTTTTTAAAAAACGCAATTTAGTTTTTTTTTTTGTTCATGTTAAACACAAGAAAAGTAAACATGTCTTTTAACCCTTTGAAACCTGAGCAGATTCGGCCTGATTAATCCAAAATCACCGGAAGAAGGCAACAAGCAATGAAAGAGGAAACGACCCAAAAATTAGCAAGAAACTAGTAAAACATACAAGAAAATTACCTGCAAATTATTTTTAAAAAAACAAACAAAAAAAACCCACAAAAACAAACAATAATGTCAACACAAAAGAAAAGAAAGTTTTTAAAAAAGCAACTAGGTAAAAAAAAACTTGGAAAAAAATAATTAAAAATTAAAATAATTCTAAATATGTAATTATGATATTTATCTTTTCCCCTATACATTTACCCTAAAAAAATTCCCAAGTGTTTTTTGTGTTGTTTTTTAAGATTTTATTAATTTATTAAAATATGTGGAACATTTCTTACCAAGTTACACATAGCCTTTTGCTCTATATTTTAAAGAAATGACAAAAATTTGTTTAAGCTCCAAAGGCTTAAATAATTGCAAAAGGCATCTGAAAGTAGCACCAGAAAAGTGATGTTGCTCCAGGTTTCAAAGTGTTAACTGAGGTAGACAAAGACAGTGAAATGAGAGTTTAGCGGATGAGAGGTATTGGTAGAATTTGATGTCTATCTTTGTATGATCCCACAGAATAAATGAGACCCTGTGACTCTTGCACCACCAGTTTTAAAAAGTCATGAGTGCAGCTCAATAATTCAACATGTTTGCTGTGTATTTGATCTTGTTTTAAGGCTTTAAATGCGTGCAGTGGCACTGCAGCTGCTTCATTTGTGCCAGCTAGGCCACTGTATCACTGTATTTAGTTGCAATCAAATCAGTCTTTTCATTCCAGCATGCAACAGCACACAGTGCAAACAGAAACTGGCGATATTATCTTTTGTAAATTGTGCAAATCTTTGACACCGAATAGCCTGTATTGCAAACAGTGCATTTAAATGCATACTTGCTGCACTGATGTGTTGCCTGTAAATTTAATACGTAAAAAAATCTTACCTTTTATGTCGATACAATGAAGGTCTGCCCATTGTTTGATCAGTAAATTTCACCGAGATTCCCAGTCTAATTACCGGCTGTAATTACTGAGAGGTTGGAAGGACGCATAAACGCCAAAGGAGGGATTTTCATCCTGCTTTCGTATCTTCACGGTCCTGAGGGCACAAGTCATGACAGCCATTCAATCAGCAGCCACGGAAACATAAAAAGCGAGGCGATCCGACCTGCTGACGGTGATCAAAATCCGAGAGGAAGAGACGGAAGATCACTTGGTTGAGATGGCATTTCTTCTGAGTTGACACACAGACGCAACACAGCGCGCCGCTTCTGGTGTGGACCGAGACGCACGTAACACCTGACAGGTCATCCTGCAACGGAAATGGAGGGAAACCGCTAAAATGCGCGAGGCATCTCTCCGGTAGTCGGTGTGAGGTCGTCATATTTCATGATTGCATGTTTTTGATCTGCAGCGCGCAGCATCCTCTCTCTCCTCTGTGGACCGATCCGTCCTTTACCAGCCTTCAACCTGTGTGTGTGTGTGTGTGTGTGTGTGTGTGTGTGAGAGAGAGAGAGAGAGACAGTGTGTGTGTGTGTGTGTGTGTGTGTGTGTTGAGGGTGAAGACTGTTGCTTTACTTTACTTCTTGCTGATTTTTTTTTCTTTGAAATTTAATTAACAATAATTGTCCCTGATACCATGTTTTAATCACACCATTAAATCTGGATGCTCTCTTTTCATTAATTAAAATCAATCAGAAATGAATTGCATTAATTATGTAAGTCATACATTAAAATAGTCTTACTGTTGTCAGGTGGTGAAAATTCTTTGGGTGCTGAATCATTACTTAATAAATAAGCCAACAAGATTGCAGGTATATACTGTGGAAGATGGAAAAAGACTGAAGAATAAATAAACAAATAAGTAAATGTTGACATAAATCCAAAAACATAAATAAATACTGAAATAAATCTGTAAATAAATGTCTAAATAAACATCAAAACAAATAAATACATCCTGATATGAACAAATATATGTATATACAAATACGGGAACTACTAACTAATTAACTAACTTGTCTTTTTTGTCACCCATGACAAATATTCACTCAAGGTTCATTTTTTCTCTGCATTTTTCACTGCATGTTTAAAATGTCAGGGTTTTTTAAAGCAGTGGGTTTTTTCCAACAGAAGTTCACCTTGAGTGAAAATCTTAAGAGGTTAAACTCAGCTTGTTTTTTGTTTCTTTAGATGTACTATGCAACCATAGCAACACAAGGTCTCCTTAGTGTCTGGCTCCAGCACTTTTAACCATATTGGCCATAAACATCTGTGGTTTGCATCCTCTACATCGAAATTCAGTTCTAGTCTGAAGCATTCAGACTTGAAAGAAAACTCAAAGATAAAACAAAACTCAAAATCTCTTAAATTAAGTAAATCAAAATAAATTAAGTGAGCACTTTATGTGGCTGCCTCTTGGGGGTAATTGAGAAGGTTTTGTTAGTGATTTGGGTGAACTGTCCCTTTCAATGTCTCCTGTTCTGGTTTTAAGGTTAGTCCTTATCAGCCCTCAACACCTTCTGATTTTCTTAACAGGCATCTGGGTACGACTGGGTGGTTTACAGGTGCTGAAATTGTTTACACCTTTTCTAAAAAAAAAATATTTTAATTGGCAATCATTTTATTGGGGCAGTTCCACTCAAATTCAAAAATACATATTTTTCCTCTTACGTGTAACACAATTTATCATTCTATCATTTGGTGTGAGTTGCCGAGTGTTAGAGATATCGACCATAGAGATGTGTGTCTTCTCGCCAATATAATGGAGCTAGACGGCACTCGGCTTGGGGATAAAACATCTGAACAACTCAACAGCGATGTCTCTTTCCAGAAATCATGACCTGATTACTCAATATAACGCACAGACCTTGTGAGCCATTTCATGGAGGAACTATTTTCTTTCTACTGAACTACATCCGCCAACCGCGTCACCGTGCAGAAAGAAGCATACACGGACATCAACTGCGTCCTCTTTGGTAGCGGAGTTGTAACAGTAGCTGGCTCAGCGGCACTGGGTGAGCGAGTGGTAGATGCACACTCCCTTCTCTACTGTGATAAAGTTGGTGCATGTAGTTTGGTAGAAAGAAAATAGTTCCTACAGACATTGCTGTTGAGATTTTAAATTGAATTTATTTGCCGCTTTCACCACCACAAGCTGAGTGCCCTCTAGTTTTATTATATTTTAAAGAAGACATGTCTCTTTGACCCATGTCTCCAACACTCTGCTGCTCACACTAAAACATATAGACTGATGAACAGAAGGTAAGAGGAAAATTGTGTATTTTTGATTTGAGGTGAACTGTCCCTTTAACCAATCCTGGATAATGTGCAATTAGGCATTTGTTATGTGTCCCTCAGTTGTTAATTTCCACACAGACACAGAGTGATTTGTCTGTGATTTGAGGCCTGACAATCAAACTGCTGGTTGTCATCAAGGCTCTGCAGAGTCCTTGGGCTCCTGTTGTCGACATTATTCAGCCTCACAGCACGCCACAATTTTGTCAGAGCACAGCGTTCTCCGCCACGCCGCTTTCCATGCAGCAGCCATTCTGCCTGTGCTGTCCTGAATATCAATGTATTATGTTTCACTGCAGGGGTGCAGTTCACTGTGTGCATGCAACACATGTATCTGTTTGTGTGTGTGTGTGTGTCTGTATATGTGTGTCTGTATATATGTATTCCAATTTGTTTCGCTCATGACAAATGCGAGCACGGGAACCTGAGCTGAATCTGTACGAGTCCCATCATCACATAACGACTGTAATCATTTCTTAATTGGCGGCTGAGAACATTGTGAGATGATGAGATGAGCTGCACACAAGTGGGACTACTGGGCTTAATTTGCTTCACTCGTTGGCAGGAAGTATAGAAGTACCTCAATAACAATCACAGTCTTTGGAGACGTTTATTAGACCACATAAGGGCTATATCATGGGGCGATCTCAGTAAACAGGAAAAGTTGAACTAATACAACAATTACACATAAAATTAACATATTTACTCCTACATTTGAAAGAAAATGATTGAAAAAGATTTAGCGGGGAAGTTAAATTATGTAAGTGATTGATAACGACGTGATGACATCATGGCAGGTCTTGATCTGGTGGTTGCTTGAGTTTCCGTCTAGATAAGACGTCTGGCATGTCTGATGTCCTGCAACACACCAGAGCAAGACTCACGTAAGCAGAGCATGTGGTATTATCTGCGTGTTCGTCTGATGAAGCTGAACTAAAACAATCATTTAAAAGGCATCTTGTTTACGATATCTTCAGTTTATGACAGCCTATATTATGTTCCTCCCCTAAGTCATCCAAAATTTAAAGAGAAACACCCCTGTTTTTTTAATGGACTGGTGAATTTTGAGATTAAGGGCTATTTTGCATCAGTTATTTCATAATTAATTGATAATTCCATAATTTGAAAAAAAATATCCCTAAGGACGTTCTTGAGATATTGCACTCACAAGAATGAGACAGACGAGGTCACGAGGACATTGACCTTTAATTCTTTGAGACCTGGACCCAGCCTTCAGTTCAAGCATTTCACAAGCTATTTGACCAGTTGAAAACTGAGCATATTGATTTGATTTCTTTTGAAAACATGGGGGAAAAAAGCAATGACTAAATGGCAAGAAATGTCCCACAAATTGCAAGAAATTAGTAACAGGTGAGAAGGAAACTACCCCAAAAGAAGTTTTTTTAAAAAAAGATTATTAAAGAATTGTACATCCAGGTGAAAAATGTCTAGAAAACTAAATTTATAATTACAATAAAATTTCATATTTAACACAATGTTACAGAAAAAAGTCAAAATATACAAGATAAATACACTTTTATTTTATACATGTTTATTTTCAGGTAATTTTCTTGGAACTTTTTACTAGTTTCTTGCTAATTTTTGTGCAAGGTCATATTAAGTTACCCTCTCCCCATGCTTTTGAAAAAAAAAAAATCAGACTAATTTTCTTAGGTTTCAAAGGGTTAACCTATGGCTACCACAATCTAATCAGTTTATCGTTGAGTCCAAGTAGACGTTTGTGCGGACAAACTGAAAATATGTATGTCACAAAAAGTCTTTGAAGTTTCAGTTTATTATGTTTATATTAATTATTTTTGGGTCATTTAAATGAGAATTTGAGAAACATAAAAAAAAAGTCCAGCAGCATTTGTGGACAGATGACATAGTTTAGAAAGTAGTGTCACAAAATCGAGTGATAGTGAATGCAGTGATGATCTCAACTACTTCATTTAAAAGGGACGGTTCACCCCAAAATCAAAAATAAAAGAAACATTTTTCTTTTTACCCGTAGTGCTATTTTTCAGTCAAAATTATTTTGGTGTGAGTTGCCGTAGAGATATCTGCCTATTTTTCAATATAATTGAACTAGATGGCACTCGGCCAAAAAAACATTAACTAAAATAAAAAAAGCTGAAAATTTGAAAATCTCAACAGCAATGTTTCTTTCCAGAAATCATGACCCGGCTACTCAAGATAATCTGCAGATCTTGTTGTAAGCAGTTTCTTATGGGAACTTTTTTTTCTACCGAATTTCATCCACCAGCCATATCATCTCGCAGAAGTGCATGAGCATCAGCGGTGTCCTCTGTAGCTGAGCTGTAATTGTAGTGAGCTTGTTTGGTAGTTTGGAGGAAAAATATGTATTTTTTGGCCTCGGGAGAAACAGTTTCATACATAGCGAACAACCAACTGAAGCTCACTGATCTTCTTGAGTCACAGCTCAAATAAATGTGTTTTCTGCATAAATTTGAAACTGATGTTGCGAGTGAAAAATAGATGAGGCAGCATGCAAATTGAGAATAAAATTAGGCCAAGCACTGACTCCTGCTGGATCACACAGCGCTGGATCTTAGGTGGATAATTTACTCTCACCAAGACCTGCGCTGAACCTGCCAGAGAAGCAGGACTGGAACCAGTAACAACCTTACGCCCAAGCAGAGCTTAGGTTGAATAAACGGATCTTCAAATCTGGTAAATCTACATTTATTAGACGCATCAACTTTGCATAATTTGGGGCATTTACCTGTGAAAGCATGTATTCTTTTATAAGCATAAGTCTCATCCTTTTCTACTTGCACATGGCAAAATCAAACAAATGAACACATTTAAGGAATTAAAAGTTCTCTGAGTTGAGTGAAACATTGTCATCTTGAAGGTTAGCCTCAAAGTCAGCACCGCCCCTCTCCTGTTCATCCTCACCTTTCTTGCACTATATGAACGTCATCACATCACTACTTGCTCTTGTGTGTAAATCGCTAATCCACATGAACATTATTCACAGGATGTAATATAGATCAGATACAGTACCCCTCGTCTGGATTGGTGTCGGCCATCGGTCCGCCTTCCACAAAGGTTCCCATTCGACTCTTAGAGCGCTCCAGATTTAGCTGACTCTGAGTCCCTGCCGAGAGCAGATTACAGCGTTTGATATTGTAAATACATGTTTTCTATAAAAAGAAGAAACAACAGTAAATCTGTTTTTTTGCTTTTTAAAAAAACAGTCAGATTAAATTTGTTAGATGAAGCCCACATAATATAACATAATACAATACTAAAAGCTATTTAATTTTTCATGTAGAAAGCCAGTAGGTTAAAGACCACCTTTGTTTTCAGGAAAGTTCATGAAAAGTTTGTTCAGACTGCAGACCAAAGTTACCCCAATCTGACTCAGATTTTTTTTCCCCCCATAACAATTTGAACAACATAAATCACATGGAATCAGATATTTTCTAGTTGGATTTCATATGTGGTCCTAAATCAGATCAGAAAGTTCTCATGCACTGTTCGTACATATACCTTAAAAAAGTAGTGCGACTCCATGAGCCAGTAATTTGTGTAAAATTGACATATTTGGGGAGGCTTCATGTGACCAATGTGCTGTCAGGGGTGAAAAAGGAATGCAGGAGTCTCCTCAGGAGAGCGGTGTTTGGGACCGCGTGAACTTTAAGTTGTTTTAAGGTCTTTCTTTCCCTGTTGCGACCTCATTCTGAACACTCGTACCAGAATTAATGCAACTTTTACATCAACCTGGATTCATCACAAGTCCGAACACTAACATATCATCATACATCCTAAAATTTTTGATGAAATCCAAATTATGTTACAGAAAAAATATATGTATTTTTAAAAACTATAATTTTCGGGCTATGTCTTGTTAAGTTGCTCATTGCCTTCTCCTCATATTTTTTTAAAGAAATCAAGCCAATTTGCCCAGGATTCAAAGGGTTAATTGGAGCACAAATATGAAGTTCTTCTAGTCAAGTTCTGTTTTCATACTTTTATAGTTGGATGGTCGTCACTAAAACAGACGTTTTGTAATCACAGTACACTGCTGTGTGATGCTAATACGAGGTCATCTCCCCTTGATCTCATCATGTTTTCCATCTCAGTCAAGACAAAGTGGCTATGAAAGAAGAAAGCATCGTTTTTAAATTATTATTCAGCTGCACCCCATGAGATATTAGAGCGACTTCTGATGCTCTGCAATAAACAACCTAGACACAACACCGCTCTCTGGTGTTAACCCTCAGCTCTCCGCTGTACAGGCAGGTATCAGATTTGCTCTCAGCAAATAACAAACAAAAGACTGGACAGCTGACAATAAAGTAGCAAACTGAGCAACGAATCTTTGAATATTATATGAACTTTAAAGAAAGGCTGTTTCACACACTCACTCACCTTCTCTTCTCAGTGTATCTGCAGGTTGTTCAGGAGCTGGATTGGCAGGTGTGGGGTGCACTCTGAAGTTTCCTAGAAAGTTAAGACATTTTTAGAGCCATAATAATGTTATAGTTTAAATGCTTTAATATTGAAGTTAAGTTTTCAAATTAGGACTGCAGTATATATACTGTATATATATGTATATATATATATATATATATATATATATATATATATATATATATATATATATATA
Organism: Plectropomus leopardus; assembly: GCF_026936395.1. Taxonomy (NCBI): domain Eukaryota; kingdom Metazoa; phylum Chordata; class Actinopteri; order Perciformes; family Serranidae; genus Plectropomus; species Plectropomus leopardus. The sequence goes on along the minus strand of NC_142187.1, from coordinate 21,894,678 downwards.
TATATATATATATATATATATTTATAGTTTTTTATCATCAGTGATGTTAGCACAGCTCAAGACTGCAATATTGTTCTCAGGAGTTTTTTTGAGTTATTGGGTTATTTTTTTGATATACTTCCGTCTGTGATATACGTCACACGAGGTAATTACAACATCTACGTACTTATTTTAACACGAATCATGATGTTTTTCTCGAAACATAACCAGGTTTGTTGTTGAAGTTTTATTGCGCACGCCTTGCCTTGATGGTTTTGCAACATTAATCACATTAACCATTTTCACCCAGGAGAAAACTGTGCGTCACATAGAGACATTAAAGGGTGTGTCAAAGATTTGCCTTTACTAGCGAAGAAATGATCCCCCTACTCTGCCTTAATTTGCCTCTGATTGGTTTACCCTGATATTGTTACCAATCTCACCCCTGTTATCCAAAATGAACCAATCCAACCAATGAAGAGTACTAGCCTATGAGGAATTAATATATGAGCACCTGGGAGCGTCGGTATTTAATGACCTGGGATGGTGTTGGTAACAATATAATTCATAATAATAATAATATAAAATTCACCAACATTATCACAAATCACAGTTTCCTCATATCGTGCTGCCCAATTAAAATAATGAATAAAACATAAAACAGCTCACCGAAAGATGGAAGAATATGGTTGATGTTCAGCCAGGCTTTTATGAAGGGGTAGATCGATATGAGCAGGCCTGCAGAGCAGATAGCATAATTAACTTGATCAATTATACAAACACACCACTTTTACTTTAGTGTCCTTGTCAATACTAGTTGAATAAATAAGAACAGATTATTTGCAGTGTTTGTGCAAATGAATGTCACAATCATGGGTTCAAAAGAAATGATAATCAATCGTGTTTATTTCCTGACCTGAATTGACACTGCAAAAAAACAAGGAGTGGAGGAAAATATTGTGCATGCAGGCAATAAGAAAAATCTCATTATAAAAGGGATATCTGATAATCAGTCAGCTTATCTCATTTGCTCAAGCGCCATAGATTTCATGTGAGCCACACCAGAAGGAAGAAAAACTCTTCCCTTTTTCCCTTACTTGTAGACATCACGACCGACAATAAGACTGTTTGATGATACAGCCTTCAGATTATTTTTAGCGTACACTGTGTGATGTTTCTTCCTGCTCAACTCAAAGTATAAAGTAATATCTGAACCGGAGGGCTTGTGTGCCTCCCAGTGGCACTGTGCTCTAATTCAACACAGTTATTGATTTTCCTTATAAGCCACAAGAGCTGGCATTAGAAACCCGGCAGCTCCTGCGGGTGGCCGTGATGCATGCATGTGCTTAAAATGTCATGAAACTGCAGAAGGAGTGAAAAGAATCTGCCGAGAACACTCTGTTCATACTCATTAGTCAGCCTATGTGTCGGAGGAGGCATCAAGGCACATAAGCCCCAAAACACATAATTAGATTCTACTTAGCTGTCAGAGTGAATGCCTCTGTCAAACTGCTGAGCCCAGTTTTGATTTGCAAAATACTTGTGCGCACTAGAAACACAAATTAATTATTGAAAGGTGATCAGATCATCAGTGTGAATACATTTCCCATTAACTATGCATGCTGATGAGTCTCACTCAGATCAGGAGCCCTGCCCTTTGCTCTCTCTCTCTTTCTCAGTGTAATTATCTTGGTGACTCCTCAGGCTGGTTCCAGTTACACGGTTGTATCAAATGATCACATGGTGTGTTTTTCAATAATGGTGAATGGAAAATGTCACAGGCCACAGATCTTTCACTTTTATTTTGAAACAGATATGTCTTTTTTTAAATATATAAGTTTTACTTCCTCATTGTTTAGGGTCTCACAGATCCCACAGCTGCATACCTACAAATAATAATTGTTGTTATATATACTTTTTTTTCTTCTGAAGTATTTCAGTGCTGGAATGGTGGTCTTTTTATATAATGGGCTGTCTATGCAGTAGAGAGACGGTTGGTTTCTACCATTTTTCCCCTGTTAAAGGGTTTTTAAAGGGAGTTATTTTTTTATCCGCTGTGAGGGTCCAAGGACAGAGGGATGTTGTATGCTATGAAGCTCTCCGAGACAAATTATGATTTCTAATAATGGGCTTTATAAATAAAATTGACATGACTTGATATTGGTGCTACATGGCTGTGGCATTCACTTTTGCTTCAGAGATGTAGAAAACATACAACTACCTGAATGCACTGCGCCACGGTGGAACAATAAATGCCTCCGCCAGTAGGTGACATAATGAAAACTTGTCTGTTTGACCCAATGGCGGACAGCTGGCAACAAATGATCTCATATTACAGTTAAACACTAAAAAATAAATCTTACATTAACATTCAGTTATAAAAAAAGATTGACATCTGGTTTTAGTGGCTGAAAGCAAAAAGCAATCAAGACATTCAGTGACTCTTAACAAATGCTTTTCCCAAAAGTGGGTCAGTAGTTCCTAAAAAATTTGACACACACTCACCAAGGCCCCCCGCTCCCAGGAAGATCCCTCCTACAGCATCAGCGTCACACTCCCTGGACACCCCTATGATGATGCAGCCCGCCACAATGCTGAGCAGGGATGAGCCCACCCGCAGCCCGTGGTACTCCCCAACACTGACGGGGTTCATTCAGTAGGTGGCGGCCCCCCACCTGCCCCTCACACACACACACACAGACACACACACACACACAGTGAACAGTCCTGACACTGTAACTGCTCAGGGCCCTCACTGCCACTGTCCTCTGCACGAGCCTCTGCGCTCGTTTTCTTTCACTCTCTCTGACACAGAAACACTTTCTCTGTCTTTTCTCCGTAGCTCAAGACGTCTCATGCATCTTTAAAGATGGAGCTCTGGTTTCCACTGACACCGAAAATTAGAGCGCTTGGGGCGCCGACTCTAATGACAGCGATACTACAAATCTGATCACAGCCTGCTTCCTACCAGCACCGGCATGTAGTATAATGAACGCAGTCAATACCTGGAGTGTAATTTAGGAAATATGAACACCAAAACAACACATGGCTGCACGTGCAGTGCACCAAGGACTTAGAAGTTTGGCTAAAGAAAAAATAAATATGTGTAATGAGTTTGTCATACCCATAGACTGTATATAAAGATGGACAACATGACAGTTCCCCCAAAGTGTGGCTTTTGAATCTCGATCAGCCCCTGGTGTCTGTCTGCAGTATAGGTTATAAAGCCATCCTTATATACAGTCTATGGTCATACCACAGAAAAACATGTTATTATCCACCCAGCCAAATGCAAATCAATGAAAAAAACTGCAGTGTTTAAAGTTAGGTTTCAAAATCATAATAAAATGAGCAGTATTGAGACGCTGGGGGAGTGTCTGCTGACGGAGCTGACACTACATTAAAGATATAACGAATGTTAGAGCTGATAACGATACATTATATTTTAGTGTCTTCCAATTCACCGCTCTTTGTTTTTGTCTGAGTGGCGGCTGTAATGTGTGGTATAGAGTGCCCCAGGGATGATGTTTTTCTGTAGGCCAACCCGGAAGCTAACATAACCCTGGTTTCCGAGGCAAGAAGCGTATGGGATTTTTCCATTGGATTTTGGATTATAGCAGATACCCGATACCTAGCATACCTGTAGTAAACAAGCGTTTATGACACTTACAAGTTTTTTTTAAGCAAGATAATCTTCACAAATGAACACAATTTTCGGGATTATTGAAGCCTAAAAGTAAAAAGGTTAAAAACTAATGTCAGGCTATAATGAACTACACTGCGGTTGCATCACCGCATCTATCAAGCTGCAAAAATGTGAACGTCTTTAAGGCTTGTGATAACCACATGGGGGGACAGGCAGAAGGTAGGCCGAGACGGAGGATTGAGAAGCCAGCAGGTAAGTACTCACAAGACGCAAACAAAATAGCGCATGTGGCGACATAGTCAAAGTCTCTGGACCTCAGAAAACCACAGGTGAACTGACTGAACACTCCCACAGTAGTTTGGCCTCGGATGTCGGTGCAAAGCAGCCACAGGCAAACAGGAAACAAAGATGCAGAAGCAGATCTCAAGGTCAAGGACAGAATGCCGGTGCGTTTACCAGGGATAAGACGAAGCAGGCATGTCAGAGGCAGGCAGGGCCGGCAACAGAAATCAGTCCCAAATCAGAAATCAGACTGAGAGGCTGGGGTATTAATGCTGAAGAGGAACAGGTGAACTCAGTTACCTTAATGAGGTGGGCGTGGCTAGTGATGAGGAATCCAATATGAACGAAAAATTACTGACTGAGAGCTGCATGAGTGGGCACACAAAAAAGTATGGAATGCCATTTTTATTAATATTAAATAAATAGATAAACAAATACACCAAAAAATAAGTATGTTATTATGAAATTGTATCCATGTATTTCTTTTCCCTATTTATTTAGATTTACTAATTACGGATTTATTTCATTGTCATATTTATTTATTTCCAACTCATATTTATTGATGTATGTATGTATGTATTTGTTTATTTATCTATTTATTTATGACAGAAATGCATTCTATAGAAAAGAGCAGGTGGCCAGAAATGTGACAGCAGAGGTATTATATAAAGGATGGCTCCAGTGCCTCACCAAAACATACGGGACATACAAAATTAAAAAACTGTTCTCTGGTCTAACTCCACAATTCAGTGCTACACAGTTCCCAGTCTTTTTTCAGCAAGTATTTTCTAACATTTATGATGTGTTTAGAAAGGAATCACAGATTTTGTTTTCACAGTAGTGTAAAGGGCAGAGCAGCACAGAGACATGAGCAGTGAAGGCAGGATGGAGAGACAAAGAGAGGGCCAACAGTTAGAGAGTTACATGCTACTTGTGTGATTTGTCTGCAAGCTTGAAGGGAATGTGTAATGAAAGGTTCAGAGAGTCCTCTACGGTGGGGGCCCGAGGCCATCCGCAAAGGCCTGCAGTTGCCATAGGAATAGCATATCCATGGCAACAGAGGGAAAAAGAGGGTAAGCAGGATTAACACTGGTGAATAGGATAACAAATGAATTTAGTAGGGAGAGGAGAAACAGTGACACATTTCCTGTGCAGCAAGTAAACTCTTTCCACAGACACATATCTATTGTCAAACAATGCTGCCGGTGTGGTGTGCGTGTGCGTGTGCGTGTGTGTGTGTGTGTGGGACACAGGCAGCCCATACCTTTGTGACCCTTTAAACAACACATTACCAAAGCTTATATATTTCTCAGTTTTGAGATCAATAAAGCATATCTATCTATCTATCTATGTGACAGCAATTAGAGACAACAAAAAGAGGAAGAAAATTGTGTATTCTTCCTTCTCAAAGGCTAACAGACTAATTTTCTAAGGCCCAAAGAAGTAAAACTGTCCATTATTCCAAAAGAAAATAGTAAAGATGAGAGAAATCTTTGAAGCGTAATCAAACTTTATGTTTTTTAATCATTTCGTGACCCCCCATCAGATCTATCTTATCTCAGGATGGTGCTGAAAAACTTGTTTGTGCTTTTATTTCTAGTCGGCCGTAATATTGCAATGCACTGCTCACAGTAATACCTAAAAAACACATAGAGCTACAGCTCCTTCAAAATAAAGCTGCCAGGTTTTAACCCGAATAAAGAAATCTGATCACGTAACACTTGAGCTGAAGTCACTACACTGGCTTACAGATGATTTAAAAATGTTATTGCTCATTTTTAAGGATTTAAACGGTCAGGCACCCCAATATCTTTCTGATATGACTGTGAGCTATGAGCCGGGAGGATACCTGAGGTCACCTGGAACAGGTCAAGAAAAAAATTAACTTCACTATATATAACATAAATGATAAAAATGGACCGAATGAAATTGCTGCAAAATTGCTGCAATCTCTCTGTAATACTGTATCAAGGATCACTTGTCTCCCAAATTTAAGTATTCTCACAAAAACTATAACATACTTTTTTTTTTTTAATTGAGGCTGCAAATATGTGATGACAATTTTGTAACTGTGTAAAAACATTAGCAAAGACTGTTAAAATTGCATGTGTAAATATGTATGAAACAATTTACTCTGAATGCTAATCTCTGCCTTGAAGGTATTGTTAAATTCTAAATAAGCATTTTGTAGTTTACTTGTGCTTTATGATGTATGTGCACGGATTATGATTAGCTGTATGCAACCTAAAATTTTGCTAGCCTTTATAAAAACTGACCTAATTAAAAAAACAGGTTAAAAAAAGCAATGGCTTACTAAATTTATGAATAAATGCTGGGAACTTCTTTTCCTCAATAAGCATGAAAAAGTTCTTGATAGCTTATTCTGTGTTTTTTTCTGATTACCAAAAAGCTGATTTTACCAGCGTCAATTTAAAAACACAATGCGTTGGCCGGGAATCGAACCCGGGTCAACTGCTTGGAAGGCAGCTATGCTAACCACTATACCACCAACGCCTTGAATATTCTCATCGGAGGACCCCTAATTTTCGCTAACCAAAACTGTGACACCACTGATGTATGTGTTTTTCTGTGTGCAGCCCCCCCTCCCCCGCTTTCCTCTTCCCTCCTGCAAGACCACCGTACCGAGGACGGCCTGTAAAAGTGTCCCAGGTGATGGGTTAAATTATAAAATACCTGCATTGAACGCAGTAACGTGTCCTGAAAATGTAAACAAGCTCCTCGCGCAGCTGTCGGTGGCCGATAATGACATTTATTTCATGTTAGTCACTAATGTGATGGGCTTGGTAATACCGGATGTAGTCCACTTGGTGGCGTTGTAAACTGTATCAGTGGACATTTTCGCCCATTGTTGCTGTCATTATATGTAAAGGTAAATAGTTTTAATTTCACACACTTTTACACTCAGCACATTATTACATATTTATTTGATTCTTATTATTACTTCTTATTATCTTATCTTATTATTATAGATTTTGCACACTCGGTATATTACATATATTCGTATATTTCAATTTCCACATACTAGTGCTATATGTTTTTTTTTATCTTTGTAATTCTACTTAAAATGCTTGCATACTCTGTGCTGGTAACAAACCACAATTTTCCCCAGGGAATCAATGACGTATTTGTCATTCAAATGTATCTGGTTATGTATTTTTATCTATTTTTCGAACATATCTTTTTATTATTTTTAACATATATCGTGTATTTATTTTGTCCTACTTTGTTCTTTTTTTTCCTCATCCACCCACCACATAATATGAGGACAAGTCTACGCAGTTTGTAAAGTTTAAAAGAATGTCATATACTCGTTGTTCAGTACACAGTAAAATGTTAATGGCCCGTACGGGGATCGAACCCGCGACCTTGGCGTTATTAGCACCACGCTCTAACCAACTGAGCTAACCGGCCCACGACTACGCGCTTTGCAGACGTGTCTGAATATTACAGTAGGTATGATGGTTTCTGAAGATGATCTAGAAATGACAAAATACCAATGCGGACTTTCTGATACCCCCCGCCCCGTATATAAATACAATATATTACTGTTACTATTTACATTCATCACAACTCAACATCTTAGATACATACCATCGCAACTGTGTACATGTTCATATACAGTATATACACTATACAGGACATCGACCTCGTGGCGCAACGGTAGCGCGTCTGACTCCAGATCAGAAGGTTGCGTGTTCAAATCACGTCGGGGTCATTTGTTTTGTGAATTGCTTCATTGTTGTATTTATGACAACGCACACTGTTGTTTGTGAATGAAGTGTTTGGGGCTCAAATGTATTGCTCAGGACTCAAGGAAGCGCAGTGTGGAGTGTGTGTGTTGTTTGCTTTAGTTGAGTGGTTGTCCAGTATGCTGTTAGCTGTTTTACCACAAGACAAACAATGAATCAGTTCAGAAGGGATGTTTTTTTTGGGCACTTCTATCAAAATGGTGCTAGGGAAGATTTTCTGAGAGCAAAACGGAACACCAGGTCTCAAAAACGGTGGGCTCGTCCGGGATTTGAACCCGGGACCTCTCGCACCCTAAGCGAGAATCATACCCCTAGACCAACGAGCCGATGACATTACTCACAAAAATAAAGCTGGAAATTCCCGACTGTGTGGTATTTGTATTCGTTTAACACTGGTTCTCCAATCTTCTATTGCCCTTTAACAGTGCACCACCGCAAAACAAAACCAGTATCACCAAACATACGCAGTTACTTCAAAATTATATGATTTGATTTGCACCGCCAACAAAAACGTTTTCACAAGGGCCGTACTTTGTATCTTTTCCCAATTTAAAATTGTCAATTTGTAAACTAACTTTAAATTAACATGTTTTCCCTAATGACTCTTAAGTTATACATCTTTATTATATAGAAAATATGCTGTTTTTTCTACATGTTACAGTAAAATGACCGCAAACTACTGTTGATCCTTGTTAAATTTTAGTTTAAAATGCAAAACGTGTGTTACAATTTGGTTTGTTTGTTTTACGCTTGTAACAAATGTAGTCTGCATTTGTGTTTTTGGACATTAAAAGTTAAACGCTACATTAACGTTACGCTTCAACGTACAGTCCCCAAAAAGTTCATTTATACAGGAGATGGTGTTGGCTAATTATTAGCATATATTAGCTCATTAGCAACAGCGTGACCCGTAACTTCATTGGCAAACACAACGTAATGTACGTATTGTTATCTTATTTTTTGTGTTTATTAGCGAAGTCAGGTACCTGAATCCATAACATTAGTTAGTTCCGTTGGGTCCAGCTGATGACAAAGCCACGGCCACGATACAGCGCGATGAGGCGCGTCCATTAGCTGGCTAGCGGTTAGTTAACCTGGCTGTGTATTAGCAGCACCGGCCGTAATTACACAGTGATGTGGTAAAACTAACGTGAGCTCCGTTAGATAGCTAGTCCACCACTACGTCTCTGGTTGAATGTTGACTAACCATGCTGAAACCACTGGTATGCTGCCGTGGCCGTAGGTTTTGCTGTTATTTTGCTTGGCCGGATTAACCTGTTGGAGGGCCGGAGGGCAGCGTTTGGCTGTGAGGTCTTCACTGACCCGCCACCTCCGTCTACACTGTAAAATATGACGTTGATCTTACTTAAATCATCTTTGAAATGATTGCCTTGAAAAAGTAAACTAAATATAACTAATCTTAATCTTAATTTATGTTTACTTTATGTCGAATTATTCTCACATTTAGCTGCATTTGCTGTGAAGTAAACTAAGTAAACTTAAAAATGACAAGTGGGATTTCCTTGTTCTATGTAAGTGTTAGCAACTTCAGTAAACCAGATTAGTCTGACGGAAATTGATCATCACAAAGAGGATTTTGCAAATGATACAAACAAATAAAATATGGCTAGTAACTAGTTTGCAACACGCAGTATATATATATATATATATATATATATATATATATATATATATATATAGAGCACAGTTGATTTAAAAATGCACAGTAAATTTGGTTTACTGAAGATGCTACTTAGCATAGCTACTTAGTAAGATTGAATTGATTAAACTTGTCATTTTAAGTAACAAAATTTCACAAAATTAAGCAAATATAACTAAAGTTTAATTAAACTTAACAAGGCAATCAGTTTCCTAGATTTTTAAAAGTAAAATCAACTAGTCAGATTTTACAGTGTGTACCAGTCTTTGCACTGTAAATGTAAGCTACACAAACACCTCCAAGATAATAATGAAACAAGCATACAGCTGACTCCATTGTACAAATATGGTGGTAAACAAATATAATGCTGGTGTATAATATTTTACGTGGTTGTAAAATTTTCTAAATTGTATTACAGTTTCTCTTTTTGTTTTTGTCTTTTGCATAACTTAAATTAAATAGTACATTACTCATTAGAATATAGCAAAAGGGCAGGTATAATAAACTTTAGCTTCTGCCTACACCTTTTCGATCCATACTTTTATTTCAGGTGATTTGTTAATTATTAAGGGCATTCTTGAAAAATGAACAAGGACAGAAATTTAAAAAATACCAACAAACGGGGGAGGGGGGTATATAAGACAGCCTTACATCACTGTGTACATTGGTTTCTTGGGAAGGTGGGTGACACATAAGGCCCGTGCAATATCCCTACCTTAATACTTTTGAAGCGTACAAACCATACATCCATGGTACAAACCACAAACAAAGTAATAACCTCTTTATTTATTGCCACGTGGTTGATACGACTGAATATAGTGTGCACGCTATATAAAGCGACAGCGATAAAAACGGTGGTAATAACCACTTCGTTGTTCGTGAATACGCACCAGTCAGCGAATCTGTCCACGGCATACGGGTTTTATCAGCTGTCATGTGACCCACACTCAGCCATCTTGTGGAAAACGAAGAGAGAGAGAGAGAGCCCAGAGAGAGCCACACAACTCGCATACAAACCTTGTGCTGTCAGATCAAGCAGAGGTAAGACAGCAAAAGTTTAACGCACTAGCGGAGAAAAAACGTACATTTGAGTAAAGTGCCATGTCAGAGAGTCATATTCTGACTAGCTGGGGCTGCTAGGGACTCTTGTTAAATCACCATGTTTACTTGGCCTTGCAGCACCGGGCTCCCGTGACTGTGTGTGCGTGTCATGGCCGTGTGAGCTGCGGGGCGGTTTGACAAGGAAATGTTGTTGTGGATCCAGGCTGCTCGAAGGCCGCGTGTAGCTAGTTAGCATGCTAGCTACAAATGTTGACGACAGGGATTAACTCATGTGTCAGGTCAGCGGTGTATTTATTACACAGCGTTAGATAATGTGACAAGGCGTATTTTCTTGCGGTAAAACAAAACACTGTCAGGATATATGTAAGTATTCACTTATGACTGGCATACATTACCTACGTTGGATTAAAACGCTGCTAGCCAGCTAGGTGGCCAGATAGCTAACGCGCTAGCATCGTTGGAAAACGTTAGCGACGGTGTGGCATCAGCATGTAGCAAAGTGGCACTTAAACTACAAATCTGCTGTCACATTTTAACGTAACAACACACCTGCTGCCAATGTGTTACCGCTGGGAAATGTTTTAGCTAATGTCTGTTGCTAGTGTTATGTGTTAGCTCAGTTATCAATGATTGTTTAGCCTGCTACGTTAGCTAGCATAATCTTCGTAACGTTAACCGAGGATGATTTCCAGTTAACCTTCCAGAGTGACCATCATGGATTCAGCCAACTTTTAACATCCACCAGTAACTAGCGTTAACCTCAGTCCAAATCTACAAAGGCGGAGTGGATCAGTTGGAGTAATATAAGACTGCTGCAGGCTATGCGGTTTAATTATCGTTAATGTAAAGTTACACGATGACTTTTACGCAAGGTAACAATCGGGACAACAATGCAAGATCATAGTAGTTTTTCCGCTGACTTAAGCCGTTTCCTTCACATCTAAAACCCAAATCTGACATAATTAAACCGATAAAAGTTGTGTTATTGTGAACGGATTGGTCAGTTGGCGAGCTTTGGTGACATCAAACAAGTCATAACGTTATGTAAACGTCCGGTTTGTACTTAATGTTACCACTGTGCGAGGCGTGCAGCAGAGTCGCCACAAATGTCGCGATCTTCAGTTGAGTTGGTGTATTTAACCACCAACTTACACGTGGCTTATCCTGCTTCCATATGGTCAGTTGTACTGGTGTGTCTACTGTCGACTGATATTTGAGGAAGCCTCGCGATGTAATAAATCCGTACTTCAACCAAAGTGTTTGGAAAAGTTTTGGCAGTGGAGACACACGCGCAAACAAACTGCTAATCTTATTTGCCAAACATGATTATTTTTCTAGTTTATTTACTCGAGTGACGCAATCTCCGTTTGTCAATTACAGGTGTCTGACATACCCTCTTTGCAGACGGGGAGACTGCTTAAAATAGCTTTTGCAGATTGAAATTGTACACTGCTTAAGTGCTGGTGGGACGGGCTATATATCTACAGGAGTTGTAAAACACGAGAGCAATTATAAAACCTTCTGCATTTTTCCAAAGTTCTGTCAAGCAAAGTTATGCTCCAGTGGATGAGTTGTGAAATAAAATATTTATTCAAGGTATAGTAAAACAATATACAGGGTTCCCACAGTCATGGAAACCTTAAGAAGAAGTAATGGAATTTCATAATCAGGTATTTCAGACCTGGAAAATTAATTGAATTTGTAAAATAATTGGGCGAAGAATCTCATCTTTATTTTAGTTATTTTCAAGAGTGAGACTCTTTACATATACTTTAATTTAAAAAATGATTTAAAGGCTTAATTATAGAAATAAATCGTTTGTTAAACCAAAACTAACCCTTCTGTTTTCATTCTGTCATTCTGACTCGTAATAATAATAATAATAATAATGTCACACTGTGAAGCCGCACTGTTTTCTGACGCAGTTATTGTACCATAAAAATCAAATACCATTACAACCTTAAACGAAAGTTTTGGAAAAGTCATGATATTTTGTTGTGTGTAATGTAATGGTTACACTGATTCTCTATAGATAACCCTCCATGTATTGTAACATAACAGCAACTTAATATTCTGAAGCTGTTGACATAAAGTAGCTCTAATTTGTATTAGTGTGTGTGTCAGCATTTTGTCTACCATCACATACGTTTTTTAATTTTATCCCTACATTCTGTCTCTCCCCTCGTTTATGCCTGCAGGCTGAAATTATGTTTTACGGAGTTCAAATCTGATATGTTTGAAAAACACTGGGCAAGTGGGGCAAGAAAATAATATTATGGTTCTTGAAAAGTCATTGAAAAGTTTTTAAATTTTGTCGATGAAAATGTCTTTGAACCCTGAATATAGGTTAGTTGGTAATACTTTGTAGATTGATTGAAATATGTTCAACATATCAAAATTGATTAGCTATCCTACTTTAAGGAATAGTAATTGGTGATCAACATGTGCAATCTAGTAAAAACATACACTAAAGTTTATTTTAAAGACATACATTTAAAACAGCTTATTGTTGCCAGTGTACCAGCAAAACTAAAATCACAGAACAAAAAACTAGTAGTAAATATTTGTTAAACAAAACAGGCTACACAAGTAAATATTTAGGATTTTCATTTTTTTGGTGCAAGTTTTAGGGGGAAAACTTCTTCATAGTGATGATGTGTATATTTTTTTTCTTGCATTTATTTAGAAATAGTTTTTCAAAGTAGTACTTGTATAACGGTATATACTGGGTGATACTAATCCTTATCCTCCCTTTGTAGAACTTCCAGGAAGAATGGCCGAAACCCAGACACTTAACTTTGGACCAGAATGGTAAATAAACAGGCATGAAAGCATCATCAGTCTGACAATAATTATTTGTAGGCTGTGAAACTGGTTTTCTGTTCGGGCCCAGTGCACCTTTTTCATACATGTTCAGACATGTTAAGTGTCACCTCAGCTTAAGTGTTGTCTCCCCTTCCTCTGTCCCTTCCGCTTTTACCCCCCCGCCCCCTCTCTCTCTCTGCAGGCTCCGTGCCTTGTCTGGAGGTGGTGGCAGCGGCGGTAGTGGTGGAGGCGGCTGTGCAGTTGCCTCTCCACCCCTCTCACCTGCATTGCCAAAGTATAAACTTGCAGACTATCGCTACGGGAGAGAAGAAATGTTAGCACTTTATGTAAAGGATAACAAGGTTGGTATAACATCTGAGTCTTAGCTGTTGATGCAGGCTTGCAGTCCACATGTTTGCATACAAATCATGTTCCTGCATTAAAACACATTCTTTCAAACCCTTCAGCGTCTTAAAAGGTGAAGCCTGTAATTGTTTATCTCTTTCCTACAGATCCCTATAGACCTACACGACAAGGAGTTCCTGCCCATATTGCAAGAGGAGCCCTTGCCGCCTCTGGCACTCGTGTCTTTTACAGAGGAGGAACAGGTAGGAGTACTTATATTAGCGTCTTTCTTTGTGAGAAATGGTAAGATTAGAAACAGCTTCTGACTTATTGCACAGACCAAAATAAATGTCATATTGGCCTCAGGCCAGCCAGCTTCATATTGTAATATCTTGGATTATACAGAACTTTTGCAGTTAGGCTACCGAATGCAGAGCAGGTGCTGAGAAGAGAGCAGAGAGCTTACTTTTGGCCCCCCCCCCCGCGCTCCCCTCCCCCGTTTGTGTTTGCAGAGAAATTTTTCCATGTCTGTAAACAGTGCAGCTGTACTTAGGCTGACAGGGCGAGGAGGCGGTCCAATAGCAGGGGCACCAAGAGGCCGAAGTACCTCAAGGGGTAGAGGTAAGAATTTAACTGAGATCATCCCTGAATGTGACATGTTTTCTTTCTTATTTCACAAATAAATCACTGCTGGTGGAGCTTACATTGTGAAAGAACTGTGGTGGATATTTAATTTTTTTTTTTTTTTTTTTGGTCAAACAAGCCTTTATGTTAGATATTTAGCTGTTTTGTCTATGCAGTTTCAGAAGTCAGAAAGAGCACAGATAGTTGAGATGCCTTTGTGGAATCCCACCAACTAAGGCAAGGGGTGTAATATTAGCCCTCTGCAGGTGTTGTGCTTACTCAGCATACTCCTCTGCAGCTGCCTGAACTATTGATGTGTCTCAAACACGGAAAACCCTGTTTGAAGTACGACTAGTAGCGCACACACACGCTCAGACGACTATGTACGTCCTCTGATCAATTAAAGCTGCATACTGTATTTTACAGGAGGGATTTGAGTACAAGTGCACTTCAATTTGGACGTCAATATTTGTTCAACTTGTAGACTTTTTTGCTTGTAAAGGAAACACATGTACACATATAATATAAACTTAAATTAAACTTGTTCTTAAATTTACATGATTTGGATGGGATGCAGTAGTTTTACTACCATCTACGAATACTGGATCTGCACAGAGCCATATAGTAACAGTGATAGATTTGTGCAGCTACAGATAATGTTCAGTGTTTATTTGTCAGAAATCACTTGATCTAATGTTACAAGCAGGATGGTGAGCAGGCACAAGAGTGATGTTTGGAAGTATTTTGACAAAATAAACTAAATGAATGTTCAGAAAGGGCTCCCACTGAGCAATTTAATGTTGAGAAGACGTTTAGAAATGTGTATTATAGGTCTGTTTGTCTACAGATGTTAAGATTTAGTTGTCTTTAGACGTTTATATTTATTTGTCTTAAGCTGTTGAAGATTTCGGGTACTAAAGGTTGAAAAGTGAAAGTTTGGTGGACATCCAGTCTTAACCTTGAAAAAAAAAAAGGTTTATGTGACAAAAAAAATGAACATTACTAATGTAAACGTGGGGATATGCAGTACTTTTGTTAGTTATTTACAGGTCTTTATGTATTTATATTTAATGAGTAATTTAAAATATGGTCTAAAATTGGGCCATATGTAGCTGATAAATCCTGGTCTTTAACGGGGCACTAAAGCTGGGAGACAAGTAGTCAAATATGGAAATAACTTAAAATGTCCTTTCCTGCTTTACAGTGCTGTTTAACTGCTTTAGTTGGTTAGCTGTTGGTTAGTTTGTTAGTTTTTAGAGACGTTCAGTATATGGCAGTGCTGTTATTGACTGGTCCATGTGTTGTGGTTACTGCAACAGAATGAAAATTAATATCTTGTTTTTGTACAATGTCATCTCCCACCGTTGCTCACTGCCAGGTTTGTCTGGACCCACTACAGTTTAGAGACGCAGTTCTGGGAAGACAGCAAGACACAAGCCACTCAAAATTTAAAAGTGATGAATGGAATATACCACTGATTGCAAAAACTGTAGGCTATAACTCACTGACCAGCCCTAAAGAGCTGAAACATGATCTTGCAAAGTCACTGGCCACGCCTTTACCAATCTGCTTTTATACTGACTGAGCATATAGCCTGTTTAAACCCATATTTCTTCACTGCTTAATGTCCTGTTCTCTCTGCTGTTGAACACTCAGTTTGATTTACACAGTTCAAATTTGCAGCTTAAGATCGAGGCAATGGGGAGAGTTTAAATTGAATCAGTAGCATTTCTCCTGTAGGCTTCTGTGTACTTCCAATGTTATCTGAGCATGCTAGATCATTCATAAACCTTAAACTGAGAGGTGGTCAAGAAGCTGCGTAGCATAAAGGGTTTATTATAAACAGTAAGTGGCCTGAGGAACAATAATGAGATGTTAACCGTTGCGCACAATAACGTTGTTTATCATCTGACAGATACTGAGAGATGAGAGAATATGAGGAAAGTACTACAGCCAAACTGCTGTGTCACTATTAGAGGATATTGTCTATGAATCACGGAGAGATCAGATGAATTAAAAACCACGAGCTGGTGTATTGTACACCCTGGGATGAAAAAGGAAAGGGAGTGCACAGCATCATGATTCAGCAGATTTTCTGTAATGGATGATGGTGGTACAGTTGTGTGTGTGTGTGTGTGTGTGAGTGTGTGAGAGAGAGAGAGAGAGACAGACTTTTAGCTGCAGGAAGTGGGTTCAGGCTTTAACCCTCCACTGATGTTTGAGCCACATCTGGTCTTTTGATCAAAATGTTAAATATCCTACCTAAAGGTTAGTTGATGCTTTGCAGTTGCTCACCATTAAGAGCACCTTTACCTCTTCAGGTCATATCGGGTCATGTCAACCTGTGATTGTTTTCAGGCCGGGGAAGAGGAGATGGAGGGTTTTACCAAAGAAGTTTTGATGATGTGGAAGGTTTTGGTCGCGGAGGGAGGGAGATGCATCGCTCCCAAAGCTGGGAAGAAAGGTATGAACATGCCCATTTGTGGTGTCAGGTTTTGTTTTAAAAATCTTACCCTTATATTGACCATGTTCATCAGAAGTTTTTACACATATTTTAAAGCATTTTTGATTACTTTACATAATGTGTGTGTTTTGTTTTTTTTTCAATCTCTCACCAGGGGAGAAAGAAGGTTTGAAAAGCCAGGTCGAAAAGACCCAGGTTGGTGTTAAATTTTGTTTCTCAAATAATCAATACATGATGTACTCATTGACAAATGCCCTGGCTTATCTACTTGTTGCTCTCTTTCTCCACAGCAGAAGTTGTTCCAGGACATTTTCAGATGAATCACAGTAAGTTTGCCTTTGCTGTTAAATATTTGACCACTGAGTTCTTTAGTAGGTGTAAATAGGTGTTTTTGGACCAAACAGTTCTGGGGTCACCCCTGAGAGCTACATATCTTCAAGGGTTTTTTTTTTGTTTGCATTTGCACAGCCAATAGAAACGCTGAGGTGACATGAAGTGAGCCGGCCGATGGTTGGTATAGCAACGTCGCTTTCACTTTGATGAGTCAAAATCACATTGTATTTTTTCCTTCTGAGCTGTTGTTTTTTGTTGTCTGTATTTACAAGACCAAAAGGATTTTAAAAAAGATGACTGCCAGTTCTGCATCGGCCCGTGTTCGATTAATCAATGTACACTTATGTCACTAATTGTTCCCTTTTTCTGTAAGAAAACCTAAAACTGGGAGCTAAGAAGAGTCCCTCAAAACAACCTAAGAACTATGATCATTCCTAAATCTTGTCATGTGGACACAATAGAAAGGGGGGGGTCAAAGAACTACGAAAAAGTTCCTCTGGTCCAAAAACGCCTAATAACACACAATACAGTTTGTTTACTGATAAAGTGAGTTTGATAATCTGTCTTTTAACATCAACTATCAATATAGTGATGATGGCTTCACCTTTAACTATCCTCCTTACCACTACTTTTTACAGTCCGAGGCAACTACGAGGATGGTGTAACGGGACTACCAAGGAAGCACGACTTCACGCGTTCAGAGAGTGAGAACTGGCGTTCTGCTCAGAACGGTGAGGATGATGAGGGGGGCTGGCGTCTGGCGGGGTCTCGACGGGACAGTGACCGGTGGTGCCCCCCAAGCCCAGGTGGGCGCCGCACTGACCGAACTATTAATATGTCTATTTTTGTTAAACGTATTTGTGGTGAGCAGCTGTGTTTGCTGCATGGCTGGTTTCAGAATAAGGTACATTTGTGTGTTACAGCCTGTAAACTGTTGTGTGGTCTGTCATTGAAGCACACAGGAAAATATCTAATAACAATACAACTAAAAAAGCTCCACTTTTTCTGTTTTTATAGTGGCTGGTTTGATCGGCTTGAATTATATTACATATAACGGGTACTAATTAAGGGCACTTTCTAATGTTTTGTTTAACATGGACAATTCAGTGGTGAACCGGTGTCTCATTTCTTAGCTTCCCTTATGCTTTTGAACTTCACATCTTAGTGCAGATGCTCAAAATCATACTGTTACTCTTGTGTTATTGTATGTGTAGACACTTTAGTAATGCTAGTGGTGGCTAAAATGTCTGCTGTCCATCTTTTTGTAGCTAAGGTAGATGATGAAATTGATTGGTTGTAAACAAGAACTATTTTCTCCAGATGGGCCTCGGTCTGCAGGGTGGCGGGAACACCCAGATCAGCGTCGCCGATTCCCATTTGATGCAAGAGAAGACGAACGTGGCTACCGGAGGCCGCGGTCAGGCAGCGGCAGCCTGGAGGACGAGAGGGACAGCCTGCCAGAGTGGTGTCTAGAGGACGCAGACGAGGAGGCGGGCACCTTCGACTCATCAGGGGCCTTCCTCTCACTTAAGGTAAGAGGAGAATTTTAAATAAATCATTCAAAACGTTTAAATAAAGTATTGATGTGCCAATTATTCACCTAAAAAACGCTTCCTCACTAGAATTTATGGAGCAGATAATTTGTTTGCTTGATGTTTGATGGGATGACACCGGTGTCACAGTCACTGTAATTCTTGTTTTTTGTTGTGTATTCAGAAAGCCTCCAAGGAACCAATTCTGGAGGAGGCAGAGCTCGACTTCAAACCCTTGGAAGAGTGTGAAGAGGGCCTGGAGGAGGAGGACTGTCAGCCCAGGGAGACCAAAGAAATGGAAACAGAGGCCAACAGACAGGCTGAAAGAAAAGGTTGGATAGTGCTGATTTTTTGAAAAATTATTTTTAGTATTGCCGGACAAGCGTAGACATGAAGTCATAGAATTTTACTTTTAAAACATATTCCTCTGTCTACATTGTGGTAGTTTTTAGTTCAGTTACAGAAAAGCACCAGTGAAGCTATTTTTGTGTCTTAAGCGTACTGACGTTGGCTTAAAAAGGTGGGGCCCTTTTGATCAAATTTGCAACATACAAGCTGCGACCTGCAACGTGAGAAATTCCTCTCATGTTACTTTTGACACATTTAATTAATCAAAAGGATCTACATACTTGTGACACATGCAAGAGAAAGTCAGGACTTGCAATTTTATCTGACATTTGTTCTAGTCATTTGTGAAACGGAATATAGGCACCCCTTGTGATCTGCCTACAAGCAGTACACGGATCACTTTTGTGAAACGGGCCCCTGGCTCCCACAGCTGAATAGTATTCTTTTCGTAGACTATGCCATTGTGTTGCCTCGACACCACAATTGTACCCAAATTATCTTTTAGAGAAAGTAACGTTAACATCTCAGTTAATACTGAAAAAAAGATTTAAGAGCCACACAGCATTAAACACAAAAAGATGCAATCGATTGCTCCACAGATGGTGCTTGGTTGACAAAGCAGCACCACGATAAAACAGAATTTACTGACAGCAATTTCAAAGCAATCAAAGCCACTTTATTTGAGCATGACCAGTGAATAGGAAAATGGCTGATGTGGAAGATGTTTTCATTTTCAGTTGATTGTCAATTTCTGTAACATCATCCGCAATAAAAACTGTTCCTTTTTAAAATCAGGATCATAGTTATTTTGGTTATGATCCCATCTCATGTCTTTACTGTTATTATTATTATTATTTTTTTTTTTTTAGAGTTGTCGAGAGCATCAGAGGAGGTTTTACCCGTGGCTCCACCTGTTGCTCCCGCAGTCTCAGAGCCCCAGCTTCCTACCCAGTCTCTGCAGCTGAGCCAGCCCAACAGAACAGAAGAGTCTGAGAGGCCCGTTGAACGACAGCCACCCCTGGAGCTCCCACCAGAGCCCTGCAAAGTCCCCCTGCACGTCCCCTTGTCTAACAGCATGCTCGAGTCCCTACCCATGAACCACATTTCTACCACCCTTGCAGGTGAGATTTGGTTCTCCAACGTCACTCTGAAAAGGACTTTTTTGCAGTTGCTTACACCTGAAACATGAAAACCAAATATCTGCTTCTTCCTCATGTCGTTCTTGGCAGAAGTATCTGCTCCATCACCCAGTGTGCAGCTACCACAAAAGCCCATGGAGGTACCTGTGGCGATGAACAATCCTCTGCCCTTCCCTTCAAGTATAATTGCCCCTATTGGCAGGCCAGCGGCTGTGCCACACGACACAGATGAAGATGAGGGACTGAAACACTTTGAGCAGGTTCGTTAGTGGACTTAACATGAAAGTCTGTCATGGGATAGGTGGGCTATCCTCCATTCCATCAACAGCCATAAGATATCTTTTACAGATTTTTAAGAAACTCTTAACATTTTGAACTCATAGACTCTCACTGGGACGACATTATCTCTGCCTCCTCTTGGTTCTGTAAAAAAAGGCAGTGTCATTAAGTGACTTTGTAGTGGCCCTATTGCTCAATCTCTGTGTAAAAAGAACTTGTGTCTTGGCATCCCTCCCCAGGAGGCAGAAAAGATGGTAGCGTACCTACAAGACGGTGTAGCAGATGATGACAGACTCACTGCAAAGACTTCAGAGAAGCCCAAACCTGCAGGCCTGCCGCTTACCCATGAGGCTGCTTTGAAGTGGTTCTACAAAGACCCCCAAGGGGAGATACAGGGTAAGTTTGGAGGATGCTCTAAAACTGCAACATAAATACTGTACATTTATTTTTAGAACTGTTCCAGTGTCCCTCCTAAATCCCCTTTGTTCTCTTTTTCTACTCTCTCAGGTCCATTCAGTAACCAGGAGATGACTGAGTGGTTCCAGGCTGGTTACTTCACAATGTCTCTCTTAGTTAAAAGAGGGTGTGATGAAGTATTTCAAGCTCTTGGAGAGATCATGAAGATATGGGGGAGAGTACCATTCACTCCAGGTCCTGCACCACCACCTCTACAGGTATGCATGTGCTCAATGTGGCTTGGCGTCCAAAGGTTTGCTTTGTAACCTGCACTAGTTGCCATTACTAACCATGACCTGCAGGTGGTGTCACATTCCACTGTTTTTACCACTACACCTCTCTA